>NC_091457.1:164181917-164506084 GCF_027789765.1 Dendropsophus ebraccatus
TGCACATTTACAAGTAGTAACCAACTCAACTGTGATTATACCCCACCACCTGCACAGCATACACACCGCAGCCTTGGGACACCTCCCCTCTCAGTGGGGGGCGGGTCCTACTATCCGGGAGGGTGATTACACCGCTCTGACCACCTGTGACTACATCATCTGTGACTACACTATCCCAAGGGACCTGGTAGCAACCCGGCAGGACACCGACCACAGGGGAGAAGGCTACACCCGGCCTTATCAACTAAAAGCAGCCGTACCATCACACCTGTGTGCCCACCTGGCACTGGCGTCACCTGACAAAACCCAAAGGTCCGTCTGTATCTCGGCCATCCACCACCATAGTGGCGTCACACTACAACACCTAGCAAGTGACCGGCCGTCCCACCAATATAACACCATCCAGGGGCAACAGATCAGATAATGGTCACAGACTAATCATGGCCTGTCATTATGTATATTGGGCAATGTGAATGGATGATAGATAGATAGATAGATAGATAGATAGATGGATAGATAGATAGATAGATAGATAGATAGATAGATAGATAGGAGATAGATAGATAGATAGATAGATAGGAGATAGATAGGAGATAGATAGATAGATAGATAGATAGATAGGAGATAGATAGGAGATAGATAGATAGATAGGAGATAGGAGATAGATAGATAGATAGATAGATAGATAGATAGATAGAAGATAGATAGATAGGAGATAGATAGATAGATAGGAGATAGATAGATAGGAGATAGATAGATAGGAGATAGATAGGAGATAGATAGATAGATAGATAGATAGATAGATAGGAGATAGATAGATAGGAGATAGATAGGAGATAGATAGATGATAGATAGATAGATAGATAGATAGGAGATAGATAGATAGATAGATAGATAGATAGGAGATAGATAGATAGATAGATAGATAGATAGATAGATAGGAGATAGATAGATAGATAGATAGATAGGAGATAGATAGATAGATAGATAGATAGATAGATAGATAGATAGATAGGAGATAGATAGATAGGAGATAGATAGATAGATAGATAGGAGATAGATAGATAGATAGATAGATAGATAGATAGATAGATAGATAGATAGGAGATAGATAGATAGATAGATAGATAGATAATAGATAGATAGATAGATAGATAGATAGATAGATAGATAGATAGGAGATAGATAGATAGGAGATAGATAGATAGGAGATAGATAGATAGATAATAGATAGATAGATAGATAGGAGATAGATAGATAGATAGATAGATAGATAGATAGGAGATAGATAGATAGATAGATAGATAGATAGGAGATAGAAGATAGATAGATAGGAGATAGATAGATAGATAGATAGATAGATAGATAGATAGGAGATAGAAGATAGATAGATAGGAGATAGATAGATAGATAGATAGATAGATAGGAGATAGATAGATAGATAGATAGATAGATAGATAGATAGATAGATAGGAGATAGATAGATAGATAGATAGATAGGAGATAGATAGATAGATAGATAGGAGATAGATAGATAGGAGATAGATAGATAGGAGATAGATAGATAGATAGATAGATAGATAGATAGATAGGAGATAGATAGATAGATAGATAGATAGATAGAAGATAGATAGGAGATAGATAGATAGATAGATAGATAGATAGGAGATAGATAGATAGATAGATAGATAGATAGATAGATAGATAGATAGGAGATAGATAGATAGATAGATAGATAGGAGATAGATGTCTATTTATACCCACTGCCTTCACCCTCCTCATCCTCACCCCATCACTCTCCTCCCCCTTCTCACCCTTCCTCTCCCCCTCCTCACTCTTCCCTCCTCTCCCTATCACCCGCTCTCCTCTCCTCCTCCTCCGGGGGGCGCTGTGTGTGTGGGGATGAGTCGGGGGCCGGCCATACTCCCCGGGCCCCCCCGGCCGCCGCCCCCCGTCCTGTGCGTCACTGCGGGGCTGGGCAGCTGCGGCGGCGGCGGAGTCCTACGGGCAGAGGAGAGAAGCGGCGGCACCGGGCACAGGCTTCCCCCTCCGCGGGCACCGGGCATGAGGACGAGCTGAGCCCGGGCGGGTGTGTCCAGCGGGTGAGTGACCTCCGGGGCTGTGTGCATGTGCTGCCCGGCTCCTCACTATGGGGGGCTGCCGGGATATATGGGGGGCTGCCGGGATATATGGGGGGCTGCCGGGATATATGGGGGGCTGCCGGGATATATGGGGGCTGCCGGGATATATGGGGGGGCTGCCGGGATATATGGGGAGCTGCCGGGATATATGGGGGGGCTGCCGGGATATATGGGGAGCTGCCGGGATATATGGGGGGGCTGCCGGGATATATGGGGGGGCTGCTGGGATATATGGGGGCTGCCGGGATATATGGGGGGCTGCCGGGATATATGGGGGGGCTGCCGGGATATATGGGGGGGCTGCCGGGATATATGGGGGGGCTGCCGGGATATATGGGGCCTCCTGCTGCACGTGAGGGTCCCGCCGGGTGATGGGGTCCCACCTAAACTTTACCGGATCCTGTGGGAGAATGTGCGGAGCGATCGGCGATGTGATTGATCGTTACCTGATCGATTATCATCTGGAATATCCGATGTGTATCTGATGCCTGGGGGCTGTGTATGCTAGGAGGATCAGTATGATGGGGGGCAGGGTGCAGGATGGGACTGGGGTGCAGGGTGCAGGATGGGACTGGGGGGCAGGGTGCAGGATGGGACTGGGGGGCAGGGTGCAGGATGGGACTGGGGGGCAGGGTGCAGGATGGGACTGGGGGGGCAGGGTGCAGGATGGGACTGGGGGGCAGGGTGCAGGATGGGACTGGGGGGCAGGGTGCAGGATGGGACTGGGGGGCAGGGTGCAGGATGGGACTGGGGGGCAGGGGGCAGGATGGGACTGGGGGGGGCAGGGTGCAGGATGGGACTGGGGGGCAGGGTGCAGGATGGGACTGGGGGGCAGGGTGCAGGATGGGACTGGGGGGCAGGGGGCAGGATGGGACTGGGGGGCAGGGTGCAGGATGGGACTGGGGGGCAGAGTGCAGGATGGGACTGGGGGGGCAGGGTGCAGGATGGGACTGGGGGGGCAGGGTGCAGGATGGGACGGGGGGGCAGGGTGCAGGATGGGACTGGGGGCAGGGTGCAGGATGGGACGGGGGGGGGCGGGGTGCAGGATGGGACTGGGGGGGCAGGGTGCAGGATGGGACTGGGGGCAGGGTGCAGGATGGGACTGGGGGGGCAGGGTGCAGGATGGGACTGGGGGGCAGGGTGCAGGATGGGACTGGGGGGCAGGGTGCAGGATGGGACTGGGGGGCAGGGTGCAGGATGGGACTGGGGGGCAGGGTGCAGGATGGGACGGGGGGGGGCAGGGTGCAGGATGGGACTGGGGGGCAGGGTGCAGGATGGGACTGGGGGGCAGGGTGCAGGATGGGACTGGGGTGCAGGGTGCAGGATGGGACTGGGGGGCAGGGTGCAGGATGGGACTGGGGGGCAGGGTGCAGGATGGGACTGGGGGGCAGGGTGCAGGATGGGACTGGGGGGGCAGGGTGCAGGATGGGACTGGGGGGCAGGGTGCAGGATGGGACTGGGGGGCAGGGTGCAGGATGGGACTGGGGGGCAGGGTGCAGGATGGGACTGGGGGGCAGGGGGCAGGATGGGACTGGGGGGGGCAGGGTGCAGGATGGGACTGGGGGGCAGGGTGCAGGATGGGACTGGGGGGCAGGGTGCAGGATGGGACTGGGGGGCAGGGGGCAGGATGGGACTGGGGGGCAGGGTGCAGGATGGGACTGGGGGGCAGAGTGCAGGATGGGACTGGGGGGGCAGGGTGCAGGATGGGACTGGGGGGGGCAGGGTGCAGGATGGGACTGGGGGGCAGGGTGCAGGATGGGACTGGGGGGGGCAGGGTGCAGGATGGGACTGGGGGGGGCAGGGTGCAGGATGGGACTGGGGGGGCAGGGTGCAGGATGGGACGGGGGGCAGGGTGCAGGATGGGACGGGGGGGGCAGGGTGCAGGATGGGACTGGGGGGCAGGGTGCAGGATGGGACTGGGGGGCAGGGTGCAGGATGGGACTGGGGGGCAGGGTGCAGGATGGGACTGGGGGGCAGGGTGCAGGATGGGACTGGGGGGGGCAGGGTGCAGGATGGGACTGGGGGGCAGGGTGCAGGATGGGACTGGGGGGGCAGGGTGCAGGATGGGACTGGGGGGGCAGGGTGCAGGATGGGACTGGGGGACAGGGTGCAGGATGGGACTGGGGGGCAGGGGGCAGGATGGGACTGGGGGGCAGGGGGCAGGATGGGACTGGGGGGCAGGATGGGACTGGGGGGCAGGGGGCAGGATGGGACTGGGGGGCAGGGGGAAGGATGGGACTGGGGGCAGGGGGCAGGATGGGACTGGGGGGGCAGGATGGGACTGGGGGGCAGGGTGCAGGATGGGACTGGGGGGCAGGGGCAGGATGGGACTGGGGGGGGCAGGGTGCAGGATGGGACTGGGGGGCAGGGTGCAGGATGGGACTGGGGGGCAGGGTGCAGGATGGGACTGGGGGGCAGGGTGCAGGATGGGACTGGGGGACTGGCCCTTTAAGAACCGTTACTGCCACTAAGTTTGTAGAAATGTAGAATTGTCAGAATGTTCAAATAACAATGTAACTAAATAATAGCAGATTAACTATGTAAATAATAACAATAATGTAACGGATTCCAGGTGGAAATTGTTCAATCTTGTTGCTTCTCATCTCAGCAGCTGATAGGGGGTCACATAGTAGGATGGGGAGCCCCCTTAAAGGGGAAGGATTGTGGCCATAACCAGACTTTATAGATGGTAACATAGTGAGATGGGGGATACCCCTTAAAGGGGGACGATTGTGACAATAACCATAGAAGTCAACAATGAAAATATTCCAGGACCAGAACCGACCTGCGTCCCGTATTATATTTGGTCCAAACCGCGTGATGACATCAGAATGATGGGAGTGATTGTCGTTGACCTCTCATATCCAGCAGATTTTGGTGCCTGCAGGTGTAGCAGAGCAGAGTTTGTCATTTGTTGTATCTTGATGATTTTAGCTTTATGTGTTTTACATAGGACTGCAGGTGAACGCTCTTTTCCCTTAGCATCTTGCAGTATCTTCCCAAGGTTTATAGGGGGGGGGGGGGACCCTGATTTTTGTCCAAGAGATGGGTGACATCAAGTAACATCTGTTATATACAGGCTCCATATACTGTACTATGCTGCTCAATGGAATGGAAGAGTGCTATGGTATACAGCAGATAGATATACACCTTCATGTATACTGCTGGGGTGGGGCTAAATGATATGTTTGGCCCCCTGTTGGGTAGTAGGGGGGTTATGGATGTGTTTTTGGATGCTGAATGTATGCAACAAATCAGCTCTGCAAACTGTCCGTATCCTGGTACTGTATAGAACATGAAGTTATACTCATCCAGCTCTGCTACATCCATGTTGTCATACATCCCTATGAGATAGATATTAGATAGATGATGTAACTGCATTGTCAAACATTCCCATGAGACGCATTAATTTTGCAACCTGAAGTTATGCACATCCAGCTCTGCTACATCCGCATACATCTGCACATCCAGCTCTGCTACATCCGCATACATCTGCACATCCAGCTCTGCTACATCCGCACACAACTGCACATCCAGCTCTGCTACATCCGCACACAACTGCACATCCAGCTCTGCTACATCCGCACACAACTGCACATCCAGCTCTGCTACATCCGAACACAACTGCACATCCAGCTCTGCTACATCTGCACACAACTGCACATCCAGCTCTGCCACATCCGCACATCTAGCTCTGCTACATCCGCACACCTCTGCACATCCAGCTCTGCTACATCCGCACACCTCTGCACATCCAGCTCTGCTACATCCGCACACCTCTGCACATCCAGCTCTGCTACATCCGCACACAACTGCACATCCAGCTCTGCTACATCCGCACACAACTGCATATCCAGCTCTGCTACATCCGCACACAACTGCACATCCAGCTCTGCTACATCCGCACACAACTGCACATCCAGCTCTGCTACATCCGCACACCTCTGCACATCCAGCTCTGCTACATCCGCACACAACTGCACATCCAGCTCTGCTTCATCCGCACACAACTGCACATCCAGCTCTGCTACATCCGCACACCTCTGCACATCCAGCTCTGCTACATCCGCACACCTCTGCACATCCAGCTCTGCTACATCCGCACACAACTGCACATCCAGCTCTATTACATCCGCACACAACTGCACATCCAGCTCTGCTACATCTGCACACAACTGCACATCCAGCTCTGCTACATCCAGCTCTGCTACATCCGCACACAACTGCACATCCAGCTCTGCTACATCCGCACACAACTGCACATCCAGCTCTGCTACATCTGCACACCTCTGCACATCCAGCTCTGCTACATACGCACACAACTGCACATCCAGCTCTGCTACATCTGCACACAACTGCACATCCAGCTCTTCCACATCTGCACATCCAGCTCTGCTACATCCGCACACCTCTGCACATCCAGCTCTGCTACATCCGCACACCTCTGCACATCCAGCTCTGCTACATCCGCACACCTCTGCACATCCAGCTCTGCTACATCCGCACACATCTGCACATCCAGCTCTGCTACATCTATGTTGTCAAACACTCCTAAACTAAGCAACAAACACAACTCCCAGTGGACGGACAATCCAGCGCAGATCTCTTAGGCTCCCTGGTGTAACAGCCGGGCTGGTGCCTTAGTGTATATATATACCCTCAGGAGCACAGTGTCAGGTTATCACCGCCTGTCTGTCCTTGTGTTCTGTAATGAGGTCGTATATTTTGTTGTCATGAATACGTAGGCAGATCTGGTGGCTGCGGCCGCGTCCTCCGGCTGCCAGGAGTATTAAGTCAATTACTGTGTCATTTCATGCCGAGCGCCAGAAGACGTTTCATCTGATCGTCTGCGCCGAGATGTTTATCCTAGTGGTGGATTATACGTTATATGAGGAACGTCGCCGGCGGTGAACGTGCAGAATGTCTGTTAGATCTCCTATAATTGTGGGGTGCAATGGGGTGACCCCCAAAGGTGGGAGCTACCTCACTTGTGCTTATTTACCTGGGAAGCAGCGCCGCTCACCCATATTCCTTACACTTTTATTTTCCTACCATTGTAGAGTCATCACATGTTAGCCACACAAACTGATCAGCCATAACATTAATGTGGTGTCCTACCACGGGTGTTGCTGTTATATACACCCTTCGCAAAAGCCTGTACTTATTGTACTTGTGTGGTGATGGAAGTAGTGATAAGATTTCACCACTAGATGTCGCTATGTTTGAAGTGTATGTTCAGATGCTGCACAGCTGAAGAGTGTAAAGGGTTGTTGTTTATTTGTGTGTCAGATGGATCTGCGAACCAACAGGAATCTGTACTTCTTCTCTCCTATCACTTCTCTCTTTACTTCTTCTGTTTGCACACTTCATCCACTCACAGCGCACGTTAGTTACGCTGAGGAGGGAAGTCACGTGGGAGACAGGAAGAGTAAGTCAGTCTTAGCTAGAACCCCGTATGGGTAGGAAGCAAGACAGTGCACAGCTAACAGTTTCTTCTCAGTAACGCTACACAACACTATGCAGTGTTAAACCCCTCTCAGGAGAGGACAAGCCAGAGACAACCTCAACCCATCCCGTGGACTAGGAGAGTCACAGAGCAGGACAGTATCCACAGACAGCAGTAAGCTAGGAACTGATCCAGATAGAGCAAAGTTGCAGGAAGCCTATGAACTCTATCTCGCGGCACAGGTGTCAGCAGGGAACCCTCAGCATTCCGCTCATCCCAGGTAACAAGGTCTGGGGCCTGTGTCACCTTGGAAGGTTCAGCTGAGTCTAGTGGGCATAAGGTCAAGGTCAGGACTAATCAAAGGTCAATACACGGGCACAGGTGTTCTTCTCCTTCTTCTAAGTATTCTACCTCATCCTCCAGCAAGTCTTTCTAGTAAAACCAATTTGTTTATGATAAAGAGACTCTGTGATCTTTCGCCGCACACCGACACAGTGTACACTACAACCTTGGGACACTTCCATTTTCTGTGGATGGCGGGTCCTACTATCCGGGAGGGTCACTACACCACTCAGGTCACCCGTGATTCCACTAACCCAAGAGACCCTGTAGCAGCCCGGCAGGACACTGACCACAAGGGAAAAGGTACAACTGGCCTTGTAAACTAAAAGCAGGCGTGCCATCACACATGTGTGCCCAGCCGGCACTGGCATCACAAAATAACACCCCAAGGTCCGGAGTGGCGTCACACTTCACCATCTAGCAAGTGACCGGCCGATCCTCCGACACAACATCATCACATTAACACCTAATCTTGTGTTTCCCCCCTTGTGTCCCATTGACGTCCAGACCCCAAAGCTCTGTAATCTGTTCCCCTCCGGCCCCATAGCCCTGTGATGTGTCCCCCCCAGACCCAATAGGCCTATAATATATCCCCCCATACCCCTGCGATGTAGCCCCTAGGATCCAGACCCCATAGCCCTATGACATATATCCCCCCAGACCTCATAGCCCAATGATGTGTCCCACCGGACCATAACCCTGTGATGTCCCCTGTAGTATCAGCAGATCGCATCTTTTGAGCCCATCATAAAATCATTGTTAATCGTTCGCTAATCTATTAGTGTATCTGCACGTGGCAACTAACCACTATCGTCCTGTGTATTATGGTGAATGATTTCAGGTCGTTTGCCATCGTTTATCCAGAGCAAGAGAGGTTTTCTATGGGGATTTGCTGCTGCTCTGGACAGTTCCTGACATGGACAGAGGTGGCAGCAGAGAGCACTGTGTCGGACTGGAGAGAATACACCACTTCCTGCAGGACATACAGCAGCTGATAAGTACAGGAAGACTGGAGATTTTAAAATAGAAGTAAATTACAAATCTATATAACTTTCTGACACCAGTTGATTTCAAAGAAAAATATTTTCTCTGGAGTGCCCCTTTAATCATTGATGGTTTTGTTACAAATTTAAAGTCTATGTAAAAATGCAATTTGAAAGTGTGAACAAGACCTTACAGGGTCACAGCCGCCAGTCTCTATAATCTGCAGATATTCCGGCAGGAAAACTATTCTTGTCTTTGTTTGGATTTTCCCACCAAAACCTTAAGTGCCAAGAAGAATCAACCCCCTCCCCCTGCGGAGAGCGCCCTGTGGACTCACAGATGACCGCCCTTTGTTATGTACTTGTATTGTGGCTCAGCGGGCGGTATCCCGGACAGCGGCGTTGTGACCGCTCTTATTATAAGGGTCAGTTCACATGCAGAAGGTTTGGTGCAGAATTTTCTGCAACTGCCCCATTCATGTGAGTAGGGGCTGCAGCAATCCATAGCTGGCTGCAGAAACGTGTACGGAATTGCCATGTGTGAATAGAAGCCAATACTATTCTAGAGAAGTTTCCCGTAGATCTGATCCTCTGGACCTGTGTATAATAATAACCATTGATATAATAATAACCACTGATATAATAATAACCACTGATATAATAATAACCATTGATATAATAATAACCACTGATATAATAATAACCACTGATATAATAATAACCATTGATATAATAATAACCACTGATATAATAATAACCATTGATATAATAATAACCACTGATATAATAATAACCACTGATATAATAATAACCATTGATATAATAATAACCACTGATATAATAATAACCACTGATATAATAATAACCATTGATATAATAATAACCACTGATATAATAATAACCACTGATATAATAATAACCACTGATATAATAATAACCATTGATATAATAATAACCACTGATATAATAATAACCACTGATATAATAATAACCATTGATATACTGGAGGATTAGCTATGTCTTTTGTAACAGTTCTGACTACATGAAAGACTCCATTCACCCCGTCATGGTAGCCTTCACCTGGACTAAGTGCCGAGCTGTGTAACCGGACCCGGGTGGTTTCTCCTCCTCAAGGAGCTGCTGCTGGTTCTCATTCACACTGTGCTGCTTCCTTTATCACCGGTGTGTGTGTGTGTATATATATATATATATATATATATATATATATATATATATATAGAATCCAAAAATATAGCGGCACATCCAATTGTGAATCAAGTGAGATTTATTTGCTCATAAAAAGTACAGCAACGTTTCAGTCCATACTATATGGACCTTTCTCAAGCCATAGTGAGAAAGGTCCATATAGTATGGACTGAAACGTTGCTGTACTTTTTATGAGCAAATAAATCTCACTTGATTCACAATTGGATGTGCCGCTATATTTTTGGATTCTATATTGTTCCGCCTTGAATCGGGCGGTGAAGAGCGGGCACCCTCCCTCACCTCTAGTGCCGTGGAATATTTTTGATTTATATATATATATATATATATATATATATATATATATATATAGCCTCTATAGCATGACGTTATTACTGCTGGCTGGCGTGCAGCCTCTGGAGGTTGGGTGCACACATATATATGACGTCCATTACACAATACAGGGACTGAGCTATAGGAGGCGGCAGGAGATTTGTGGATAATACATAGAGGGAGATTTATCAAACATGGTGGAAAGTGAAACTGGCTCAGTCGCCCCCGGCAACCAATCAGATTCCACCTTACATTCCTCACAGACTCTTTGGAAAATGATAGGTGGAATCTGATTGGTTGCCGGGGACGACTGAGCCAGTCTCACTTTCCACCATGTCAGATAAATTTCCCCCTAAAGTGTCTAAAAACTAAGAAAGGACCCAGAAAAAAACTAAAGCAGTTTTGCAGATGTTGATCCCATTTTAGACACAAGCTGCGAGGGGGAGGGGGGACCTGTTGGTCGTGTCAGCAACATGGCGGCCATCATGGGTCTAAAATTGGATCGCCACCTGCCAAATCGCTTTCATTTTACTGTTCCCTCAATTGGGTGACGCCCTGTATTATATACTACACCGATCCCATGGAAGGTCCTGGGAGCCAATAGCCTGTATACTGTATGTGTATATATATATATATGTATATATATATATATATATATATATATATATATATATATATATATACAGTATATATATATATATATATATATATCACATGGTGCGCCAGGCCGGTGCATACAACACCAATCTGCTTCTTTCTGGCTGTGATATTTCCTGTATACAGGATAAGGATCTCCCCATATGTTTCTGCCTACATGACACCCGAGGAGGGGGGGGGGGGGGTCCTCACTTTTTCGGCACGGCATCTATGTTTAGTGACGCTTGAGTTATGTTGTGTTCCTGTCACACTCGGGGGAACGCGCTGAATGTATGTGCAAGGAAAACTGATGTTACATACACTACATTGACCTAAGGGAGGCCAAAAGCCTGTCCGTTTGGCCTCCATTGGCATTATACATTGCAGGTTATCTAAGTCTTAAAGGAGTAGAGCGGCTACATTTTTTTTTTATTTCAAATCAACAGGTGTCAGAAAGTTATATGGATTTGTAATTTATTATTAAAGTTATTATTGAAAGTCTTCCAGTACTTATCAGCTGCCGCATGTTCTGCAGGTAGTGGTGTATACGCTCCAGTCTGACACGATGCTTTTTGCTGCCAACAGGAACTGTCCAGAGCAGCAGCAAATCCCCATAGAAAACCTCTCCTGCTCTGGACAGTTCCTGACATGGACAGAGGTGGCAGCAGAGAGCACTGTGTCAGACTGGAGAGAATACACCACTTCCTGCAGGACATATAGCAGCTGATAAGTAATAGAAGACTGGGGATTTTTTTTAAATATACGTAATTTACAAATCTGTATAACTTTCTGGCATCAGTTGATTTGTGCCGCCGGAGTAACCCTTTAACTGCACAGGAAAGTGCAGGAGACTTCTGTTATAGTGGCCGACCAGACAGAACATATAACACATGGAGTAACAGACGACACAGGTATACAGGTATACTAAACAGGTATATATGTAAGCCTTGTCCGCAATGCCAATAAAACACATATCCCTAAGGGAATGCAATGTATAGATGATGTGATCTACTAGTTACATACAGGCCATTGATGTTGCTGTTGCATTGATCAGTCTATTGTTGTGTATTGTGGCTATTGTGGTAGATTGGCTCCTCACATTGCCATTGTTCCCGCCCTTCCTCAGGATACAGATGTCCGCCGACTTATGACTTTCCTTGTTGGAGGTGAACAAAACATTCCAGATACGAGGTCATATAATCTACAAGTCTTCGGGGTCTTATTATAGAGGAGTTACATAATGAGGTGATAATGGGGCGATAACTACCAGATGTGTATGGGGGAGACATGGCAGCAGGCGCCATCCGATGGTTTCATCTTCTTCCCGGCCTGTGATATAACTTGTGTGTTATCCGAAGACTTGTGGATGGGACTGTGACACAACTCAGGAGAACACAACAACATATGCTTGGTAGTCGCTTAAAGGGGTATTCCACTCACACATAACTTTTGATATGTTGCTGCCCATGGTGAGACTAACAATTCCTTCCATACCTGTCATTATCTATCCAGTCTCCTTCCCCCAGTTCTGAGCTGCTGTTTTCTGCTGAAGACACAATAATCTGTGTGTGAGCTATTCTCTCTGTCTTCCCCTCCTCCCCCCTCCCTTCTGAGGCGGAAGAAATTGTTAGTCTCACCATGGGCAGCAACATATCAAAAGTTACGTGTGAGTGGAATACCCCTTTAATAAGCACATGCCAGTACTGAAGCAGACACATGTATATTTTATGTTGTTGTTTCTTCAAGGACTGCATATCCCACCACTGGGCGTCCATAGGTCTCTCTGCAACCAGGGCTTCAGGTTAGGTGAGCCAATATTTCTTCAACCCACAGCTGTTTCCCATGATCCCCCATACAGGTTCCCGCTCTGTATATACTCTGTACAGGGGGAGGGTAGGAAGCTGCTGCCAGACTCCACTGGTGGTGGCTTCTCTCTTTGAGAACATCTGGTGGTGGCTTCTCTCTCTCTCCCCGACATCTGCCATCGGGTAAGAGTCAGGATGCCCTATATACGTCGGTGGCTTTGGCTTTATCTGATGAATATGGCCAGCTTTAGGCCACCTCTGTTGTAGATCAGAGTTCTTGCAGAGAGAAACATTTGGGGACACAGTTATCAGATCAGCTATTTGGGTCATCCATCTCCCCTTGGACAAAGCCACTCTCATGCCTGTCTTTTGTGCCAGCAATCTCTTTTGGCTGCCACCTAGGCCTGGCTCTTCAGTGGTTTGGTTGCTTCTCCATCCACTCCATGCACCTTGGTGCTACTGCCTCGAAAAAATGGTAAAACAAAACAAGGACTATATAGATTTACCTAACCTCACCTGGTGCCACAACATCCACCATAACTATAACATAGGGAACCCAGGGCAGCTGCATTCCACCCCAAAAAGAAACCCCATAGTAAAAATGGCATCACCAAAACTCTGCACCAATTCACAACACCCTAATGCTTAAGTACAACCAGACCCATGAACCAGACCAATGAACCCAAGAACTAGACCCATGATCTCATGAACCAGACCCATGGACCCAAGAACCAGACCCATGATCCCATGAACCAGACCCATGATCCCATGAACCAGACCCATGATCCCATGAACCAAACCCAGGAACCAGACCCATGAACCCAAGAACCAGACCCTTGATCCCATGAAACCGACCAATGAACCCAAGAACCAGACCCATGATCTCATGAACCAGACCCATAAACCCAAGAACCAGACCCATGATCCCATGAACCAGACCCATAAACCCATGAACTAGACCCATGATCCCATGAACCAGACCCATAAACCCAGAAACCAGACCCATGAACCCAAGAACCAGACCCATGATCCCATGAACCCAACCCATGAACCAGACCCATAAACCCATGAAGCAGAGCCATGAAGAACACCCATAAACCCATGAACCAGACCCACGAACCTATGAACCAGACCCACGAACCCAGGAACTAGACCCATGAACCAGACCCATGAACCCATGAAGCAGACCCATAAACCCATGAACCAGACCCACGAACCTATGAACCAGACCCACGAACCTATGAACCAGACCCACAAACCCAGGAACTAGACCCATGAACCAGACCCATGGACCCATGAACCAGACCCATGAAAAATACTACAAACAATAACTTATACAGCAGGCATAAATCCGGGTAACCCTGAGCCCCTTCTTCCAGGCGATAAGACCACTGTGAAGCCCCCTGAGATCCGCTGTTGTTTATTCAGTAATTGGCAGGAAGATGGCCGCTCTCTCTACGGTTTACGAGACAGAGGTTTCATTTGGATCCAGATTCCGGATGTTTCCTAATGAGGAACATAAGATGCTTTGTCTTCTTCTCCTTCTGGAGTTTTCCTTGCAGTAAACAATGCGTCGAGTTCCTTCTATACATCATCCCTGTGATCTCCTGCAGGGACGGGGAGGATATATATATACACCCCAGGGAGCAGCTATTACTTTCCTGCAGTCTTCTGGTGTTACCTCTGCAGTCTGTGCATTAGGCTTTATGGATTTCCAATACTTGGAGACGTCTGCCAAGAATTCTTATCGCTGGTAGACTGAGAAAAGTTATGTCCTATAATTACAAGATGGGAATATGAGAAGTGATGAGGAGGAGGAAGTGCTGAAGATTTATGTAATGAGGAGGATTGATCGTGGTCCTGGCATCGGCACACCCGGCCCCAGTCAGTGTGTGTGGTTTATTAATGCACATCCACAATATATGGGGCTTCTCTGGGCGCAGTTTATCACTAATGTTGTTTGGCGCATCTTGGTTCTGTATGACATCACTTATCTGGGCATCTATCTCAGATATATCTGTGTTCTTTATTTTCAATTTGGTTTTAACCTCTTTTACAAGTCCTGCATTTGCAGGTATATAGTGTAGGCAGCCACCATACATATCACAGTGTTTCACTGATGTGAAGCACAGACTTTTTTTTGCTGGAGTTCCCCTTTAAAAGGAGAATTGATAGTGGTAGAGTTTGCACCCCTGCTGCTTTGGACGCACTCCTGGTTTGGGCAGGTGCAGAACACTGAGCAGTATACACAGGATACACAAGAAGGAAAGTGACCTTTGGGTTCACACTTGTATATATTAGGCTCAGTAATCAGCTGCTGTATGTCCTGCAGGAAGTGGTGTATTCTCTCCAGTCTTCCAGTACTTATCAGCTGCTGTATGTCCTGCAGGAAGTGGTGTATTCTCTCCAGTCTGACCCAATGCTCTCTGCTGCCACCTCTGTCCATGTCAGGAACTGTCCAGAGCAGCAGCAAATCCCCATAGAAACCTCTCCTGCTCTGGACAGTTCCTGACATGGACAGAGGGGGCAGCAGAGAGCACTGTGTCAGACTGGAGAGAATACACCACATCCTGCAGGACATACAGCAGCTGATAAGATATTATTTAATAGAAATAAATTACAAATCTCTGGCACTTTCTTGCACCAGTTGATTTTAAAGAATATTTGTGAACAACCCCTTTAAGTCCCACTCAGTTGCAAGTATTAGGACACAAATAGGGAAATACCAGGATGGCCCTTATAGCATCAAAGTCTGACTCACTTGTGAGTATAGCCATGCGAATACTGTGCAAATACTGATGCACAATACTGTGGAGTCTTAGGGCGGTTTCACACCTCTTGATTTTTCTTTCCTTTTTGACGCTGCGGCCAGATGTTGCATGAAAGTCTGTAGTGAAATAATGAAGGTACGGCTCACTGCGACTGTTTGTTTGTCGTTGTTTTTGTCACTGTTGTTGCATTTTTGGGTCCATGCCTCCATGTTTTCTCCTAGGTTTCTCTATAAGACTTGAAAACTACCTGCTGATGATAATATATGACACACACACACATCCTTGCAGGTTTGATGTTATTTTTTGAGCCAAAGTGTGAAGTGGGTCCGGCAGGAAAGAGGAGTATATAGCCCCCTGTGTGTTCACAATTCTTATTAACCCATTCCTGGCTCTGGCTGAAAAAAAAAAACACAAAAAGCTGCTTAAGGGTGCGTTCACACCTACAGGATCTGCAGCAGATTTGATGCTGTGTTCAGTTATTTAAATGAAATCTGTTGCAGAAAATCAGCTGCAGATCCTGTAGGTGTGAACGCACCATAAAGCTGGCTTCACACTGCCATAAAATCTCAGAAAAATGGGAATAAAAACACCATGACTTTTTTTTGCAAAAACACCAGAAACAGTTTTTTGTGTGGTGTTTTTCTCGCCTTTCTGGTGTTTTTGAGGCTCTGTGGCAGTTTATCCAAAATGCAGCATTCTGAGGGGGCGGCATTTTTTCTCCTATAGACTTCAATGGGATCATTCTGATTGTCTTAAAAACTTTGCTGTGCGTTTTTATCTGGCGTTTTTGTCACCTTCTGTGGCCCGGCAGCTAGGCAGCAAAAGGAAAAAAAAGTTCAGCAGAGAAAATCACCTAAACCACAAAAAAAGATCACACATAAAATCAAAAAAATGCAAATGCATGAAGAAAATGCACTGACAGTTTTTCTAGTTTTTCTTTTTTTTTTTTGGCCTGAAAATTGATAGACAAAAATGATGTGTGAGGACGCCCTTAAAAATCACTTGAAAATTTAAAACTGCTCCAAAATGACATAGAAAAGTACATAAAAAATGCACTCAAAGTGCATCCAAGACTGCACCAAAATGACATGAATACTGCATGGAAAGTGCATGAAAAATTGCTCCAAGTAGTGCAGTGCTGTTTTCCAAAGTGTGTCTCCACTAGAGATGAGTCCATGTGGAGAATGGCCGATCGTTCAGTATTTCATTACCGGTGGCTGAAGAAGTTGGATGCCGCCCTAGGGAGTCCTGGAAAACATGGATACAACCACAGGCTCTAGGCTGTATACATGTTGTCCTGGTGGCACTCCCTTGGGCTGCATCCAACTTCTTCAGCCACCAGTAATGAAATGCTGAATGATCGGCCATGCTCCACATGGACTCATCTCTAGTCTCCACCCTTAGAACCAGCCGTGAGACATTTGGATGGAGGCTACAGCTTACACACCTTGTCCTGTGGACGTGGGGTAGAACTCCTCTTCACTCCTGGGTAGGCCCCTCATATGCTCCCGAGCGGTCCTCTGTCCGGGCCCCACCATATGGTCCTGAGCGGTCCTCTGTCCGGGCCCCACCATATGGTCCTGAGCGGTCCTCTGTCCGGGCCCCACCATATGGTCCTGAGCGGTCCTCTGTCAGGGCCCCACCATATGCTCCCGAGCGGTTCTCTGTCCGGGCCCCACCATATGGTCCTGAGCGGTGCTCTGTCCGGGCCCCACCATATGGTCCTGAGCGGTCCTCTGTCCGGGCCCCACCATATGGTCCTGAGCGGTCCTCTGTCCGGGCCCCACCATATGGTCCTGAGCGGTCCTCTGTCCGGGCCCCACCATATGGTCCTGAGCTGTCCTCTGTCCGGGCCCCACCATATGGTCCTGAGCTGTCCTCTGTCCGGGCCCCACCATATGGTCCTGAGCGGTCCTCTGTCCGGGCCCCACCATATGGTCCTGAGCGGTCCTCTGTCAGGGCCCCACCATATGTTCCCGAGCGGTTCTCTGTCCGGGCCCCACCATATGGTCCTGAGCGGTGCTCTGTCCGGGCCCCACCATATGGTCCCGAGCGGTGCTCTGTCCGGGCCCCACCATATGGTCCCGAGCGGTCCTCTGTCCGGGCCCCACCATATGGTCCCGAGCGGTCCTCTGTCCGGGCCCCACCATATGGTCCTGAGCGGTCCTCTGTCCGGGCCCCACCATATGGTCCTGAGCGGTCCTCTGTCCGGGCCCCACCATATGGTCCTGAGCGGTCCTCTGTCCGGGCCCCACCATATGGTCCTGAGCGGTCCTCTGTCCGGGCCCCACCATATGGTCCTGAGCGGTCCTCTGTCCGGGCCCCACCATATGGTCCCGAGCGGTCCTCTGTCCGGGCCCCACCATATGGTCCTGAGCGGTCCTCTGTCCGGGCCCCACCATATGGTCCTGAGCGGTCCTCTGTCAGGGCCCCACCATATGCTCCCGAGCGGTTCTCTGTCCGGGCCCCACCATATGGTCCCGAGCGGTGCTCTGTCCGGGCCCCACCATATGGTCCTGAGCGGTCCTCTGTCCGGTCCCCACCATATGGTCCTGAGCGGTCCTCTGTCCGGGCCCCACCATATGGTCCTGAGCGGTCCTCTGTCCGGGCCCCACCATATGGTCCTGAGCGGTGCTCTGTCCGGGCCCCACCATATGGTCCTGAGCGGTCCTCTGTCCGGGCCCCACCATATGGTCCTGAGCGGTGCTCTGTCTGGGCCCCACCATATGGTCCTGAGCTGTCCTCTGTCCGGGCCCCACCATATGGTCCTGAGCGGTGCTCTGTCCGGGCCCCACCATATGGTCCTGAGCTGTCCTCTGTCCGGGCCCCACCATATGGTCCTGAGCGGTCCTCTGTCCGGGCCCCACCATATGGTCCTGAGCGGTCCTCTGTCCGGGCCCCACCATATGGTCCTGAGCGGTCCTCTGTCCGGGCCCCACCATATGGTCCTGAGCGGTCCTCTGTCCGGGCCCCACCATATGGTCCTGAGCGGTCCTCTGTCCGGGCCCCACCATATGGTCCTGAGCGGTCCTCTGTCCGGGCCCCACCATATGGTCCTGAGCGGTCCTCTGTCCGGGCCCCACCATATGGTCCCGAGCGGTGCTCTGTCCGGGCCCCACCATATGGTCCTGAGCGGTCCTCTGTCCGGGCCCCACCATATGGTCCTGAGCGGTCCTCTGTCCGGGCCCCACCATATGGTCCTGAGCGGTCCTCTGTCCAAGCCCCACCATATGGTCCTGAGCGGTCCTCTGTCCGGGCCCCACCATATGGTCCTGAGCGGTCCTCTGTCCGGGCCCCACCATATGGTCCTGAGCGGTCCTCTGTCCGGGCCCCACCATATGGTCCTGAGCGGTCCTCTGTCTGGGCCCCACCATATGGTCCTGAGCGGTCCTCTGTCCGGGCCCCACCATATGGTCCTGAGCGGTCCTCTGTCCGGGCCCCTGACCCTTTACCTGTACTGACCCGGAGCGGCAGCGGAGAGAGGTCTGAACCCGATGCAGCAGATTGGGAGCAGAATCTAATTTCTTTCACATGTTCTATAACCAGTAACTTCCTTCTGATCCTGTGATTTCTGCCCGGAGGAATAAAAACGTCTGATCTGCTTTTTGAAAATCACCATTTTGTTGGCGTAGTTTTATCGTGGGGCCAACATCATCAGGGCAGCATTGTAAGCGGGAAAATCCAGACAAATCTGCAGACCGCGAGCTCTGAGCACTTCTTATATACGTGCACTCGGCCATATGTTATAGTATAGAGAGTGGTTCTATGTCAGTATATATCAGGGATGGGGAACCTATGGCCCTCCAGCTGTTACACAACTACAATTCCCATCATGCCCAAATTTACAGATCTATATAACTTTCTGGCAAAAAATGATTTGAATTAATTTATTTTCCGGAGTGCCCCTTTAAAGGGTTCTCTCTCTCTTTATATATATATATATATATATATATATATATATATATATACACACACACACACACACATATATATATATATATATATAGAGAGAGAGAGAGAGAGAGAGAGAGAGAGAGAGAGAGAGAGAGAGAGAGAGAGAGAGAGAATGTATATGGGTAGATCCTGGTGTCTATTGGGGGATAATGTTACTTTGTATTGAGATACTAATTCCTAGAACAGTCAGAAGCGTCCGCTCTGGCCTATTTAAGTTACTTTCACCCTCCGGCGATCAGAGTCTTGTGACTGAAAAACTATAAAAACACGATACATGGCGACATGCAACAAATAACGTCTGTTCCTGTATAACATTGTATGGGATTCCGCTATATACTGTAGCTGCAGTCTTGGCATCCTGGGATCTTAGGATATAGGTTGAAGGCCGTCATGTGTAACGGCCGTATTACATGGGGGGACCTGTCAGCACTCACTTCCCCTCGTTCCCTCAGCTATTACACGCACAGACAGCGAGCGGGGACCAGCAGGAGGGGCCATCGGAATAATCCTTAGATCGTTTGGGCTGCCCATTAAAGCCAGTGGCGGTCTGCTGCTGCCACCTCTCCTATTACATGGAATAATTCTAGCAGACACAACTGGTGATTTGTGCATGTCGGCTGAATGTTTCCTTTCCAGATGTGCTATTACACCAGACAATTATCACCCTGAACGGTCGGCCAAGTAAGGCCGATAATTGTTCAATATTATAGGCCCTTAAAGGGGTTATCCAGTGCTAATAAAAACATGGACACTTTTCCCCCCTCTCTTGTCTCCAGTTCAGGTGTGGTTTGCAATTAAGCTCCATTTACTTCAATGGAACCGAATTTGAAACCCCACCCAATCTGGAGACAAGAGAGGGGAAAAAGTGGCCATGTTTTTGTAGCGCTGGATAATCCCTTTAAGTGGGTGCAGGTCGGGGATTACTATCATATAACATGACTCCCATATCGAGACTAGGGCAACCCCAGTGTATAGCCAGTGTATCAGGCCCCGGACGTCAGTACATGCTTGTACAATAGTTGTATACAAAAGTCTACGGCGTGATATATGAGTACTTGCAAAAAAGTATTTCAGTAATGTAATTATTACTGTACTATAGAATAGATATACTGTACATGGGGGGGGGGGGGGGGTATATGAGGCATGTATAAGCACCTCTCCTGATGGTGGACTGTGCACATTGACAGATTATTGTTGTTACAGTGATTGATCCAGCATTAATTGGGAGAGTAGAAGCTCTGGGGCCCCAGTGCATAAGAGGGCCCCTCACCCGCCATATATAATACTCCTGTCAGAGGGGCCTACGTGCACATCACCTCTGCACCATCTATAGATCAACTTTCTAGGGTGTTTTCTATTGTGAATCCTATTGTAACTCATTATAGGGGACCTGTCTACCGGATGCTAGAGTGACTGAAAGTAAAGTTTGCAGCAATATATATATATATATATATATATATATATATATATATATATATATTTGTCCTGTGTGAGCTATCATGGGGTATGTCCCAGGGCTGTCTCTATATACCATATAAACCAGTAATGTGTTGGGGGTCCACCCACCACCCCCAGCCTTGCACTAGGTCTCCAGCAGGGTCCCGGCAGATTCACCATTACTCTGCGTTTTTCCATCCATCCGGAGTAAACTTGTCTAAATTCCCAGAAGTGGTTAATGTTCCAGGGCCGCGGCCGCTGGGGGCCCGTCCGGGATCAGCTCATGTGTATGGACAACGCTCTACAGTTATGACATGAATAAGATGACATGTGAGCGGCTGCCGTATACTTGGCCTTCATGTCTCCTGTTACTTCATGTCGCAGAACAGCCAGCGCCGGGGTCTTCATCACATAACCCTAAAGTGTGAGGGTCAGAGGTCACACGTTATGGTGTGCAGCAGAGTAAAAATACCCCTCATAACATTTTAGAAGGATTTTAGTTTATGGGTTTAAAAAATATTTAGTGCAACCGTTGCAAATATATATATATATATATATATATATATATATATCAGCCATACCATTAAAACTTGCCTGAGCGCCCATACACAGTGAGCTGCCATATCCTGTGCGATCTGACCGCTCTGCGGGGACCATACACAGTGAGCTGCCATGTCCTGTGTGATCTGACCGCTCTGCGGGGCCCGTACACAGCGAGCTGCCATGTCCTGTGTGATCTGACCGCTCTGCGGGGCCCATACACTGCGAGCTGCCATGTCCTGTGTGATCTGACCGCTCTGCGGGGCCCATACACAGTGAGCTGCCATGTCCTGTGTGATCTGACCGCTCTGCGGGGCCCGTACACAGCGAGCTGCCATGTCCTGTGTGATCTGACCGCTCTGTGGGGCCCATACACAGTGAGCTGCCATGTCCTGTGTGATCTGACCACTCAGTGGGGGCCCCATACAAGTCCTGTGTGATCTGACCGCTCTGCGGGGCTCATACACAGTGAGCTGCCATGTCCTGTGTGATCTGACCGCTCTGCGGGGCTCATACACTGCGAGCTGCCATGTCCTGTGTGATCTGACCGCTCTGCGGGGCCCATACACAGCGAGCTGCCCTGTCCTGTGTGATCTGACCACTCAGTGGGGGCCCCATACAAGTCCTGTGTGATCTGACCGCTCTGCGGGGCCCATACACTGCGAGCTGCCATGTCCTGTGTGATCTGACCACTCAGTGGGGGCCCCATACAAGTCCTGTGTGATCTGACCGCTCTGCGAGGCCCATACACTGCGAGCTGCCATGTCCTGTGTGATCTGACCGCTCTGCGGGGCCCATACACAGAGAGCTGCCCTGTCCTGTGTGATCTGACCGCTCTGCAGGGCCCATACACAGTGAGCTGCCATGTCCTGTGTGATCTGACCGCTCTGCGGGGCCCATACACAGCGAGCTGCCATGTCCTGTGTGATCTGACCGCTCTGCGGGGCCCATACACAGCGAGCTGCCATGTCCTGTGTGATCTGACCGCTCTGCGGGCCCCATACATGTGCTGTGTGATCTGACCGCTCTGCGGGGCCCATACACAGCGAGCTGCCATGTCCTGTGTGATCTGACCACTCTGCGGGCCCCATACATGTGCTGTGTGATCTGACCGCTCTGCGGGGCCCGTACACAGCGAGCTGCCATGTCCTGTGTCATCTGACCCCTTTCTATCATAGACAGCAGAAAGTTTTTCGGCAGTGTGCTCTAAGGCAGCTTTTCTGCGGGATCAGACTGGACAGGCTAGCCTTGGTCATCTTTCCGGCTGCTAGTGCATGGGCCATATAGATGTGTGCAGTATACTCGGGGAGGGGGAAGGATTTGCTGTCTCACTTATGGGCTCCGACTCATTTGAACACCCCCTTTAAACCCTCCGTTCTGTCCGTCCTCCCTCTTACAGCAGGGACATTACCATCATGGATTCCTCTGGCTTTTCTTGTGAATCTCCCTGCAGACAGAGGATGTTATAAAGCAGCCGTCACGCTGCCGACATTGACAGATTATTGGCTGCTATAACTCCATTCTGCCTGCGCTGGCGGAGGAACAGTACACAGGCCTCCCGCAGCTCCCGGGATAACTCCACATAAGGGAAACCTCTGCATCCTAGGAGATATGAGGATCCGCGCATACAAAGTTAAACTGGCGGAATTCTCCACCACGGAATCCCGCCATCCTCCGTGTCATAATGACAGTCTATGGGAGGCTCGCAATGAACATGTCCATTCTTCAGCGCAGAGAGAGAAAGCGTGCGAGCCTCAGATAGACTGACACTATGGCACTAGGCTGGCGGGATTCCGCGGCGGAGAAATCCCACTGAGCCTTGCTGTATATACAGGGTGTATGGAGCCGGCTGTAGAGTCGCCTCCTCTGTCCAGTCTAGTGTCTCTCGTCTCCCAGTAAGGCCTCCAGTCATCACCGTAACCAGTATGATCTGTATATTCACACAGTACAATAGTCCTGGGGGGAGATTTATCAAACATGGTGCAAAGCGTAACTGGCTCAGTCGCCCCCGGCAACCAAACAGATTCCACCTTTACCGTAAGTGGAGCAGAAATCTACCATGACAAATACGACAAGCGGCGTCTCCAGTACAAAGTGGGTTACTGAACATAGACTGAAAAATGGTGTCTTGGACCATTGACCTCGTTTTTTGTCAAATTTCTTATTAGAAAAAGGTCAGAAAAAAATACAACAGAAGCTTTATATCGGGGAAAAAGATGCTTTATTCTACCATGTGAGGCCGGGAGAGGGGGGGCAACTAGTCATCAGCTTCCCGTGTGTAGTGTCCCACTGCTAGTGTTTATTATATGCACCTGGCCAAAAGTTCTCAGGTTAAAACAAGTGGTGGATAAAATATACAGTTTCCCCACTAGGTGTCAGTAGGCAGAGAGTCGTGGCTAGTCACTGGCAGCTCCCCGCCCAGATGACTAGTTGTCGCCTCTCTCCCTGCCTCACGCAGCCTGTGATACATCTGGGGATACGTCCTGTGATACACCTGGGGATACGTCCTGTGATACACCTGGGGATACATCCTGTGATACACCTGGGGATACGTCCTGTGATACATCTGGGGATACGTCCTGTGATATATCTGGGAATACGTCCTGTGATACATCTGGGGATACGTCCTGTGATACATCTGGGGATACGTCCTGTGATACATCTGGGGATACGTCCTGTGATACATCTGGGGATACGTCCTGTGATACATCTGGGGATACGTCCTGTGATACATCTGGGGATACGTCCTGTGATACATCTGGGGATACGTCCTGTGATACATCTGGGGATACGTCCTGTGATACATCTGGGGATACGTCCTGTGATACATCTTGTGATACGTCCTGTGATACATCTGGGGACACGTCCTGTGATACATCTGGGGACACGTCCTGTGATACATCTGGGGATACATCCTGTGATACATCTGGTGATACGTCCTGTGATACATCTGGGGATACGTCCTGTGATACGTCCTGTGATACATTTGGTGATACGTCCTGTGATACATCTGGGGATACGTCCTGTGATACATCTGGGGATACGTCCTGTGATACATCTGGTGATACGTCCTGTGATACATCTGGTGATACGTCCTGTGATAAGTCCTGTGATACATCTGGGGATACGTCCTGTGATAAGTCCTGTGATACATCTGGGGATACGTCCTGTGATACATCTGGGGATACGTCCTGTGATACATCTGGGGATACATCTTATGCTCTGTGGATCTCGATGACTATTTTAATCCCACAGTCTTGGAGGAAACCTGAGGTGATGTCTGCGGTCGCCCAGAATAGACCTCGTACCTTATCATTTCAGTAAACAGGAGCTTTGTGTGCGGATATGGCCGTATTCTCCCGGAATAAGTGTCAGTCACATCAGGGCGCTAGAAGAAAGCCTCCATTCACCCTCACAGAGAAGGATCCCGCATCCGCTGCAGAAGAATCCGTCCAGTGTGCGGCCGGCCGCCATGTTTACCTGCTGGATGAGGAGCTGGCCCGGCTAACTGAGACGCTTTATCCTCACAGGAGGATCGCTGGAGGTTCGCAGTCAGACTTGGAAGTTTCCTTGAGTTTTTCCCCTCTTAATAGACTCTTTCAGGAACACTACTAAATATTGACTGCGGGTAAATCCGGGAATATATAAAGGAGGCCTCTGTCCTGGAGGAGTCACAGGGAAGGAGATTTTATACCAACAACCAATAACACATGACCAATCAGTGTACAGCATCTGTCTGCACAGTCATGTGTCTCCATGGTTACAGAACCTATTATCCATTATCCCGCAAGCCTATCTACCCTGAGGAAGAAAGGCGGTAACATCTGATAGATGTCGGTCCCATCTGCTAGACTATCAGGCATCTCTATAACAGGGGGCCCTTTGGCCCCGTCTGGCCCAGCTGCAGTGGCCCAGGGTGGCCAGATTCCAAAAACAGCTGGTCGGAGTGTTTTAGTCAGTTTCCGATACACTTAATGCAACTCAGCGATGTTAAAACGACTGCTGTATTGTCTCCTGAGTTCTAGAACTTTCCTGGCTGTTTTTGGAGCCACCTCCAGGCCCGGTAGTATTTAGGATTAGTGGCATTCTAGAGGCAGATGGGGGCCCCAGGGATGAGACCCACATCTATCAGACGTTTGGTGACGTGAATATGCCTTTAAATATTTTTTATTCTGAAGCCTCATTTTTTGGAGCTCTGCGTTGCGGAGTTTGGTGACGTGAATATGCCTTTAAATATTTTTTATTCTGAAGCCTCATTTTTTGGAGCTCTGCGTTGCGGAGTTCTTCCATTATTCCTCTTGGAAATATAAGAATAAATTGACAGCTGGGCGGGATTACTCATCTTATAACTGGTGTATGTCCCTACACTATTGATGCAGAAACACGTCCCTCCGATGAGGACAATGACTGGGAACAAACAATCGCCTGATACTCGGCTCCTGTAATAGTTGTAATTTTTTGGCAAATACAAGAACTTACTGAACCCCACAGGTCGGGGAGGCAACGGATTTAGGAAGGTTTCACATTTACTTTCTGAGTAGGACAAATGTACGGTGCAGGAAATCCGTCTGAGTCACCGATCTCCGTCTGATTCGGCTTCCCTCTCTATTTATGAGTAATATAAATGTTTGTGCGCTGGCGGAGGATTATTTACTCAGTGAGTAAGCTGCGGGATCTGTCTCCTGGATCTGCGGCTGCCGCACGTTCTGCCTCTTATTTTGGGAAGAAGAGATGATGATATTGTACATTACAGTAAATGTGCCCGGTGCCTTATAGCACCTATGGAGAGTGGTCCATGTGTGTGTGTATATATATATATATATATATATATATATATATATATATATATGCAAGAGGAGATCACAGTTTTTCCAAATTGTAACTTGGTTTAAGAGCATTGCTTTGGTTTAAGAGCTCCTTGTACTGGGTGGGAGTGGGGGAGGAGTATAGCCTGCAAACAGTGGTCTACAGCTCTGTCCTCCCTCACCTTCCAAATCATGGCAGATCTGTCAGCCCTTGTGTCCCCCATCCTCTCCACTCCTGCTATAATGTGTCTGCACTCACACTCAGCTATACACACTGCTGCTATAATTGGCCTGCACTTACACTCAGCTATACACACTGCTGTATATAAAGTTTCTGTCACTGTCCTTCTGCACAGCTCTGTGATTCTCACTTACTGATTGGTCCATGCTGAACACACCCCCTTCCCCATTGCTGTCATGTGACCGCACAGACCTCTGACAGCAGCCCTGCTTCTCTATTCTAGCCTGTTGTACTACACTACTGCATTATGGGGATCTGCATCTCCATCCTGTATCTACAAGCGGCTGCTGTGTTATCAGGGTTATACAGTTACTATACATTATACATCACATGCTACTATACTGTACAGTAACTTATATATCACATATCCAGCTGTTGTGTTATCAGGGTTATACAGTTACTATATATTATATACCACATGCTGATTGCTATACTGTACAGTAACTTATATATCACATATCCAACTGCAGTGTTATCAGGGTTATACAGTTACTATACATTATATACCACATGCTGCTATACTGTACAGTAACTTATATATCACATATCCAGCTGCTGTGTTATCAGGGTTATACAGTTACTATACATTATATACCACATGCTGATTGCTATACTGTACAGTAACTTATATATCACATATCCAGCTGCTGTGTTATCAGGGTTATACAGTTACTATACATTATATACCACATGCCGAGTGCTATACTGTACAGTAACTTATATATCACCTATCCAGCTGCTGTGTTATCAGGGTTATACAGTTACTATACAATATACACCACATGCTGCTATACTGTACAGTAACTTATATATCACATATCCAGCTGCTGCTGTGTTATCAGGGTTTTACAGTTACTATACATTATATACCACAGGCTGTTATACTGTACAGTAACTTATATATCACATATCCAGCTGCTGTGTTATCAGGGTTATACAGTTACTATACATTATATACCACATGCTGATTGCTATACTGTACAGTAACTTATACATCACATATCCATCTGCTATGTTATCAGGGTTATACAGTTACTATACATTATATACCACATGCTGCTATACTGTACAGTAACTTATATATCACATATCCAGCTGCTGTGTTATCAGGGTTATACAGTTACTATACATTATACACCACATGCTGCTATACTGTACAGTAACTTATATATCACATATCCATCTGCTATGTTATCAGGGTTATACAGTTACTATACATTATACACCACATGCTGATTGCTATACTGTACAGTAACTTATATATCACATATCCAGCTGCTGCTGTGTTATCAGGGTTATACAGTTACTATACATTATACACCACATGCTGCTATACTGTACAGTAACTTATATATCACATATCCAGCTGCTGCTGTGTTATCAGGGTTATACAGTTACTATACATTATACACCACATGCTGATTGCTATACTGTACAGTAACTTATATATCACATATCCAGCTGCTGTGTTATCAGGGTTATACAGTTATTATACAGTTACCATATCCATACTTGTGTCGTTTGGGGGCAGCCTTCCCCGCCGGTGGTGCTAGCTGGGTTTTGGTGGGGCTTTTTGGGTCTGGTCCTGTGACATTGGGGTTGCAGGGCCGTTCCATGGCCTCCCTTCCCTGCACGTGCACGGCTTGCGGGGTTGGCGGTCGCTGACCGACACGGTGTGGAGTTAGCGTAGGGACCCGTGTGGACCAGAGGACCTGCGCGGTGGTACACGGGGCAATATGGCTTGATCAATTCATATACAGACACTCTGGTGTTGATTTTTAATATAGGCCTAGCGGCATTAGTATCAGCCATAGATGGGATGTGCAGCGGTTCCATTCTCTCCAGTTCGTGTTGTGTACTATACATTATACACCACATGCTGATTGCTATACTGTACAGTAACTTATAATATCACAGATTCTGCTGGTTCTGAATGTTTGTTTCATCTCTTCTACATGTTATTCATAATAATAATCAGTATATTTGGGGTGTGGAACCAATTGTCTGCATATCAGTGATTTCTTATGGGAAAATTTGCTTTGGTTTAAGAGTGGATTTGGATTACAAACAAATTATGCTTCTAATCCAAGGCACCCATCAAAGATGTCGCCGGCATCAAACAATCACCGATGGGAAGATAATAAGCGATTGCTGTGATGTGGGAACCGGACGCTGTGGTTTGTGGTGACGTAAATGGTCACTAATATATGAGGCTCTCGTATATCCATATATCACTGCCGCCATATCCTGCCTCTATAGGATTACTGAGTTACTATTACGCTTTCCATTTTAGTATAGGTTTCATCTTTCCATCTATCAGGATGTACAGAAAGGAAATTGCGCTTTGTCGCCGTCCTCGTGTTACAGCATTGTACTGACCATAAGACCCGCTGATTATATTTCCATGTCTATGAGCGTTCACACACAGGAAATATGTAGAAGGAATTTCTTGGGCTGGGCAGGAGGGTTTTGTGATTCGTACTAACTCCAGGGCCATGTGCTGCTCCTGAGAACTTCATATATATGCACACTTGGTTTAGCTGAGCATACATATAGTCTGAAGGTGGATGTCACTTACCTCTGTACCCTCCAGACTCATGTGTTCTATCACAAGCAGACATGTTGAAGCTGCATCTCATAGGAATACACTGACACTCTATAGCAGGGGTAAGTAAGCTAAAGCTTTGGCTCTCCAGGCATGATGGGAGTTGTAGTTTTGCATCAGCTGGAGAGCCAAGGTTCCCTACCCCTGCTATAGAGTGTAAGATAAAAGTCCTAGGTCACTAATCTATCACTTGCTGCATTTATTGTGCCCATACCCATTAGTCATATGTGGTATCCTACCACGGTTGTTACTATTGGTTACACCCTTCAGAAAAGTCTGTACTTATTGTACTAAAGTGGTGATGAAAGTAGTGATAAAGTTTCGTGTGAACAAGGAGGTAATGAATCCAGCATTCACCGGTATCTTGAACAAAGGCTTGCTTTGATAAAGTTTCGCCACTAGATGTCACTGTATTAGATATGTGTATTCAGATGCTGCACAGCTGAAGTGTGTAAAGGGTTATTGTTTGTTTGTATGTTACATGGAAGTAGTTCACATGGGTGGAGGAGGTGTGCAGGTCTTTCGTGTTGGACATTGTAGAGGAAGGACGCAAACTAGATAGCTCTCTACAGTGGTCCTCTCTGGGCCCTGGCCCTCTGCCAGGTCCCCTTCTCGAGTCAGTCTTAGTCAGAGCCCCGTATGTGTAGGACGTCAGACAGGACACAGCTAACAGTTTTCTCCTTAATGATGCTACACAAAACTATGCAGTGTTAAAACCCTTTCAAGAGAGGACAAGTCAGAGACAATCTCAACCCACGCCGTGGACTAGGAGAGTCACAGAGCAGGATGCTATCCACAGACTGCAGGAAGCTAGGAACTGATCCGGATAAAGCAAAGTTGCAGTAAGACTAGGAACTCTATCTCACAGCGCGGTTGTCAGCAGGGAACCCTCAGTATTCCACTCATCCCAGGTAACAAGGTCTGGGGCTTGTGTCACCCTCTAGGATGGGTCCCCCAAATCTAGTGGGCAGAAGGTGGAGTGAAGACTCAAAAGTCAATAAATGGGCACAAGTATTCTCTTCTTCTTCTAAGTATTCTTCTACCTCATCCTCCAACTTCCCGGCAGAGCACAGTACAACTTGAGTTGGGACTCTCACGGCATCCTCCTCTCTGCTACTCTGCTTCTTTGTATCCTTCAACACGCTACTTAGTCAGCACGACTGTACTCCTCACTCTATTCCTGTCGCAGATCTGGTTATCGTATTATCAAGTGTCTTATCTAGTACTTTATCAAGGGAACTGTCAAGTGTAGCTTATCTTGTCAATGCACAGCTGTATGTCTTGCTGCACACAAGTACCTGCCAAGTAAACCAAGCTTATTTGTGATAAAGAGCCTCCGTGATTCTTCATCCCGCACCGACACAGCGTACACTACAGCCTTGGGACATTTCCCCTTTCTGTGGGTGGCAGTCCGGTAAGGTCACTACACCACTCCGACCCACGTGACTACACTAAGGGCCCTATTACACTGGACGATTATCGTTCACATAATCGTTAACGATTAACGATCTCAAACAACCGCTATTGCGAAAGACCTGAAAACGTTCACTCGTTTCCATGGAACGATAATCGTTACTTATGATCGTATTTGCGATAATTTTTTTCTTTACTGTTTCTTCGCTATTGCGTTCGTATCTACTGCGAACGACCGAACGACGTCTTATTCAATGCAAACTACTTGCGAACGTTTTGCGAACGAGCAACGATAAAAATAGGTCCAGGTCTTTTAAAGCGATCAACGATTTCTTGTTCGGTCGTTAATCGTTAACTGCATTTCAACCGAACGATTATCGTTTAGATTCAAACGATGTAACGATAATCTGAACGATATTCGTCCGGTGGAATACACGAGCCGATTATCGTGCAAAAAATCGTTATATCGGTGGAATTTAAACGATACTTGTTCTGTGTAATTGCAGGCAACGATCGAAAAATCGTTCATTTGTCGTTGATCGTTTATTCAGATCTGGACCTAAAATCTTCGCTAATCGTTCGCTGTAATTCCACATTCATTCGCTCAAGTTCCGCCTTTTTTCACTAATCGTTCAGTGTAATTGCACTTTGTTCATTGTTTTTCTGGGATCAGAATGTGTAAACGATCATAGTAACGATCGCGATAACGATCAACTAACGACTATCGTTCTGTGTAATATGGCGAACAATGTGAATTTAACGATAAAAAATCTCGTTTGCGATCTGGAAAGTAATATTCTATACACATACTAATATTATACAGGGGCATCTATCCCCAATGTGAGGAGCAGTGACACATAATTACTGTATAATGATTCCAGTAAATCTAGCGCCACCTTGTGGCTGAGGCGCGGGTCTGCAGGATCCATAGAGAGCTCTGCTCTTGTATATTCCCCATCCTGATTATGTGAAGGTGCAGGATATGTCTTCCTCCATCTTATCCTCTATCCGTCTCATTTATACGAGATCCCGACCTGCTGGAGCCGGATACGGGATGAGACATAATAATAATAATCCTGTCAGGGTAAGGGCAGCCATCATGTGTTATGGAGCAGATTCTCCCGCATGCCCAGGCCCGCTCTGCAGACTATTGCAGCAATTTCTGCTTTTCCTACTATATTAGTTGGGGACAGGAGGTTGTCACTAGTTGCTCATGTTTTATGTCGTGGGTTAAAGGGGTACTCCGGTGATTTTTTTTCCTTTCAAATCAACTGGTTTCAGAAATGTATAAATTCGTTTTTAGAAGTAAAAATAAAAAAATCTCCAGTCTTCCAGTAATTATCAGCTGCTGTATGTCCTGCAGGAAGTGGTGTATTCTATCCAGTCTGACCCAGTGCTCTCTGCTGCCACCTCTGTCCATGTCAGGAACTGTCCAGAGCAGGAGAGGTTTTCTATGGGGATTTGCTGCTGCTCTGGACAGTTCCTGACATGGACAGAGGTGGCAGCAGAGAGCAGTGTGTCAGACTGGAGAGAATACACCACTTCCTGCAGGACATACAGCAAGTGATAAGTACTGGAAGACTGGAGATTTTAAAATAGAAGTAAATTACAAATCTATATAACTTTCTGAAACCAATTGATTTGAATGAAAAAACAACAATGCTGGAGTACTCCTTTAATGGCAGACATACTGTACGACATACTGACTTGTGACACGTAATTATATGTTTGTCTGTGGGGATGGCATGGTGGCCCTGCGCCCGTATACTCCTGTAACGTCTGCATTGTGACATACGGCGCGCACGCTTCTATTACAGTAAGGCAGATGGCGTTAATAGACATGAGAGGAAATGAGCTGTGCATGGCCGGCGGCCTCATTGCTGCGGTTTATTATTCTAATGTTACTACATGACGGGAATGTTACCGTCTATTTATACGCTGCTGTCGGTGGCTGATTGGAACTCATTGTCCTGCTGCCTCATTGTGTCTGGTTACTGGCAGACAATGTGCGGACACTCTCTGTACCATAGCTCTATTAGGGAAAACAACCCAAAATTACAGCGACCTCGTAGTATATTACATAGTGATAGATGATATCAGCTGTCTATTATTTACAAAGCACCAACATATTCCGGAGCGTTGTATGTATGTATCAGGGATTGATCCGTTGTGGAGCAAAGTACTCCATTGAGTTGTATGTATTTATGGCATAGAGTCCCCTGGTATCAGTGGCTCCCCCTCCAGGCCTGGTCGTGTATACCAGTCCCTGAATTTGGGGAATTTCCACTTTAATTCCTGTGAAATGTGACTAATATGTTATAGTTATAATGTCCGAGCGATCGTCATAGGTGTCAGAGACGACTCACTGTTCACCGGAATCGAGGGAAATATACACATAACGGTGAGAAGCTAGATCAGGGATGGGGAACCTGTCGCCCTCCTGCTGGGGCAGAACTACAACTCCCATCATGCCTGGACAGCTAAAGCTTCGGCTGTCCAGGCATGATGGGGTATGTAGTTTTGCACCAGCTGGAGGGCGGCAGGTTTTCTGATTTAGACGGACGTGTCCGACTCTTGTTCCTTAGTATAAAATATTCTGGAGAACAGTTCTCTACAGTCATTAAAGGGGTAGTTAAAAAAAAAAAAAATTCTTTCAAATCAACAGGTGCAAGCAAGTGGCAGAGATTTTAAATTTACATCTATTAAAAAATCTCCCGTTTCTCAGTACTTATCAGCTGCTGTATGTCCTGCAGAAAGTGGTGTTTTATTTCCAGTCTGACACAGTGCTCTCTGCTGCCACCTCTGTCCATGTCAGGAACTGTCCAGAGCAGGAGAGGTTTTCTATGGGGATTTGCTGCTGCTCTGGACGGTTCCTGACATGGACAGATGAGGTGGGTGTTCCTGCAGGACATACAGCAGCTGATAAGTACTGGAGATTTTTAAATAAAATTAAATTAGAATTCTCTGGCACCAGTTGATTTAAAAGAATTTTTTTCTGCGTGAACAATCGTCTTAACCCCTAAACGACCCATGACGTAACTGTACGACCCATGACGTAAAGTCCCCCCCATGATGTGATCGCGGAGGAGCCTTCCTTTCATCCTGTCAGGACGGGGGTCTGAACCCGTCTTAGTAATCTTGTATTGCTCTCGGCTGATCTATGCAGTATAGGGGATGGGGAGAATAACCCCAGGGGGAATAACCCTAACCCCAGGGGAACCTAGTTAGTGTGTAAAAAAAAATGTAATTTTTTTTTTTAATTTAAAAAAAAATTCCCTCCCCTTATAAAAATCTGAATCACCCCCCCCCCCCCCCCCCTTAAATAAATAAATGAAAAATTCAAAAATGCAAAATTGCACATTTTTGGTCGCGTCAAAACCAGAAAAATAGTGGTAAAAAGCGATCAAAAAGTCGCATATACGCAAACAAGGTATCGATAGAAAGAACAGATCATGGCGGAAAAAAAATGACACCTCACACAGCTCCATAGACCAAAGGATAAAAGCGCTATAAGCCTGGGAATGGAGCGATTTTAAGGAACTTATATTTTTTTTAAAAGGTTTTAATTTTTTAAAAGCCATCAAATAAAATAAATGTTACACAAATTACGTATCGTAATCGTACTGAATTGAGGAACATGTATAACATTGGGGATCGGGGATTGGGGAGCCCCAGTAGTTTATGTTTCTCTCCTATGGGGCTGATTTCTGCAAACTGTTGCCCATAGCAACCAATCACAGCGCAGCTTTCATTTTAGCAGAGCAGTATAAGCTGCGCTGTGATTGGTCGCTATGGGCAACAAGGACAAATGAGGCCTGTGTCCATATACTGAATTATTGTAGCTGTCAGAATCTCCATTATTCGCTCCCTGTCAGTATACGGCATATTGCTTGGTCTTTCTTCTGTATTGTAACCCTTTGTAACACAGGAAACTACAAGCGTAAGACCTGGTTCACACTAGCCTAATAAAGATGTATTTTTCCATTCGTAATACAGCTGTATTGCTACATGTTCCCATGCAGTATTTTAGCCATTTCCTGCTTTTCCCTTAATTTTTTCAATCATTTATGGCTCGAAAAGATGCTGTATGGCCACATATCCTTAAAGTGAAAATTTTGGGTCATTTAAAGGGGCACTCCAGCTAAAATCTTTTTCTTTCAAATAAACTGGTTTCAGAAAGTTATATAGATTTGTAATTTCCTTCTATTTAAAAATATCTCTAGTCTTCCGGTACTTATCAGCTGCTGTATGTCCTGCAGGAAGTGGTGTATTCTCTCCAGTCTGACACAGTGCTCTCTGCTGCCACCACTGTCCATGTCAGGAACTGTCCAGAGCAGCAGCAAATCCCCATAGAAAAGCTCTCCGTTCTGGACAGTTCCTGATATGGACAGAGGTGGCAGCAGAGAGCACTAGAGAGAATACACCACTTCCTGCAGCACATAAAGCAGCTGATAAGTACTAGAAGACTGGGGGGGGGGTTGTCTTTTCCTTGTAACAATAAGATTTATTATTGGGGTGATGGAGGTTGATAGGCCGGTTCTCTCTAGTAACTGATCCATCATGGAGGACCGTACACATGTATATGATGTGGCGGAGGATTCGCGCACCCCCTCGTCTTCCATGCCCATGCTGTGATTATTGATCATGATGTTATTCGTCTCTTTCAGGACAATGATTCCAGTTACTGAGTTCCGTCAGTTCTCGGAGCAGCAGCCGGCCTTCCGCGTCCTCAAACCATGGTGGGACGTGTTTACGGATTACCTGTCGGTGGCCATGCTGATGATCGGGGTGTTCGGCTGTACATTGCAGGTGATGTTTGTATTCTCCGGTCCCATCTTCTCTCTCTGTCCGCCATTACTATGCTCTCTCTAATAGCAATGTGGCATGAATCCAGTAACGGGGTACACGTCTGGGGCTTGTACTGACGCACATCAGCCATAATATTGTGTAAGCTCTGACCCATCTAGGCCCGGACTCCACAAGATCAATGAAGACGTCGTGTGGTATCCACACAAAGATGTTGGCGTAAGTGCTGAGCGGAGATGCCGAACATTGCCGGACCCAAACGGTTTGGCATCTCCGCTCAACTCCCCGCAGTGGCAGAAGTTGGATGCAGGATTAGGGAGTCCGGGAACACATGGATACAGCTCATGGCCTATAGCTGTGGCCATGTTTTCCAGGACTCCCCAGGATAGCATCCAACTTCTTCAGCCAACAATATTCCGTTGCTGAACGGTTCGGAGTGAGCGTTTCCAAACCCAACCAGTTCGGCTACTCCTCTCAGCACTAGTTAGCATTAGATCTTTTAATGGGGTTATCCTAGGAGTAAAGCCCCTATTGACAGGGTAGGTAATGGGTTTCTTCTCAGTAGGTCACTGGCTGCTGGAACCCCCACCAGTTACGAGAACGAGGTGTAATTGAAGGCTAAGATAAGCATGAGCGCACTCATTCATTCTCTATAGGATTGGTGGAGATAGCAACAATGGGTGTGCATGCATTGTGTATAGGAAGAGGCCGCTGCCAGACATCCCTGTGGCTCCAGACTCTCGAGACAGCAGCTTTTCTTCACTGAGAACAAAAGAACCTGTCATGTTGAAATCTAACAGCTCGATCCATCTCTTCCCCAATAGCTGCCATGTACAATAGATGTCTGGCAGGTCCCGATGAAACTGGAGGCCTTGGCTGACATAATGTTTATTGCCACCTTAAGGCTATGTTCCCACTAGGCCTTTTTTTATTTTTACGTTTTATGGCCATCTTCTCGGACCAAATAACGTCCGTATTCTGCAAATAACAGATGTTATTTACAGAATACGGACGTTATTTGGTCTGAAAAAGACGTCCGTCCACAGAAAAAAAAGACATGGTGGGAACATATCCTTGAACAGGACTGATTTTATTGTCCTCCACAAAGGGGTGGCTGGCACCTGTTCTTGCCTTCAGAAGTGATGTAGGGCTAGGTTCACACTGTGTTTTTGCAATACGTTTTTTTCATCCGTTTTTTGTGTGCATCCATTTTGACCCGTTTTTCCATTGACTTCCATTATAAAAAAAAAAAAACGGATCAAAACGGATCCATTTTTTTGACGGACACAAAAGTAGTAATGGAAGTCAATGGAAAAACGGATCAAAACGGATGCACACAAATGCATCAGTTTTTTGCAAAAAAACAGATGAAAAAAAAAAAAAACGGATTGGAAAAAACGCAGTGTGAACCTAGCCTTACTCTCCCAAGAAAGAACTGAACGCTAATAAACTGCGCCGTCAGTTTAACAGCTTGTTTATGGATTTCACAATTTGGATTAAAAAAATTTACAAAACCCCCTTGGTTGTTATGTAAAGGAGCCATTGTTCTGCTAAATAGGAACGTGGAGTGCACATGAATATTGCTTCCTGTATACAGCACAGCGGCCCATTCATATGGAAACTGCTTCTTTCCACAATTCTTGGTATCACCTTGAATACATCTGCTGCAGAAATAAACAGCCTATTACTTAATTTCTTGTAGATAACCCCTAGTAGGTAGTTTCCTCAGTGAATAGCCCCTAGTAAGTAGTTTCTCTTGTATATAGTCCCCAGTTGGTAGTTTCCCCAGTAGATAAGCCCCTAGTAGGTAGTTTCCCCTATATATAGGCCCCGAGAAGGTAGTTTCTCCCTATAGATAGCCCCCAGTGGGTAGTTTCCCCTGTATAAAGGCCCCCAGAAGGTAGTTTCCCCCTATATCTAGCCCCCAGTAGGTAGTTTCTCTTACAGATAGCCCCCAGTAGGTGGTTTTGCCTGTAGACAGCCCCCAGTAAGTAGTTTCCCCTTTAGATAGCTCCTAGTAAGTAGTTTCCACCAGTGGATAGCCCCCAGTATGTAGTTTTCCCTAGCAGAAAGCTCCCAGTAAGTAGTTTCCACTAGTAGATAGCCCCCAGTAGGTAGTTCCCCCTGTATATAGGTCCCCAGAAGCTAGTTTCCCCTATATATAGGCCCCCAGAAGGTAGTTTCCCCCTATATCTAGTTCCCAGAGGGTAGTTTCCCCCTATAGATTGTCCCCAGTAGGTAGTTTTTCCTATACATAGCCCCAGTGGGTTTTTGTGCCTGGAGATAGCCCCCAGTATGTAGTTTCCCCCAGCAGAAAGCTTCCAGTAAGTAGTTTCCACTAGTAGATAGCCTCTCAGTAGGTACTTTCCCCAGTATTTAGCCCCCAGTAAGTAGTTTCTCCCAGTAGGTAGCCCCCCAGTAAGCAGTTTCCACCAGTAGCTAGCCCCCAGTAGGTAATTTCCCCAGTAGGTAGCCCCCCAGTAAGCAGTTTCTACTAGTAGATAGCCCCCCAGTAAGTAGTTTCCACCAGTAGATAGCCCCCCAGTAAGAAGTTTCCAACAGTAGATACCCCCCAGTAAGTATTTACCCCCAGTAGATAGCCCCGCAGTAAGTAGTTTCCCTAGTAGATATCCCCCCAGTAAGCAGTTTTTACCAGTAATTATCCCCGATAAGTAGTTTCCACCAGTAGATAGCCCTCCCAGTAAGCAATTTCCCCCAGTAGATGGTCCTCCAGTAACTGGTTTCTCCCAGTAGATAGCCCTCCAGTAAGTAGTTTCCCCCAGTAGATAGTCCCCCAGTAAGTAGTTTCCCCAGTAGATATTTTCCCAGTAAGTAGTTTCCCCCAGTAGATAGCCCCCCAGTAAGTAGTTTCCCCAGTAGATATTTTCCCAGTAAGTAGTTTCCCCCAGTAGATAGCCCCCCAGTAAGTAGTTTCCCCCAGTAGATAGCCCCCCAGTAAGTAGTTTCCCCAGTTGATGCGGTTGACATTTTGGAAATCTTATCAGCTTTGCTGTGAACATCATGAATTCTCAGCACGGAAGTCTGGGCAGCAAATCTACAGCAAATCCACCATGTGTGACCCCACTCTTATATCTGCAAATGCCTGCCAGAAATTGTGTTGAATTGTGAAATGTGTTGAATACAATCTGACACATGTAAACAAACCCTTAAAGGGGCACTCCAGCGAAAATATTTTTCTTTCAAATCAACTGGTTTTAAAACGTTATACAGATTTGTAATTTACTTCTATTTAAAAATGTCCAGTCTTCCAGTACTTATCAGCTGCTGTATGTCCTGCAGGAAGTGATGTATTCGCTCTCTGGGCTCTCTGCTGCCACCTCTGTCCATGTCAGGAACTGTCCAGAGCAGGAGAGGTTTTCTATGGGGATTTGCTGTTGCTCTGGACAGTTCCTGACATGGACAGAGGTGGCAGCAGAGAGCACTGTGTCAGACTTGAGAGAATACACCACTTACTGCAGGACATACAGCAACTGATAAATACTGGAAGTCAGGCAATTTTTAAATAAAAGTAAATTACAAAACTGTATAACTTTGATTTGAAAGAAAAAAACAAACATCAAGAAAAGTTGATTTTTTTTCCTCTGGGATCCTTTCCCGTTGTTGATTCCTTGTTGCCGCTGTCCATCATGGCCGATTACAGAACAGAATCCAGCTCTATGTTACAGAAATTTCCCTAAAACCCTCCGATCGCCGGTTAATTAAACATCAGTTTCCATCTGAATTGAATTATCGTTCCATTAGAATTTGGTTCAGCGAGCGGATAATTTAAGGAAATTCCATTGCGGCTTCGCATCTGAGATCCTCATTAGTTTGTTTGTTCCTTGAGGCTTTTCCTCGGTCGCCTTAGAAACAACATTGGAAATTGTTCACCTGTTTGTTCAGTTCATATTCATCTTGTTTGTACCAGAACAAACAATCCGGATGGTAATTGTATTAGGAGACGCTTCCTCCCCGATGAGATCTGTAACCTGTTCGGATCCGGACGTCTCTGTGGCCTTATCCACCCAAAGCAAAATGTAGCACTGGTCTGATAACTTCTTTAAGATGTTTAGGATGAATTCACACATCACATAACGTGGGCAGAATCTGCACCACAATTCCGCAGCAAGATATGGCAAAAAGTTTTTTTAAAAAGTTTCACTTACGGTGGGAAAAGGTTGCAGATTCCAGGCCTGTAGCCCAATTCAAGGATACAATACGTCATTGTTCACATGACTTTTCTTCCTAACTACAACCGGATGCCATGGGACTTTTCTTAGCTACTTTGGATTATCTGCCAAAGACTTGAAGCCAAAGCCAGGAATGGATTTGAAAAGAGAAGAAATCCAGTCTTTCCTTTATGACCTGATCCCTGTTTATAGTCTGTTTCTGGCTTTGGCTTTAAATCTTTGGCAGACAATCTGTCAGATAATCTTTCTGTGTAAATGGCCCCTTAGAGCAGCATGAAAGGGCTATCCTCGCTGCAGTATGGATGAAAGTTAATCAGGAAATGTAATGGAGTCCGATTACCCCTCTAAGGCAGTGTATGCATGAACAGGAACAGCACTCTTTCTTGTTGGTGCAAACAAGGTTATGACTTTTTGCCATTCCTGACATTAAAGGGGTTATCCCAGTTTCCAAAAAAAAACATGTCTGCTTTCTTACAAAAACAGCACCTCTCCTGTCCTCGGTTTAAGTGTGATATTGCAGCACAGTTTCTATCGAAGTTGAATAGAGCTGAATTGTAATACCACACTCAACCTGAGGACAGGGGTGGTGCTGTCTTTGCAGGAGAGTAGTTGTGTTTCTTTGAATCCTAAATGAATTCTTTAAACAGGCCTGTCCATCAGCATAAGATGGCGGGGGTCTGACCCTCTGCAGCTGTTTAAAGAGGCTGCAATGCTCATAGAAACCCTGCAAAGTCTTTAAAGGAGAAGTCCGGTGAAAATTTTTATTAAAGTATTGTATTGCCCCCTAAAAGTTATACAAATCCCCAATATAGACTTATTACGGGAAATGCTTGTATAGTGCTTTTTTCCCTGCACTTACTACTGCATCAAGGCTTTACTTCCTGGATAACATGGTGATGTCACTTCCTGGATAACATGGTGATGTCACTTCCTGGATAACATAGTGATGTCACTTCCTGGATAACATGGTGATGTCCCTTCCTGGATAACATGGTGATGTCACTTCCTGGATAACATGGTGATGTCACTTCCTGGATAACTTGGCGATGTCACTTCCTGGATAACATGGTGATGTCCCTTCCTGCATAACACGGTGATGTCACGACCCAAGTCCCAGAGCTGTGTGGGCTGTGGCTGCTGGATAAGATGATGGCAGGGGGACACTGAGGGACGCGGGGCACTGGAGGGACACTGAGCATTCCTCTGCCATCATCCTCCCCAGCAGCCACAGCCCGCACAGCTCTGGGAGTGAGCTCATGACATCACCATGTTATCCAGAAAATGAGATAACTATGATATCCAGGAAGTGACATCCCCATGTTATCCAGGAAGTGACATCACCATGTTATCCAGGAAGTGACATCACCATGTTATCCAGGAAGTGACATCATCATTTTATCCAGGAAGTGACATCTCCATATTATCCAGGAAGTGACATCACCATGTTATCCAGGAAGTGACATCACCATGTTATCCAGGAAGTGACATCACCATGTTATCCAGGAAGTGACATCACCATGTTATCCAGGAAGTGACACCACCATGTTATCCAGGAAGTGACATCACCATGTTATCCAGGAAGTGACATCACCATGTTATCCAGGAAGTGACATTCCTGTGTTATCCAGGAAGTGAAGCCTTGATGCAGTAGTAAGTGCAGGAAAAAAAGCACTTTAGAAGCATTTCCTGTAATAAGTGTATATTGGGGATTTGTATAACTTCTGGGGGGCAATATAATACTTATATAAAAAAAATTTGCCGGACTTCTCCTTTAATGGTTATTTCTACTGGCCCTTCCATTGTAATACTATTAGTAGCAGCAGTGTGGGGTTCTGCAGCATTGCACCTTTCAAGATAACACTGTGATGCAAGTACCAGCAGAAACATTGAAGGGTCTGCGGCGTTTGTACAAGTAGCACAGCCCCTTCAAACAGCTGCCAGGAGTCGATCTAATATTGATGACTTCTACCAAGGATAGGCTATCAATTATATGAGGCTGCATAACCCATTAAACCCAAGAAATTGTCCATCGAAATCCCATTTCTTCTTGTGTCCACCTTATAAAATGCATTCTACTAAACACCACATTACGGCTATGTTCCCACTAGGTAAAAATGACGGCTGTTTTAATTGGATGACCGTCATATAAGGGACATTGTCTGTATAATAATGGCTATGGATATAAAATACAGTCTCTTATTTGCCGTTAAATGACGGACGGCCAATTAAAACGGCCGTCTGAACATAGCCTACTAGTTTTACTTTCAAAATACTTAACCATTCTTTCTTATTCTTTATCCTTAGGTCATGCAGGACAAGATTATCTGTCTGCCAAAGAGGATACACCCGGCCCAGAACTCTTCCATCTACAATGCATCAGGTGCCGCTGTTACCAATATTCCTCTTCCGGCTCCCAAACCAATAGCTCCTTCCGGGACTGTGGAAATGAGAGGATTAAAGACCGACCTGGATCTGCAACAATACAGTTTCATCAACCAGATGTGCTACGAGCGTGCCCTCCATTGGTATGCCAAGTACTTCCCGTACCTGGTTCTCATCCACACTTTAATTTTCATGGTTTGCAGCAACTTTTGGTTTAAATTTCCCGGATCTAGCTCCAAAATCGAGCATTTTATTTCCATACTGGGAAAGTGTTTTGACTCTCCTTGGACAACCAGAGCCTTGTCTGAAGTATCTGGCGAAGAGCCAGAGGAGAAGGACAACCGAAAAAATGCTCTGAGCAAAACCATTGTCACCCCTTCTGCTGTGGAGAGTCCACTAGTGAAGACCCAGTCCCTAAAATCTATCCCTGAGAAGTTTGTAGTTGATAAAACTACAGCAGGAGCCCTGGATAAGAAGGAAGGGGAGCAAGCTAAAGCCTTATTCGAGAAAGTCAAAAAGTTCCGTCTTCATGTGGAAGAAGGAGATCTTCTGTATGCCATGTACGTACGTCAGACCATACTCAAAGTCCTTAAGTTTCTCATTATTATCTGCTACAATAGCGCACTTGTTTCCAAAGTACAGTTCACCGTGGATTGTAATGTGGACATCCAAGATATGACGGGATATAAAAACTTTTCCTGTAATCACACAATGGCGCACTTGTTTTCTAAACTGTCCTTTTGTTACTTGTGTTTCGTTGGCGTCTATGGACTCACGTGCCTTTATACTCTTTACTGGTTGTTCTACCGATCCTTGAAGGAATATTCTTTCGAATACGTTCGGCAAGAAACCGGCATTGATGATATCCCGGATGTTAAAAATGACTTTGCCTTTATGTTTCACATGATAGACCAATATGACCCGCTGTACTCAAAAAGATTTGCCGTTTTCCTATCTGAAGTAAGTGAAAATAAACTGAAACAATTAAACTTAAATAATGAATGGACGGCTGACAAGCTGAGGCAAAGGTTACAGACAAATGCGAACAACCGCCTGGAGATACAATTATTTATGCTCTCCGGTCTTCCGGATACGGTCTTCGAGATAACGGAGCTGCAGTCTCTGAAGCTGGAGATCATCAATAATGTCATGATACCAGCAACCATTGCTCAGCTTGATAACCTTCAAGAGTTGTCCTTGTATCAGTGCTCGGTAAAAATTCATACCGCAGCCCTGGCTTTCCTAAAAGAAAATCTAAAGATATTGAGAGTGAAGTTCGATGACATTCGAGAACTTCCACCATGGATGTACAGTTTGAGGAACTTGGAGGAATTGTACTTGATCGGCTCTCTAAGCCCTGATGTATCCAAAAATATAAATCTTGAGTCTTTCCGGGAGCTGAAGAGTCTGAAGATACTTTTTATCAAGAGCAATTTGTCGAAAATCCCTCAAGGAGCCGTCGATGTTTCGGGTCATCTTCAAAAGTTATGTATCCACAATGATGGATCCAAGCTGGTAATGCTTAACAATCTGAAGAAAATGGTCAACTTGACCGAGCTGGAGCTCATACACTGTGACTTAGAGCGCATACCTCACGCCATTTTCAGTCTTGTAGCTCTTCAAGAACTGGATCTGAAAGAAAATAACCTCAAATCCATCGAAGAAATCCTTAGTTTCCAACATTTACGTAAACTTACAATCTTAAAGCTGTGGTACAACAGCATCACCTATATTCCGGAACACATAAAGAAACTTTCTAGTTTGGAACGGCTATATTTCAGCCACAACAAGATCGAGGTGCTTCCCTCCCACCTGTTCTTATGCCACAAACTCCGATTCTTAGATTTGTCTTATAACGACATTAGATTCATTCCCCCCGAGATCGGAGTCCTCCAAAGTTTACAGTATTTCTCAATTTCTTGCAACAAAGTGGAAAGCGTGCCGGACGAACTCTATTTCTGCAAGAAGTTGAAGACCTTAAAAATCGGGAAGAATAACTTGAGTACTCTTTCACCAAAGATCGGGAACTTAGTGTTCCTGTCCTACCTGGATATTAAGGGTAATCATTTTGAAACTTTGCCACCAGAACTTGGAGATTGCCGAGCCTTGAAGAAAGCTGGACTTGTTGTAGAGGACACTTTATTTGAGACTCTTCCATCCGATATTAGAGATCAATTGAAATCTGAATAGCCAATGTCGGGATGTACGGTTGTACCGGAAGGGAAATCAAAAACAATACTGTTGTGAAGACAGAGGAATGGTTCTCTATTACTGGACCTTACTATTTGTTGTCTTACTATGGCCCACGTATACTGGGCATTACTTCAATGCACATGTTGTTGGTTGCTACGTTTCAGCACCTTAGTGATCGAAACTTACCTTAAACAATATGGCATTAAAACAATCTATTGCAGGGCAATATAACTTCTTGTGGGACCTTTGTAGACTTTCGTTTGGGTTTTTTCGAATACTCAGGTACTGTCTGTAGATCTGAGAAACATTTATATTTTGTTAAAAAAGAATTTTATCATGTTACAGTTACTTTGTGGGTTATCGCAGGGACCAAGCTACCACGACTCAGTCCATCAAGCATATCTATGTAACTTAATGCCTAAAGTGTCTCATGAATGTTAGTTTGTGCCTTATTTTATCACGTATTGAGACTTGTTTTTACTCTAGAATGCCATGCACTATAAAAGTTACTTGGAACATGGATGAGTTACGTTTCATCATATTGTCTCCTTTATTTTCTATGTGATACATTATTAGTGGATAAAAATGAGCTCCACAATTTTTCATACAATGGAGATAGTACTCTAGTTTTTGTCCGAACTTTCCTGCCGTAAAGTAGGTTCCCGTCACCCAAACCTGCCCATTTTGGGTGGAGTAGCAGCCGTCCATCTAATATGTCCCAGCTCTTTTCCGAATGTAGATGGTATTTAAGGAAGATAAGCCACCACCAGAGATGTCTGGCAGCGGCTTTGCTGACCCTAGCATACATGTGTATGGATGGTAGAGAGGAATAGTTGTTTGTTGGGTGAGTGTTTTCCTGACAGCTTTCTAATATATGTGGCCAGACCCAAAAGGAACAGCAGTCAGGGTATACTTCATCTGGCCCCTCCAACCAAGGATGGTAATGGACGTTTTCAAGGTGGCTCTTACAACTCCGGATGCTGTTTTGTGTGCCAGTGGCTGTTTTCAGTGCCAGTTCACATATTTAGAGTTTTTTAGTTGTTTTTTGCAGATCACTGAATGCCGTATTACACAGCACGATATTCCGGGGGAAGTGAGTACTAACCTGTCAGCTCAGTGCTCGCTTCCCCCTTGTTCTCTGATCACTGGATGTGGAGGTCGGCTGATCGTGGCCTTTGAACACAAAACAATTCTTCTGTTGTACGAAACAATTATTGGCCTGAATGGCCGTTAATCGGCTTACTCTCCAGTCCCGCACGCTGCAGCTTTAGAGTGGCCTGTGTGAGCTGACAGGCCGCTCAGCCAATCACTATGGCCAGTGATTGACCGAGCCGCCTGTCAGCATAGACCTGCGGCTCTGAGGCTGCAGCGTGCGGGACTGGAAAGGAAGCAGAGGGCAGGAGAACACTGGGAACGTGCACAGGTAATGTAAACTGTCCAGCTGTCGGCCACGTATCGCTAGTACATGTAGCATCGCGAGGTCGGCACCTGTTGATTTAAGGGTTAGGGCCTAAAGAAATGATCAACTGCTGAATCGAGCCGATTTGGATGATTATCACTCCGTCTAATAGGGCCCTTACAGAAGGAAGCATTCTCTGATGCCACCTATATATACACAGTGGCTGCCTACAGGGGGCACTAGAGAGACAGTTATCTCTCTGGCCTCCAGATACACACGAACGCTTGGCTCCACTAAACATTCATGTATTCTCAATAGGGCGGGGTTAACCACAGCCTGACTGCTGGATTTATGCCTTCCTTCTCTATCGGTGGAGAGTCATGAGGTCGCCATACACTGTCTACTGTTAGCAGCAGGTTGAGCCACCTGTAGTATACCATGTGTGGACATCATGAGCATTGAATTTCACAGGCTTGATCCTTATGTTCTCAGAGAAATAAGTAACTGCCAGCACCCTTCTCTCCATTGTGCACAGCTGAGCTGATCCTTCATGCTTATGGGGGATCAGGACAGACAGCTGTTGGCTGAGGCTGCTTTGGCCGTCAGCTATCTTTAGTATGTGATCCTGGTGCCCGGTGCTGCGATATTACACTGCTCATGAATATAATGGGCTAATAGCTGTGACTCCGTTCTCTTTTTTTATCACTGTCATCTATTTTACAGCTCAACATAAATATACAGAATGGCTATTACTATATTGCATCATACAAAGGGGGGATGAAGACATTGATGGCTGAAGGCGGGGGGGGGGGGGGGGGGGGGGGGGGGGGGGGGGGGGGGGGAATGAACGTAAGAGACAAACTTTCCTTCTCGGCCTCCCCTGCACAATAAGGTTCCTCTAACCTGCTGATAGTTCCCTTTAAAGTGAGTACTTCAACATCAGGTAGAAAAAAACATCATATGTACTTTCCTGTCTGCCTGCTAGTTTTCCCTCAGCCCTCCCACCCGGCCTCCTCTCCTCCCACAGCACTACTGTCAGTTCCCCACCCAGATGCTGCAGAACATCACAGACCACAGCAGAACAATATGCAGCAGCTGTATTCATTCTCTGTCTGTTTCTCTGCCTGTGGCATTGTTCAGCATAGGGCCGCAAGCTGTACACACACCTCATTCTTCCATAAATGCCCCCCAAAAGATATATAGTTATATGATAGTGATATATATAGGGCGAGGTCAGAGGTAATGACATCACTCAGGGGGTGGGGCTTCAGCTCAGAGCCAGGATCCAGCCAAGCCTCCTGAGACAGTAAAGTAAGATGCTTCACAACTACTACAGGGCTATTTCATGCAGAACCATGCTGAAGCCGGGACTATTAGTGATAACATACTGCTTCACCTTCCATTGTTTACAGGTTATTGCTTTACAGGTTTACTAGGTTACCAACTACCACTCTGCTCTAAAAGCAGTGGTCTGGCGGATAAATGTAGATAAAATGTAGATGTATGGTGATATAGTGTATATCAGGGGCGTAATTAGAAATGGCTGGGCCCCATAGCAAACTTTTGATTGAACCCCCCCCCGATCGACTACTACACCATCGACACACCCAGCTATACACAGGTTCTGTACACCTTATAAATTACAGTGCAGTTATATTAAGTGACTCACAGGGGACGTCTTCTCTGATTAGAGTTCTTCCCTTTTCATCTTCTTCTCTATCCGCCCTGGACCATTATGAGAACTTCTCTGAGCCACGAATCCACAGAATCTGCCAGACAGACATATTAGGCTCCTCACTCCGGCACCATCCTCATCTCTCTACACACTGCACATTTGTATTGGCCCCTTTACACCCTCATTTAGTGGGTAGGCTGACTCTGTGATTCCCCTTATAGTATATGCCCCCCCCTCTGTGTAGCCTCCTTATAGATGGTCCCCCATCTGTGTAGCCTTCTTATAGATGCCCCCTTTGCAAAGCAGATAAAAAAAAACCTCCCCTAACAACCCGCTCCCCCGTCAGCTGTCTTCTGCTCTTCTTCCCCGGCAGCTCTGCAGCTCCCTGGGGGGTGACTCGGGCAACACACAAACCTGGGAGCTCAATGTCTGCCGGGGCTAGTACTTCCAGCACAGGGAGCGTCCCTAACACGCGCTCCCTGTGCCGGAAGTACAGGCTGTAGACACACACAGGGGGCCCCCTCCATCCATCCGATCCATTTTGATCCGTTTTTTTTACAATGGAAGTCAATGAAAAAACGGATGCACACAAATGCATCAGTTTTTTGCAAAAAACTTTTGCAAAAACGAAGTGTGAACCTAGCCTTAGAGAGGCTCCCTCTTTCCCGGAAGTACTAGCCCCAGAGGACACTGAGCACGGTCCCCCTGATGCGGCAGGGCCCCATAGCACCTGCTACAGCTGCTATTTCAGTAGTTCCGCCACTGGTATATATACTGTATAATATTAAAAAATATGTACACTATGGGTTCACACTATGTATATTTGAGGCTGTATTTGTGAGGCTGTATAGCAACCAAAACCAGGAGTGGATTGAAAACACAGAAAGGCTCTGTTCACATAATGTTGTAATTGAGTGGATGGCTGTCATTTAATGGCAAATATTTGCTGTTATTTTAAAACAACGGCTGTTATATTGAAATAATGGCCGTTATTTACTGTTATATGGCGGCCATCCACTCAATTTCAACATTGTGTGAACAGATCCTTTCTGTGTTTTCAATCCACTCCTGGTTTTGGTTGCTATGAGGACCTGACATGAGGACCAAATACAACCTCAAATATACATAGTGTGAACCCAGCTAAAGCTGTAAAAAGGCAGAAGGAAACTGTAAAGAGGCAGGAGGCAGCTGGAATGAGACTCGGATAAAGAGGCAAGAGTTCAGGGCAGCTGTGATGAGGCCAAAGGAAGCTATAAAGAAACTAGGGTGGCTGGAGGCAGGAGGTGGCAGGAGGTGGCTGAAAAGACTGCCCTGGCGGCTATGGCGGCTATAATGAATACTGAGCAAAATGAAAACATTCTGTTATTTCAGATGAGGAGCCCATAATGCGGGTTATTTGGGATTGGATGTCATGCAGGTTATTTGGGATTGGATGTCATGCGGGTTATTTGGGATTGGATGTGGTGCGGGTTATTTGGGATTGGATGTGGTGCGGGTTATTTGGGATTGGATGTCATGCAGGTTATTTGGGATTGGATGTCATGCGGGTTATTTGGGATTGGATGTCGTGCGGGTTATTTGGGATTGGATGTCGTGCGGGTTATTTGGGATTGGATGTCGTGCCGGTTATTTGGGATTGGATGTCGTGCGGGTTATTTGGGATTGGATGTCGTGCGGGTTATTTGGGATTGGATGTGGTGCGGGTTATTTGGGATTGAATGTCGTTCGGGTTATTTGGGATTGGATGTCGTGCGGGTTATTTGGGATTGGATGTGGTGCGGGTTATTTGGGATTGGATGTCGTGCGGGTTATTTGGGATTGGATGTCGTGCGGGTTATTTGGGATTGGATGTCGTTCTGGTTATTTGGGATTGGATGTGGTGCGGGTTATTTGGGATTGGATGTCGTGCGGGTTATTTGGGATTGGATGTGGTGCGGGTTATTTGGGATTGGATGTGGTGCGGGTTATTTGGGATTGGATGTGGTGCGGGTTATTTGGGATTGGATGTGGTGCGGGTTATTTGGGATTGGATGTCGTTCTGGTTATTTGGGATTGGATGTCGTTTTGGTTATTTGGGATTGGATGTCGTGCGGGTTATTTGGGATTGGATGTCGTGCGGGTTATTTGGGATTGGATGTGGTGCGGGTTATTTGGGATTGGATGTCGTTTTGGTTATTTGGGATTGGATGTCGTGCGGGTTATTTGGGATTGGATGTCGTGCGGGTTATTTGGGATTGGATGTGGTGCGGGTTATTTGGGATTGGATGTCGTGCGGGTTATTTGGGATTGGATGTCGTGCGGGTTATTTGGGATTGGATGTGGTGCGGGTTATTTGGGATTAGATGTGGTGCGGGTTATTTGGGATTGGATGTCGTGCGGGTTATTTGGGATTAGATGTGGTGCGGGTTATTTGGGATTGGATGTGGTGCCGGTTATTTGGGATTGGATGTCGTTTTGGTTATTTGGGATTGGATGTCGTGCGGGTTATTTGGGATTGGATGTCGTGCGGGTTATTTGGGATTGGATGTGGTGCGGGTTATTTGGGATTGGATGTCGTGCGGGTTATTTGGGATTGGATGTCGTGCGGGTTATTTGGGATTGGATGTGGTGCGGGTTATTTGGGATTGGATGTGGTGCGGGTTATTTGGGATTGGATGTGGTGCGGGTTATTTGGGATTAGATGTGGTGCGGGTTATTTGGGATTGGATGTGGTGCGGGTTATTTGGGATTGGATGTGGTGCGGGTTATTTGGGATTGGATGTGGTGCGGGTTATTTGGGATTGAATGTCGTTCGGGTTATTTGGGATTGAATGTCGATCGGGTTATTTGGGATTGCATGTCGTTCGGGTTATTTGCTCACTGACTTCTCTTCTCTATGGTTCATCTAACCCTAATTTAGTGAATCACCTTTGATTCATCTCTTCGTTCTGCTATATGAGTGTTTGGAGTCCACAGTCTCATTCCAGACTCCTCCAGGGATTTATAACATTTGACTATTACAATGAATTGACGACCAGTTCACTACATCCCGGTTAAGTGACTGATACGGTAGACTTGCCTGATTCTTTTACAGATAGAGAGATTGGAGAGTGGATTGGAGCTGGCCATTGACATGACTAAACCAGCAGACTGTATATACGGGGCCTCCTGACCGTCCCCTGACAGATTGGATTTCTTTTGCCTAATCCTTTTGTTTACAGAACAGACGACCAGCTGCCAGATATGCTGCCCCCTGTTTGTGGGATTTAATGGTTAAGATCCCAAGAGCCTGGTAAACATACAATGTATGGCCGGGTTTACACATCATAAGACACCGGACGTTCTGTGACCCGGTAGGGTCACAAAACGGCCGGTGCCAGAAAAGATCATTCCGACCGGTACTGCAGCACTGTCCGGATGATCTTTATTTGGGCTGAATTGGGATGTGGGCGCATCTGTGTGCCCGCATTTCAATTCACCATAGCCGGCAACGAATAGCGGCCACACAAAACTGACATGTCAGTTTTTCGTGCGTCTGCTAGGGATCCCGGCCGGAGTGAATTCTATGTGTATATACTCCAGCTGGGATTCCCTCTGACTGCAGTGCAACTTAACTTTTGTATTAATCACAGACATTGTTGCAAACCGATTAATACAAAAGGTACGTTGTGTGAACAAGTCCCTGGCAGGCTGTATCTGCAACTTTGTAGCTTCTCTGTAATGCTACAATCACAGTGAGTTTACCTCAGAATAACCCTCCCAGCATTACAAAGAAGGTGCAACGTTGCAGATACAGCTTGGCAGGGACTTGTTTACATCAGCCGTCTCAGAAGGGAGGGGGGAGACTGAGAGAAAAGCTCACACTCAGATTTTTGTGTCTTCAGCAGAAAACAGCAGCTAAGAACTGGGGGAAGGAGGCTGAATAGATAATAACAAGTATGGAAGGAATTGTTAGTCTCACCATGGGCAGCAACATATGAAAAGTTACGTGTGAGTGGAGTACCCCTTTAATGGTATACTCGCTTTGCAAGGTGCTATGTCAGCAGAAATTAAAGAAACAGTAGCACAGCAAGAATGGGGTTACTCTGAGCTGAAGGGAATAGTATGGACACAAGAGGAAACTGGCAGAACAGTGAGTGGTCAGAGATGAGAGGGAAGTCTATAATGTATCCTCTAAGGCAGTGATTTTCAACCTTTTTTTGAGCCGCGGCACACTTTTTATACTTAAAAAATCCCGGGGCACACCACCAACCAAAATGGCACAAAATGACACTAAAACAGTACATATTATACATATAGTTAATAATATAGATTCTAAATGTATTTATACTCACTCAGTGTGAAACCTGGGCCTGTTTTCTTCTCCCCCCTGCTTCTCTCCTGTGCTTCTCTCCACCATACTTCCCCCCCCCTCCACTTCTCTCCTGTGCTTCTCTCCACCATACTTCTCCCCCCTACTTCTCTCCTGTGCTTCTCTCCACCATACTTCCCCCCCCCACTTCTCTCCTGTGCTTCTCTCCACCATACTTCTCCCCCCTGCTTCTCTCCTGTGCTTCTCTCCACCATACTTCTCCCCCCTACTTCTCTCCTGTGCTTCTCTCCACCATACTTCTCCCCCCTGCTTCTCTCCTGTGCTTCTCTCCACCATACTTCTCCCCCCTGCTTCTCTCCTGTGCTTCTCTCCCCCCTGCTTCTCTCCTGTGCTTCTCTCCACCATTCTTCTCTCCTGTGCTTCTCTCCTGTGCTTCTCTCCACCATACTTCTCCCCTCTGCTTCTCTCCTGTGCTTCTCTCCACCATACTTCTCCCCCCTGCTTCTCTCCTGTGCTTATCTCCCCCCTGCTTCTCTCCCCCTGCTTCTCTCCTGTGCTTCTCTCCACCATTCTTCTCTCCTGTGCTTCTCTCCACCATACTTCTCCCCCTGCTTCTCTCCTGTGCTTCTCTCCCCCATGCTTCCCTCCTGTGCTTCTCTCCACCATACTTCTCTCCCCCCTGCTTCTCTTCACCAAACTTCTCTCCCCCATGCTTCTCTCCGCTGTTTCTCTCCTCCATCCCCAGGTTTCTCTCCCCCCCCTTCCTCCTCACCTCCTCCGAGATGGTCGCCGTTGCTGTCCGCCTCACCTACTGGCCGCCCGTAGGGCCCGGACGTGCTCCTCCAATCAGCAGAGACCAAGAGCGTGGTGCGCATCACGGCCCGCCGCAGCGCACCATGCAACCGCCCACATTATAATCCGCCACTGATTGCTGCGCATTGCCGGGGAACAAAACACAGGGGCACCATAGTTTGGGGAACTTTCCCCGCGGCACATGGTCAGGTGCACACTGGTTGAAAATCACTGCTCTAAGGTGCGTATCCTAAGACGTGTTATCATCGGTCACTAGACGGCCGCCTCCAGTCATTTAGCATTGCTGGTAAGTTATGGCTAGTAAGCTTATTCCGTTTTAACAACACATTTTCCGATTTTGGCACCACCATCCATTCATCGCCCATTCCTCTGAGCCATAAGATCACATAGAGATCCCTGGTAATCCTCAGTGTAATCCTGGCAGCCATACGGACAAAGCCTGAGCGGGACATGGAGCTGATGTGTTTGTTATGTCGGCCTATTGTAACACATTGCAGATGAGTGAGGCAGCGCTAATGTTGGCCGGGCACAGCCTGTCAGCCGCTAAATGGACCTAATAATAATAATATTTTTTGTACTTGGACACAAGAACAGGTTTATTTTTAGTGTCCGGTAACAATAATATCATCCCCGAACGTTCCCAACTATTATAGCAGCAGATGATTCTGCTAATTTTATCAGGTACTGTACATCATAGACCGCGCCGGGGCCGTAGCTGCGTTGGGGACTGATGACTGGTTACTTCACAGGTAAGGCTGGGTTCACACTGCGTTTTTTTGCAAAAATGGATTAAAAAAGGATATACAGTGTTACCTTGGTTTAAGAGTAACTTGGATTAAGAGCGTCCATAGCTGTAACCCCTCTCTCCCCGGACAGAGAGTGCTGCATGTATGTGCCCACATCTGCCCTGCTCATTCCTTCCTGCTCCCTGCAGTCTGTCAGCCCTTGTGTTTCCCATTCTCTCCATTTCTGCTATAATGTGCCTGCACTTACACTCAGCTATACACACTGCAGCTGCTATAATGTGCCTGCACTCACACTCAGCCATTCACACTGCTGTATAGAGAGGTTCCTGTCACTTTCCTCCTGCACAGCTCTGTGGTTCTCACTTCCTGATTGGTCCATGCTAAGCACACACCCCTCCCTTATTGCTGTCATGTGACCACACAGACCTCTGACAGCAGCCCTGCTTCTCTATTCTAGCCTGTTGCACTACACTACTGCATTATGGGGATCTGCACCTCCATTCTGTATCTACAAACTGCTGCTGCTGTGTTATTAGGGTATACAGTTAGTATACATTATATTCTGTACAGTAACTTATATATCACATATCCAGCTGCTGTGTTATCAGGGTTATACAGTTACTATACATTATACACCACATGCTGCTATACTGTACAGTAACTTATATATCACATATCAAGCTGCTGTGTTATCAGGGTTATACAGTTACTATACATTATACACCACATGCTGCTATACTGTACAGTAACTTATATATCACATATCCAGCTGCTGCCGTGTTATCAGGGTAATACAGTTACTATACATTATATACCACATGCTGCTATACTATACAGTAACTTATATATCACATATCCAGCTGCTGTGTTATCAGGGTTATACAGTTACTATACATTATATACAACATGCTGCTATACTGTACAGTAACTTATATATCACATATCCAGCTGCTGTGTTATCAGGGTTATACAGTTACTATACATTATACACCACATGCTGCCTGCTATACTGTACAGTAACTTATATATCACATATCCAGCTGCTGTGTTATCAGGGTTATACAGTTACTATACATTATACTCCACATGCTGATTGCTATACTGTATAGTAACTTATAATATCACAGATTGAGCTGCTTTTCATTATTTTTTTTCATTAGTTTTACATGTTATTCAGATTAAAAAATCATTATTTTTGGGGTGTGGAACCAATTGTCTGCATTTCAATGATTCCTTATGGGAAAATTTGCTTTGGTTTAATAGTGGATTTGGATTACAAGCGCCGTCCTGGAACTAATTATGCTCGTAATCCAAGAAACCACTGAATTTGTGTGCACCTATTTTATTCTGTTTTTTTCCATTGACTTCCATTATAAAAAAAACAGATCAAAACCCATCCTTTTTTTTTCCGTACACAAAAATGTGGTCAAACGCGTTTTGATCCATTTTTATTATTTTTTTTATAATGGAAGTCAATGGAAAAACAGATTAAAATGGGTGCACACAAATACATCCTTTTCTGCATAAAACAAATAAAAAAAAGGGATTGCAGAAACGCAGTGTGAACCCAGCCTTATCTGTCATGTGCTTGTTGTCTTGAAGAAGCGGTTTCTGCATGAACCATGACCAGTACATACACACATTAATAAGCACAGGATGGCACCCATATATATATGGGTCACAGTTGGCATGCCAAATAATATATGTGTATATGAGTCACCAGTTGATTCTGTGTAGGCAGCCATGTTCTTCTGTGCCAAACAGGGTAAAACAACTTCTTTTGCACTTCATCCTGTGCATGGCAGAATAGGTATGCTGAAACAGCTGTGTCCAGAATGATGCCAATGGCCACATCCAGAATGATGCCAATTGTGTCCAGATTGATGCCAATGGCTGTATCCAGACTGGTGATAATGGTTGTGCCCAGACTGGTGCCAATTGCTGTGTCCAGACTGGTACCAATGGCTGTATCCAGACTGGTGCCAATGGTTGTATCCAGACTGGTGATAATGGTTGTGCCCAGACTGGTGATAATGGTTGTGCCCAGACTGGTGATAATGGTTGTGTCCAGACTGGTGCCAATGGCTGTGTCCAGACTGGTGCCAATGGTTGTATCCAGACTAATATCAATGGCTGTGCCCAGACATATACCAATATGGATGTGTTCAGACTGTTGCTTTACAGCTATAAGTTAACTATTCTTCACAATTTCATCCTGTTCTGTTGTATTTGCATTCACTGGAAGGAAAAAAATCGAGCCCAAACTGCGGCAAACCGCCATGTCTCTTCTCTTACGGTACAGCCACCAGCTCTCTTCTCCTCCATCCTTTATACTGCCATCACCTCTCTTCTCCTCCATCCTTTATACTGCCACCAGCTCTCTTCTTCTCCATCTTTTATACTGCCACCACCTCTCTTCTCCATCCTTTCCACCAGCTCTCTTCTCCTCCATCCTTTATACTGCCACCAGCTCTCTTCTCCACCATCCTTTATACAGCCATCAGCTCTCTTCTCCTCCATCCTTTCCATCAGCTCTCTTCTCTTCTATCCTTTATACTGCCACCAGCTCTCTTCTCCTCCATCCTTTATACTGCCATCAGCTCTCTTCTCCTCCATCCTTTCCACCACCTCTCTTCTCCTCCATCCTTTATACTGCCATCAGCTCTCTTCTCCTCCATCCTTTCCACCACCTCTCTTCTCCTCCATCCTTTATACTGCCATCAGCTCTCTTCTCCTCCATCCTTTCCACCACCTCTCTTCTCCTCCATCCTTTCCACCACCTCTCTTCTCCTCCATCCTTTATACTGCCACCACCTCTCTTCTCCTCCATCCTTTATACTGCCATCAGCTCTCTTCGCCTCCATCCTTTATACTGCCACCAGCTCTCTTCTCCTCCATCCTTTATACTGCCATCAGCTCTCTTCTCCTCCATCCTTTATACTGCCACCACCTCTCTTCTCCTCCATCCTTTATACTGCCATCAGCTGTCTTCTTCTCCATCCTTTATACTGCCACCAGCTCTCTTCTCCTCCATCCTTTATACTGCCACCACCTCTCTTCTCCTCCATCCTTTATACTGCCACCACCTCTCTTCTCCTCCATCCTTTATAACAGCCATCAGCTCTCTTCTCCTCCATCCTTTATACTGCCATCAGCTCTCTTCTCCTCCATCCTTTATACTGCCATCAGCTCTCTTCTCCTCCATCCTTTATAACAGCCATCAGCTCTCTTCTCCTCCATCCTTTCCACCAGCTCTCTTCTCCTCCATCCTTTATACTGCCATCAGCTCTCTTCTCCTCCATCCTTTATAGTGCCATCACCTCTCTTCTCCTCCATCCTTTATACTGCCACCACCTCTCTTCTCCTCCATCCTTTCCACCACCTCTCTTCTCCTCCATCCTTTCCACCACCTCTCTTCTCCTCCATCCTTTCCACCACCTCTCTTCTCCTCCATCCTTTCCATCACCTCTCTTCTCCTCCATCCTTTATACTGCCACCACCTCTCTTCTCCTCCATCCTTTATACTGCCATCAGCTCTCTTCTCCTCCATCCTTTATACTGCCATCAGCTCTCTTCTCCTCCATCCTTTATACTGCCACCAGCTCTCTTCTCCTCCATCCTTTCCATCAGCTCTCTTCTCCTCCATCCTTTATACTGCCACCAGCTCTCTTCTCCTCCATCCTTTATACTGCCACCAGCTCTCTTCTCCTCCATCCTTTATACTGCCATCACCTCTCTTCTCCTCCATCCTTTATAACAGCCATCAGCTCTCTTCTCCTCCATCCTTTCCACCAGCTCTCTTCTCCTCCATCCTTTATACTGCCACCAGCTCTCTTCTCCTCCATCCTTTCCACCAGCTCTCTTCTCCTCCATCCTTTATACTTCCACCAGCTCTCTTCTCCTCCATCCTTTATACTGCCACCAGCTCTCTTCTCCTCCATCCTTTCCACCAGCTCTCTTCTCCTCCATCCTTTATACTGCCACCAGCTTTCTTCTCCTCCATCCTTTATACTGCCACCAGCTCTCTTCTCCTCCATCCTTTATACTGCCATCAGCTCTCTTCTCCTCCATCCTTTATACTGCCACCACCTCTCTTCTCCTCCATCCTTTATACTGCCATCAGCTCTCTTCTACTCCATCCTTTCCACCAGCTCTCTTCTCCTCCATCCTTTATACTGCCACCACCTCTCTTCTCCTCCATCCTTTATACTGCCATCAGCTCTCTTCTCCTCCATCCTTTATACTGCCATCAGCTCTCTTCTCCTCCATCCTTTCCATCAGCTCTCTTCTCCTCCATCCTTTATACTGCCATCAGCTCTCTTCTCCTCCATCCTTTCCACCAGCTCTCTTCTCCTCCATCCTTTATACTGCCACCACCTCTCTTCTCCTCCATCCTTTATACTGCCACCACCTCTCTTCTCCTCCATCCTTTCCACCAGCTCTCTTCTCCTCCATCCTTTCCACCAGCTCTCTTCTCCTCCATCCTTTCCACCAGCTCTCTTCTCCTCCATCCTTTCCACCAGCTCTCTTCTCCTCCATCCTTTCCACCACCTCTCTTCTCCTCCATCCTTTCCATCAGCTCTCTTCTCCTCCATCCTTTATACTGCCATCAGCTCTCTTCTCCTCCATCCTTTATACTGCCACCACCTCTCTTCTCCTCCATCCTTTCCACCAGCTCTCTTCTCCTCCATCCTTTATACTGCCACCAGCTCTCTTCTCCTCCATCCTTTCCACCAGCTCTCTTCTCCTCCATCCTTTCCATCACCTCTCTTCTCCTCCATCCCTTACAGCTGCCATTACACATCAGTGCAGGGAACATTCTCCTAAATCCAGACCAACCCCAATCCAGCCATCATGAACAGTGTGATTCATCCCTTCTGAGATGGCGGCTTCCACAGCCCTGGAGTCCAGATGTTACTCACTTTACTTCAGCCAACACTTGGCGTTGTGTGCGATGATCTCAGGGTCACATGGAAGGACTCGCCGTGCATTATGGGAGCCATAACCATATACCGTATATTTACCTATATCCTCATGTAACATATCCTCCTTTGTATCACTATTTAGAAGCCGCACAGTTAGGAACTTTTGAGATATTAGAGGGAGATATAAAGAGTCTGGCGCTCCTCATCCATTAGAATGGAGACCGCTACAGAGAAAGCCTTATGCTTCATAGGACCCGTCTCATCCATTATAAGGAATTAGCCATTAATGATGATGGAGTAGGGCGTAATGCTGCAGGGAAACAACCATTTAGCAGCCGTGCCTCCTGCCAATAGCAGCTGGTCGCCTCCTCCTCTTCATTGTGAGGACCTATAAGTGTTCCGGCAAATAGGGAACAAACGTTACAAGGAATTATACAAAAGTTATCTGCATTGTGCCGCACCTCTGTTATTACTCCTGGAAATGTATGAATACCATGAGGGAAACCTTTATATATGTTACAGGAGGAAGAAGGGAAAGGAGGGACATGATGGAAACCTTTATATATGTTACAGGAGGAAGAAGGGAAAGGAGGACATGATGGAAACCTTTATATATGTTACAGGAGGAAGAAGGGAAAGGAAGGACACGATGGAAACCTTTATATATGTTACAGGAGGAAGAAGGGAAAGGGGGGGGCATGATGGAAACCTTTATATATGTTACAGGAGGAAGAAGGGAAAGGGAGGACATGATGGAAACCTTTATATATGTTACAGGAGGAAGAAGGGAAAGGGGAGACATGATGGAAACTTTTATATATGTTACAGGAGGAAGAAGGGAAAGGAAGGACATGATGGAAACCTTTATATATGTTACAGGAGGAAGAAGGGAAAGGGAGGACATGATGGAAACCTTTATATATGTTACAGGAGGAAGAAGGGAAAGGGGGTACATGATGGAAACCTTTATATGTGCTACAGGAGGAAGAAGGGAAACAAGGACATGATGGAAACCTATATATATGTCACAGGAGGAAGAAGGGAAAGGAGGGGACATGATGGAAACCTTTATATATGTTACAGGAGGAAGAAGGGAAAGGGAGGACATGATGGAAACCTTTATATATGTTACAGGAGGAAGAAGGGAAAGGGGAGACATGATGGAAACCTTTATATGTGCTACAGGAGGAAGAAGGGAAAGGAGGACATGATGGAAACCTTTATATATGTTACAGGAGGAAGAAGGGAAAGGAGGGGACATGAGGGAAACCTTTATATATGTTACAGGAGGAAGAAGGGAAAGGGGGGACATGATGGAAACCTGTATATATGTTACAGGAGGAAGAAGGGAAAGGGACATGATGGAAACCTTTATATATGTTACAGGAGGAAGAAGGGAAAGGAGGGACATGATGGAAACCTTTATATATGTTACAGGAGGAAGAAGGAAAAGGAGGGACATGATGGAAACCTTTATATATGTTACAGGAGGAAGAAGGGAAAGGAGGACATGATGGAAACCTTTATATATGTTACAGGAGGAAGAAGGGAAAGGGACATGATGGAACCTTTATATATGTTACAGGAGGAAGAAGGGAAAGGGGGGGCATGATGGAAACCTTTATATATGTTACAGGAGGAAGAAGGGAAAGGATTACATGATGGAAACCTTTATATATGTTACAGGAGGAAGAAGGGAAAGGGAGGACATGATGGAAACCTTTATATATGTTACAGGAGGAAGAAGGGAAAGGAGGGACATGATGGAAACCTTTATATATGTTACAGGAGGAAGAAGGGAAAGGAAGGACATGATGGAAACCTTTATATATGTTACAGGAGGAAGAAGGGAAAGGGAAGACATGATGGAAACCTTTATATATGTTACAGGAGGAAGAAGGGAAAGGAGGGACATGATGGAAACCTTTATATATGTTACAGGAGGAAGAAGGGAAAGGGGGGGCATGATGGAAACCTTTATATATGTTACAGGAGGAAGAAGGGAAAGGAGGACATGATGGAAACCTTTATATATGTTACAGGAGGAAGAAGGGAAAGGAGGGACATGATGGAAACCTTTATATATGTTACAGGAGGAAGAAGGGAAAGGAGGGACATGATGGAAACCTTTATATATGTTACAGGAGGAAGAAGGGAAAGGGGGGACATGATGGAAACCTTATATATGTTACAGGAGGAAGAAGGGAAAGGAGGGACATGATGGAAACCTTTATATATGTTACAGGAGGAAGAAGGGAAAGGGGGGACATGATGGAAACCTTTATATATGTTACAGGAGGAAGAAGGGAAAGGGACATGATGGAAACCTTTATATATGTTACAGGAGGAAGAAGGGAAAGGGACATGATGGAAACCTTTATATATGTTACAGGAGGAAGAAGGGAAAGGGACATGATGGAAACCTTTATATATGTTACAGGAGGAAGAAGGGAAAGGGGGGGCATGATGGAAACCTTTATATATGTTACAGGAGGGAGAAAACAAATAAAAAACTGAACACAAGTACAAGGGGCCATCTGAGGTTTTTTTGTGGAAAAATCAGGGGGAACGTATTACTGTACTGAAAAAGTAGTAGATGCTTGGAGGAGACTTTCAGCAGATATGGTAGGTAAGTGAATATAAACCGGCCTGGGATAAACATATAACTGTTGATAGATAATAGTAAAGGCCGTGATATAAGGGCAGAGTAGATGGACCAGGGGCCGTTATCTGCTGACCTTCTCCCATGTCTCTCAGCTGTCGGAGTGCCTCTTTAGCCGTATCTCCTGGATTTTATGGCTGTACTGTACAGTTAGCGGCAGCTGCGGCAGCTCCGTGCAGTACAGGATGGAGTCACTGCGCTGAAGCATATAAGTGTAGTGTAGATTATATATAAATTATACCCTGTTATAGACAATCTCCTCCCTGGTGGGAGAACAGACACTTATAGGAGGGATTATTATACTGAGCGAATACCCGGAGATAATACAGGGAATTAGGCTATAGCACAATAGGTCTGGGCTCAGGTGAGACGCTCTGCAGGGAGGACATTACAACTTCATCCAGTGCACAGGAGCCATACAACAAATAACCCAAACCTGTTCTATAGAATGTCTGAGAATATGGCTGTGTTCACATTCATTGCAGATTCCCTGCAGCACTGTGTATAATGATGAACACCATGACAGTGCCCGGCCCGGACAGATCACATCAGGTGAGGCTTTAATTGAACAATGGAACAATGCAAGTGTGAACACAGCCTTAAAGGGGTACTTTGGCAATTTTTTTTTCCCTTTCAAATTACGTTATTAGAAAGTTATATAGATTTGTAATTTAGTTCCAGCCTTCCAGTACTTATCAGCTGTTGTATGTCCTGCAGGAAGTGGTGTATTATTTCCAGTCTGACACAGTGCTCTCTGCTGCCACCTCTGTCCATGTCAGGAAGTGTCCAGAGCAGGAGAGGTTTTCTATGGGGATTTGCTGCTGCTCTGGACAGTTCCTGACATGGACAGAGGTGGCAGCAGAGAGCACTGTGTCAGACTGGAGAGAATACACCACTTCCTGCAGGACATACAGCAGATGATAAGTGCTATAAGATTTTAATAGAAGTAAATTACAAATCTCTGGCACTTTCTGACATTAGTTGATTTGAATTAAAAAAAAATTTGGGTGAACAATCCCTTTAATAAATTTCCAGGAGGAACAACACAAAGCAATGAGGGAAGTTCTAAGCTTTGTTATATCCTAAGAGCAGAGACCCGTCAGGCCCTTTATTATTCCGCTCAGTTACACTCTAGGGGGCGCTATTATCTCTGCGGTTACAGTAGTGAATATGGCGATACACGTTGTGCGGATTTATTGGCTCCTCGCTGTCCTCTCCGCCCTTCCTTTATAGATGATAATGTGAAGGCCAATGGCACAAAGACACAGGTTTCCTGTCTGCGAGAAGCCGAGGATGTGAGATAACGTCTATCAGCCCCCTCCCCCTTCCCCCGGGACCCCTCAGTGATCTCATTGTATATACTGTATACTGTTCTACAGGGATAGGTATGATGGCACAAACCCTGGTAGATAAAAGGGACATTCAGCTGATCACACACTGTCCTGCAGGGGCCCCCAATGATCAGCTACTGCCCCCCCCCCTGCTGTCCCCAATAAACATAATGTTTGGTCCCTTGCTGCACAGAGGATGTCAGGAGAGGAGGGTGCTAATCTTTTAGGAGATGGTCCCCCTCTCCCCCCCCCCTTATAGATGGTCCCCCTCTCCCCCTCCCTTATAGATGGTCCCCCTCTTCCCCCCTTATAGATGGTCCCCTCTCCCTTATAGATGGTCCCCCTCTCCCCCCTCCCTTATAGATGGTCCCCCCCTTATAGATGGTCCCCCTCTCCCCCCTCCCTTATAGATGGTCCCCCCCTTATAGATGGTCCCCCTCTTCCCCCCCCTTATAGATGGTCCCCCTCTCCCCCCCCTTATATATGGTCCCCCCTCCCTTATAGATGGTCCCCCTCTTTCCCCCCTCCCTTATAGATGGTCCCCCTCTACCCCCCCTTATAGATGGTCCCCCTCTCCCCCCCCTTATATATGGTCCCCCCTCCCTTATAGATGGTCCCCCTCTTCCCCCCCCCTTATTGATGGTCCCCTTCTTTCCTCCCTCCCTTATAGATGGTCCCCCTCTTCCCCCCCCCCCTTATAGATGGTCCCCCTCTTCCCCCCCCCCCCTTATAGATGGTCCCCCTCTTTCCCCCCCTTTCCCCCCTCCCTTATAGATGGTCCCCCTCTTTCCCCCCCCCTTATAGATGGTCCCCCTCTCCCCCCCCCCCTCCCTTATAGATGGTCCCCCTCTTTCCCCCCTCCCTTATAGATGGTCCCCCTCTCCCCCCCTCCCTTATAGATGGTCCCCCTCTCCCCCCCCCTTATAGATAGTCCCCCTCTCCCCCCCCTTATAGATGGTCCCCCTCTCCCCCCCCTTATAGATGGTCCCCCTCTCCCCCCTCCCTTATAGATGGTCCCCCTCTCCCCCCCCCCTTATAGATGGTCCCCCTCTCCCCCCCCTTATAGATGGTCCCCCTCTCCCCCCCCCTTATAGATGGTCCCCCTCTCCCCCCCTTATAGATGGTCCCCCTCTTTCCCCCCTCCCTTATAGATGGTCCCCCTCTTTCCCCCCTCCCTTATAGATGGTCCCCCTCTTTCCCCCCTCCCTTATAGATGGTCCCCCTCTCCCATCTCCCTTATATATGCCCCCCCCCCCCCCTGCACAGCAGATAAAACAAGAACAAAAAACAGCACACAACTCACCTGCCATCCGTTCCCCCATCGAGCCTCTCTGGTCTGGTCCCGGCTGATGTGCGGCTGCCCTGGGTGTCCCGTCCTGTCCCCGGCAGCTCCCTGTGCGCCTGTGGCTGTGACTTCCAGCGCACGGGGAGCTCTCTGATGCGCGCGCTGCCGGGGACAGGACGGGACACCTCCGGCAGTCGCACATCAGACGGGGGACTAAGGCTGCATTCCTGACGGATCACGGACGTGGAATGCCGGTGCTGGAGACCCCCGCGCCCGGACAGCATCTGTAATTAGATGCTGGGAGCGGGGGAGACTGTATTCATAAGCGTCGCGCTGTAGTAACAGCACCGCACGGCTGATTCATTACAGCGCGGCGCTTATGAATACAGTCTCCCCCGCTCACAGCATCTCATTACTGATGCTGTCCGGGCGCGGGGGTCTGCGGAACATGGTACAATCAGTGGCGGATTATAATGTGGGCGGCCGCCCGAACCGCCCATATTATAATCTGCCACTGAATGCCGCCCCCATGATGACAGCTGGTGGCGCCGCCTAAAGCAGACGACTCAGGTCGCCTCATCATTGCGGCGCCACTGGGTGTGATCTAGCTGTGGCCTGGGTGCTGCACACTGGTGTTGAGGCTGCTGGGGGGCTTTTGCTGTTTGGAGGCTACTTGTCATAGTGGCCAAGACTGGCAATTCCCACCCCCAGACACACGGGCGCTGGACCTTGGGTAGAACGGGTGTAAGGTGCAGGGTGCGGCCCAGGAGATGACAGAGTCCACCACTTAAACAGGAGTTGAACTTTACTTAAAACACCTTCAATACAATATACAGTATATACTATAAACTGCTCACAGGTGCTAGTGCAAAACACAGTGTAACACTTGAGGTAGACTACAGGAAGACGTAAAAGTAGAGAAAGACTTGTGTGGTGTCCCACCACGGGTGTTGCTATTGGTTACACCCTTCGCAAAAGCCTGTACTTACTGTAAGTGGTGATGTAGTAGTCATAAAGTTTCGCCACTAGATGTCGCTATTGTTGGTATGTGTACTCAGTTGCTGCACAGCTGAAGTATGGAAAGGGTTATTGTTTGCCTATATGTCACGTGGATCTGTGAACCAATGAGAGTGTCTCCTTCTTGTGTCTGTGTTTTTTACTTCTTCTTTATGCACTCTTCACCCACTCACAGCGCACCTTACAGGGAGCAGTAGATAGAACATCACTTGGGTAGAGGAAGTGTAGAGGTCTTGGTCTTTGTATTGGACTTTGTAGGGGTAGGACACAAGCTAGAATGCTCCCTAGCGGTTCCTATGGGCCCTGGCCCTCTGACAGGTCCCCAGCTTTAGTATGGTCTTTGGTCACTAGACTCTGGAGAGCCAAAACGCACCTGACAGTTTCTCTCCAAGTAACCTTACTAAGCACTATGCAGTGTTAGACCCTTTACAGGAGAGGAAAAGTCAGAGATCATCTCAACCCATGCCGTGGACTAGGAGAGTCACAGTGCAGGACAGTATCCACAAAGGCAGAAAGCTGGGAACTGATCCGAGTAGGGCAAAGTTGCTAGAAGGCTATGAACTCTATCTCGCAGCACAGTTTTTAGCAGGAAACCCTCAGCATTCCGCTCATCCCAGGCAACAGGGTCTGGGGCTTGTGTAACCCTCTAGGACGGGTCCCCCGACATTGGTAGGGCAATAGGTGGTTCATTCCGACAAGAGTCGTTGCATGGGCACAAGTGTTCTCTCAAGTATTCTTCTATCTCTACCTCATCCTCCAACATCTGGCTGTATCTCGGCCAACCACCACAGAAGTGGCATCACACTCCACCATCTAGCAAGTGACCAGCCACTCCTCCGAATAACACGACCGGGGGTACACCACATATACAGCAACTGATAAGTGCTATAAGATTTTAACAGAAGTAAATTACAAATCTCTGGCACTTTCTGGCATCAGTTGATTTGGATAAAAAATTTTTTGGGGAACAGAACAAAGCAATGAGGAAAGTTCTAAGCATTGTTATATCCTAGGAGCAGAGACACGTCAGGCCCTTTAATATTCCGCTCATTTACACTGTAGGGGGCGCTATTAAATGTCCTATCAAGTATAAAGTATTCTGTCAATGTAAAGCTGTATGTTCTGCTGCACACAAGTACCTTCAGAGTAAACAAGATTTTAAGATAGAGAGACTCTGTGATTCTTCGTCCCCCACCAACACAGTATACACACACTCCTTGGGACACTTCCCCTTTCTCTGGGTGGTGGTGCCAATAGTCCGGGAGGGTCACTCCTCCACTTCGGCCCACCGTGATAACAACCCAAGGCAGGTAGCAGCCCGGCAGGTCACTGACCACAGTGGAACAAGGTGTAACCGGCCCTCTCAAATAACAGCAGGTGTGCCACCATACCTGTGTGCCCAACCGACACTGGCGTCACTACATAACTCTAGGGTCCGGCTAGATCACACTCTACCACCTAGCAAGTGACCGGCCATACCACCTCGATACCAACACAGGGGTGTCTCACACTTGGTGTAGCGAGGGTAGTGTAGGGGTCCTTGTCCAAGTAGTGCCGTACTCTGCTGGGATTGTAGTGTAGGTACATGAAAGAAAAACTTCTCATACTCACATATATAAAGACTTTACATATATGACTGCCTTCTGCCCCACCAGCTCGGAGACTGCCAGGTGGGGTAGTATGAGACTTAGGTCTCTGTCTATAGGTAGAGCTCCCTCTGAAGTTTTCCCTAAGTGGACGAGCGTTGTCAGTAAGATACGTAGGCACTTAGCATCTTTGTCTTACTGGGGATCAGTCCCTCTTCCTCTCTTCAAGGTAAAGACTGTCCTAACGTTCAGTAGACAAGGGTGTCCCAACCCACGGTTACCCCACTCTTAGGGCTTAGCACTGCATAGCTAGTAGTCTCAGTCTCTCTGAAGGGAAACAGGTTCTCTCTGACTGGAACAGAACTAACTGCACTCCAACTAGGTTAGAGCCTAGACTGAACAGGAAACCCCTATCCTATATAGGGTCATGTGGCAGGAAGCCAGAAGAATAGAGAAGGTGTGGAGTGTAGAGTGTCTGCACCTGTGATGAGACAACATAACAGAATCACTAAACCTTGACACTGCAGCTGTTCACAGGGGAGAGTGAGACACCTAGTGGCCGGAAAGGAAAATCACAGCTGCCAGCTCTTGGTGTGGCACCTGACAGAGATACTTTCTAAAAAAGCTTGATGGCCCCTTTACTGGGACAATATAATCTGTAGGGCCCCAATGATCAGCTGTGATCTGTATGGGCCCCCAATGATCAGCTGTGATCTGTATGGGCCCCCAATGATCAGCTGTGATCTGTATGGGCCCCTAATGATCAGCTGTGAACAGTGCTCTGGATCAGCAGTGTTGGCTGTTGGTCCAGGCCAGTAGAGTTTGTGGTTTATGCAGGTCTGTGCGGATTATAGCCCATGCTCTGTCAGTATTTGGTTTTCAGTGGTTCTAGTCCCTGTTTCTTGTTCCTGACATATTCCTTGCTTCCTTGCGTGCAGTTTTGCTCAGTTCGTCTTGTTTCAGCTATGTTCATACAATTGTAGTTTGGCCTTAAAATGATGACCGTCCAAAAATACATCTAAAAACAAACCTTAGTGTGAACATAGCCTTAGTGTGCCACATCTTGCTCAGCTTCGTTGCTATTGGTCCTGTATACAGATGAGGGAATCAGTTTTGCTCTCATTCAAATCCCTATTTTTATTGGGTTCTTTTTGCCTGAATCCTGCAATGTACAGGAGCAGAACTCACAGAAACACCTCTGCATCCATATCAGTGATGGTCAGTCTCCTTTCTGACTCCCTCTACTATATTTACAGTATACCTCTTCAGTCTATGGTGTAATACCAGTGATATGCGAGTTACTGGTTCCCTCTAGTGGTGAAAGGATAGAATGCAATCTATCTTGTTTATTCTCCATTCTGTCTGTATATTACGTCTTATAGGAATAAAAGCAATAAATCTATGTCAAAATGATTATAAAATACTTGATGTGATGAAAGTTGTGAAACCTAGCGCCATCACTAATCTGTCCCATCAGGGATGTGGTTGCAGCTGGTAAACTTATCTGGACCCTACAGACTTTTAAAAAGTAAAGAAATCAGGGTAAGAAGGTAACAGTGAGCTATACTAGTGTGTACATTGTGATTGGATGAGGAAGAGACAAAAAAAAAAAACATATGTCAGAGAAGAATATTACGGTGGGAAACAAAGGGTTAAAGGGGTTGTTCACCCAATCCCCCCATAAAAATTCTTTCGAATCAGCTGATCCCAGCAAGTGCCAGTGATTGGAAATTTACTTCTATTAAAAAAATCTCAAGTCTTCCAGTACTTATCAGCTGCTGTATGTCCTGCAGAAAGTGGTGTATTCTTTCCAGTCTGACACAGTGCTCTCTGCTGCCACCTCTGTCCATGTCAGGAACTGTCCAGAGCAGCAGCAAATCCCCATAGAAAACCTCTCCTGCTCCGGACAGTTCCTGACATGGACAGAGGTGGCAGCAGAGAGCACTGTGTCAGACTGGAGAGAATACACCACTTCCTTCAGGACCTACAGCAGCTGATAAGTACTAGGAGGCTAGATTTTTTTAATAGAAATATTAAAAGTACTTCCAGGAGGAACAACACAAAGCAACAAGGAAATTTCTAAGCATTGTGATATGCTGGGAGCACAGACATGTCAGGCCCTTTGATATTTCTCTCATTTACACTGTAGGGGGCGCTATTATTGCTGTGATTGCAATAGTGAATATGGAGATACACATTGTGCGGAAGTAAAGTATTAATCGCAGACGTTGTTGCAAAGTTGCAACACGGCTGTAATTAATAATGTTCTTTACTGACATTGTGCTGCAGGCTAAGGGAATCCTGGATGGAGTGTATACACATAGTACATATACACATACACATAGTATATGCTCCGGCCGGGATTGCTAGCAGCGACGCAAAAACTGACATGTCAGATTTCTTTGGCCGCTATTCACTGAATAGCGGCCGCAGAGAACCTGTCAGTTCACACAATGGAGGGTGCGGCTCTGGCAGTACCGGCTGTTCTGTCACCCAGCCGGATCACAGAACGGTCGGTATCTTACGCCATGTGAACATGGCCTAAGGCTGTATATTTGTGATGGGTTTCTCCCTGCCATTTCTTATAAGCTGGAGGCAGCGAGAACTCTTGCAAACATCTGATTTAGGGGAGGCATGTCAGGGGTTAAAGGGGTTTTCTGGTTTTACCTAAGTCAGTAAAGGGGTTATCCAGCATTTAAAAAAACTTGGCCACTTTCTCCCAGAGACAGCACCGCTCTTGTCTCTAGGTCAGGTGCAGTTTGCAACTTATCTCCATTTACTTCAGTGGAAATGAATTTAAAAACTTGCACCCAAACTGTAGACAAGAGAGAAAGTGGCCATGTTGTGCTGGATAACCTAAGCTCTATTCTTTCAACAGACTAGACTAATACATTGTAACAAATCTTCGGAGAGATATGTGCAGCTAGTAAAACATTTGGCACTGTGCACACTCTATACTATTATATACACTCACCGGCCACTTTATTAGGTACACCATGCTAGTAACGGGTTGGACCCCCTTTTGCCTTCAGAACTGCCTCAATTCTTGGTGGCATAGATACAACAAGGTGCTGGAAGCTTCCTCGGAGATTTTGGTCCATAGTGACATGATGGCATCACACAGTTGCCGCAGATTTGTCGGCTGCACATCCATGATGCCAATCTCCCGTTCCACCACATCCCAAAGATGCTCTATTGGATTGAGATCTGGTGACTGTGGGGGCCATTGGAGTACAGTGACCTCATTGTCATGTTCAAGAAACCAGTCTGAGATGATTCTAGCTTTATGACATGGAGCATTATCCTGCTGAAAGTAGCCATCAGATGTTGGGTCCATTGTGGTCATAAAGGGATGGACATGGTCAGCAACAATACTCAGGTAGGCTGTGGCGTTGCAACCATGCTCAATTGGTACCAAGGGGCCCAAAGAGTGCCAAGAAAATATTCCCCACACCATGACACCACCACCACCAGCCTGAACCGTTGATACAAGGCAGGATGGATCCATGCTTTCATGTTGTTGACGCCAAATTCTGACCCTACCATCCGAATGTCGCAGCAGAAATCGAGACTCATCAGACCAGGCAACGTTTTTCCAATCTTCTACTGTCCAATTTCGATGAGCTTGTGCAAATTGTAGCCTCAGTTTCCTGTTCTTAGCTGAGCGGAGTGGCACCCGGTGTGGTCTTCTGCTGCTGTAGCCCATACTGTGTACTGTGCGTTCAGAGATGCTCTTCTGCCTACCTTGGCTGTAACGGTTGGCTATTTGAGTCACTGTTGCCTTTCTATCAGCTGGAACCAGTCTGCCCATTCTCCTCTGACCTCTGGCATCAACAAGGCATTTCCGCCCACAGAACTGCCGCTCACTGGATGTTTTTTCTTTTTCGGACCATTCTCTGTAAACCCTAGAGATGGTTGTGCGTGAAGATCCCAGTAGATCAGCAGTTTCTGAAATACTCAGACCAGCCCTTCAGGCACCAACAACCATGGCACCAAATCACCTTTCTTCCCCATACTGATGCTCGGTTTGAACTGCAGGAGATTGTCTTGACCATGTCTACATGCCTAAATGCACTGAGTTGCCGCCATGTGATTGGCTGATTAGAAATTAAGTGGTAACGTGCAGTTGGACAGGTGTACCTAATAAAGTGGCCGGTGAGTGTAGTGTTGTAGATTAGAGATCATCATTCTTACACGCCAAGAGGTTTTGAAATTGAAAATTCCCTTTAAAACCCCCTGACAAAAGCGTCTCTTGTATTTAGAAGCATAATACATAAGTAATGTGTAGGTGTCACTCGCTGGCACAGGTCTCAGGGACCTAATCCTGTATCCTGGGGACAGACCATTGTTGGCCTTTATACCTTCTAGAATTCAGAGTTTGCTGTTTTTTGGTGAGTGGAGTCCGGGTGATGGCTGAGATCACATATTGCGGTGGAGCAGAGATGGTCGTCTTCTAGTGACAGGACAAGCATGGGAACATCTTCTATTCTGGTGCGATGCCCGAACACCACGCCGTCCCTATAAGACTTCACACATTACAACAGTCCAAAGCTAAAAGCAGATACTGGAGAGTGTGCTGACCCATCAGGGTCACCCCGTACGTGTCTGTCCCAGGGGAAAATAGCGAGAAGATCAGAGCGGGATGTATCCCCTGTACAGGTCACATCAATGTTATATGAGGCTTCATCAGCTGGACTGCGGCTGGAAGAGGATAAAGGGGCACTCCGGCACTTAGAAACTCTTTATATGTTGAAGCCTCTATAGAAGAGATAATAATCATCTTATCTTTACCTCACCACAATCCCCGGTGTCCTCCTGCAGTGTCTCCAGGTCCCCACTGACCACAGCTGCCGCCACACTGCACCAATCACTGGCTGCAGCTCTGTCCTGTATCAGTCACAGACTGGCTGAGCTCACTGGGGCTGACTAGGGAGTGGCGGCAGCTGTAGTCGGCAGGGGACCCGGAGATGCTGCAGGAGGAGGAGTGCAGTGAGGTAAGGATAAGATGTGTTTTATGCGTTATATAAGGGCAGCAATACAAGAAACTTTCTGTCCATGTCAGGAACTGTCCAGAGCAGCAGCAAATCCCCATAGAAAACATCTGCTGCTCTGGACAGTTCCTGACATGGACAGAGGTGGCAGCAGAGAGCACTGTGTCAGACTGGAGAGAATACACCACTTCCTGCAGGACAAACAGTGGCTGATAAGTACTGGAAGACTGGAGATTTTTTTTTAAAAAGAAGTAATTTACAAATTTATATAACTTTCTGATTTGAAAACAATTTATTTTCTCTGGAGTACCCCTTTAAAATCCAACATAAATTCCATGGCAGAAATCTAAACAATGTCTACAAATCCAGGTAAAATGAGTGAACATGCCCTAAGGGCGAGTCTTTTTCGGTTCCACCTCATCACCCTCTGTATATGTGTGGTAGTCACCTAATAATCTTTGTTTTATAATTACTCTAGTAGATATCAGTCGATTGGGTTGGGCACAGCAGGCAGCCGCCTAGGACACAATCTAGACAGTCACTTTAAGAGCCGCCATTACTGATCTCATAGGGATTATCTTACAGCTTCCTCTTACTCGGACAGGTATATAAATCTTGTATTTTTATTGCATAGGAAATCTAAGCAAAATAGACAAATCTATGGAAAGATGAGAATATTTTCATATCAAAAAGTTCAATAAACACTTCAAATTTGCTCCGATATAGGGATGCGCACTAACGGCCCTGTGCTGATTTGTGAAACAGCAATTTTCCCTTAAAGGGAAACTCCAGGGACCCAATTAAAAATAAAATGCACACAAATTATAAAGGTGTACTCACTGATGCCACACTGATCGTTTGACACCACTTGTCTACGTTGCTCCTAGCCCAAGATTCAAACTTTTACAAATGCTCCCAGTTTTACATCATGGCACTCGGCCGGGAAACTACATATCCCAGCATGCAGTGCAACTCAGAGCCAACTACTGGGTACCCGCCGCTGTCTTGTAGTATCTGCCCACCAGTGGGAAAGAAAGAAAGAAGGAAAGGAAAAGAAAAGAAAGAGATCTTCTTTCCCCTATACTACTCAGGAGGCTGTTGTAAGGTGTTACAATTTGCCTGACAACAGCAGAGACAGATCATGTGACCTCTGTCTCAAAATGGAGGGGGAGGACAGAGGAGTGGAGACAGAGTGGAGCAGGCAGTGAGGATTTTCAGCAGCTTCAGGGTGTGAGTCAGGATGTGCCGCAGACAAACCGACCAATTCATGTACTAGAAACCTGTTACACACAAGCTTAGATTATAGGGGAGGACTGAACAAGGGTTATATCTTTCTTAACTGGAGTTTCCCTTTAATTCCCATTACAGAATGCATAACCTAATATCCTAATAAAACTCTAATGCTTTAAGGGAGTTCATACAGGTCTTTATATTAGATGTAATTGATGAAATCAGCAGCTTGGTGATCCCTCCGCGTCCTGCTCAAATGTTTCTCCATGTGTACTTGGCTCCTCGGCTTCTCCATGTGTAGTTGGCGCCTCAGTTTCTCCATGTGTAGTTGGCTCCTCGGTTTCTAAATGTGTAGTTGGCTCCTCGGTTTCTCCATGTGTAGTTGGCTCCATGGTTTTTCAATGTGTAGTTGGCTCCTCGGTTTCTCCATGCGTAGTTGACTCCATGGTTTTTCAATGTGCAATTGGCTCCATGGTTTCTCCATTTGTAGTTGGCTCCATGATTTCTCCATGTGTAGTTGGCTCCATGGTTTCTCCATGTGTAGTTGGCTCCATGGTTTCTCCATGTGTAGTTGGCTCCATGGTTTCTCCATGTGTAGTTGGTTCCATGGTTTCTCCATGTGTAGTTGGCTCCATGGTTTCTCCATGTGTAGTTGGTTCCATGGTTTCTCCATGTGTAGTTGGCTCCATGGTTTCTCCATGGGCAGTTGGCTCCTCGGTTTCTCCATGTGTAGTTGGCTCCTCGGTTTCTCCATGTGTAGTTGGCTCCTCGGTTTCTCCATGTGTAGTTGGCTCCATGGTTTTTCAATGTGTAGTTGGCTCCTCGGTTTCTCCATGCGTAGTTGACTCCATGGTTTTTCAATGTGCAATTGGCTCCATGGTTTCTCCATGTGCAGTTGGCTCCTAGGTTTCTCCATGTGTAGTTGGCTCCATGGATTCTCCATTTGTAGTTGGCTCCATGGATTCTCCATGTGTAGTTGGCTCCATGGATTCTCCATGTGTAGTTGGCTCCATGGTTTCTCCATGTGTAGTTGGCTCCATGGTTTCTCCATTTGTAGTTGGCTCTATGGTTTCTCCATGTGCAGTGGCTCCTCGGTTTCTCCATGTGTAGTTGGCTCCATGGTTTCTCCATGTGCAGTTGGCTCCATGGATTCTCCATTTGTAGTTGGCTCCATGGATTCTCCATGTGTAGTTGGCTCCATGGATTCTCCATGTGCAGTTGGCTCCATGGTTTCTCCCTGTGTAGTTGGCTCCATAGTTTCTCTATGTGTAGTTGGCTCCATGGTTTCTCCATGTGTAGTTGGCTCCATGGTTTCTCCATGTGTAGTTGGCTCCATGGTTTCTCCATGTGCAGTTGGCGCCTCGGTTTCTCCATGTGTAGTTGGCTCCTCGGTTTCTCAATGGGCAGTTGGCTCCTCGGGTTCTCCATGTGTAGTTGGCTCCTCGGTTTCTCCATGTGTAGTTGGCTCCATGGTTTCTCCATGTGTAGTTGGCTCCATGGTTTCTCCATGGGCAGTTGGCTCCTCGGTTTCTCCATGGGTAGTTGGCTCCTCGGTTTTTCAATGGGCAGTTGGCTCCTCGGGTTCTCCATGTGTAGTTGGCTCCTTGGTTTCTCCATGTGAAGTTGGCTCCATGGTTTCTCCATGTGTAGTTGGCTCCTCGGTTTCTCCATGTGTAGTTGGCTCCATGGTTTCTCCATGTGTAGTTGGCTCCTCGGTTTCTCCATGTGCAGTTGGCTCCTCGGTTTCTCCATGTGCAGTTGGCTCCTCGGTTTCTCCATGTGCAGTTGGCTCCTCAGTTTCTCCATGCGTGGTTGGGTCTATGGTTTCTCCTTCTGTAGTTGGCTCCATGTTTTCTCCAGGTGTAGTTGTCTCCATGGTTTCTTCACGTGTAGTTGGCTCCTCGATTTCTCCATGTGTAGTTGGCTCCTCGGTTTCTCCATGTGTAGTTGGCTCCTCGGTTTCTCCATGTGTAGTTGGCTCCTCAGTTTCTCCATGTGTAGTTGGCTCCTCAGTTTCTCTATGCGTAGTTGGGTCGATGGTTTCTCCATGTGTGGTTGGCTCCTCGGGTTCTCCATGTGTAGTTGGCTCCTCGGGTTCTCCATGTGTAGTTGGCTCCTTGGTTTCTCCATGTGCAGTTGACTCCATGGTTTCTTCACGTGTAGTTGGCTCCTCAGTTTCTCTATGCGTAGTTAGGTCGATGGTTTCTCCTTCTGTAGTTGGCTTCATGTTTTCTTTACGTGTAGTTGGCTCCATGGTTTCTCCATATGTAGTTGGCTTCTCATACATTAACTGGATTATTTTTTATTAGTGAACTTTCAGCGATTTTTCTCTGGAATTTGAGTACTGGCAAAAGAAAGAGTGGTGTCTGATACGGGATAGGACGGGGATTAGACTGAAGCTATTGTTCTGCCAAGTTCACACAGACAACAATTCCCACTAGTGATGAGACTGTGACGGGCTCAGAGATGTCTCTGCTGGAGATGCAGACTCTCCTATTAGTTACATTATTGAGGCTCAACAAAATCTAATAGAAATTCACTGAATGTAAGAACCAAAAAAAAAAAAACATTGAATGTGTGAAAAAGGTAACAAGCTATAAAAAACAAGATTTCTAATTTTAAAAGTAGTAGACAAATTTTTGCACTACACTTAAAGGGGTAGGTCACACATTTTTTTTCTTTCAAATCAACTGGTGCCAGAAAGTCCCAGAGAGTTGTAATTTACTTCTATGACAAAATCTCATATGTTCCAGTACTTATCAGCTGCTGCATGTCCTGTAGGACGTGGTGAATACACCACTTCCTGCAGGACATACAGCAGCTGTTAAGGACTGGAAGACGAGATTTTTTTAATAGATTAAAAATCTCTGGCACAAGCTAATTTAAAAGAAAAAAGTTTGGTGAACTACCCAATTAAGTGCGTATTGCAGCCCCCTGTAAAAATTAGTCGGGGGTGCTTTATAAAGAAAAAAAGAGACCATACTCATACTCACCCACCCCCGAGCCCCTGTATCTTCATCTACAATGGCTCCTGGCCACCACTGTGGTGGCTTTCTTGGCATTTGCAGGGGGAACCAGACAGCACCAGTAAACCGGATGAGTGAATTTACAGTGTAAAAGAAGCAAGGTGCTTCGCTACACTCGGCAATTAGCTTGTCCTCGGAAACTTCTTCTGCTGGAAAGGGTGTTCTGACAACTTTGTCTTGGTTGCGATGATTTGACAGACTGACACAGAAGAAACCAGTAGACACAGTGAGAAATTCATCTATACTGGGATGAGTACGTGGAGCACATCCAGGTGTACTTGGCCCCAGGATGAACAAAGGTAGGAGCCGACTGTCGGAATTAGCCTCAGCACTCAGCGACTTGCAGTTGGGCACTTCGGCAAAAAGTAACTTCTCCAACTGCTGACTAGAAAAAGAACAGTGCGAAAAGCAGGACTTGACTGAAGACCTGTAGAGAATGACCCCCTCAGTGTGAACAGGCTGGATCCATCAGGCAGTAGTCGCACCTTAGCAGTGCAGGCTACACAGACTCAGGAACATGGAAACTGGAAGAGCAGCACAATCCTCTACTACACACTCACTAGACTTTCCCTAGGCTGTTCTGGCCTCTCCACCCTTATTTATAGACTTCCCAGGGCTTGTTCCCTATTGGTGGAGAGAGGACTACGCTAACGCAACAAAGGAGGAGAGTGGTAGGAGAGGAGAGTGCCAGTACTTCTTGGAGACTGCAGTTGAACTGAGCATGCCTGACCATCTTAGTGGAAACATCACAAAGAGTCAAAGAGATGAACATAGCGAGCTACAACAGCATACAGTCCTTTCGACGGCCGGCTGACTTTGGGGACATTTAATAAGACTAGCGCACTCCTAAATAAAGCCCCATCCCCCCATTTCCCTTTTTGGAATTACCAAGAGGCCCGCGCCTCTAAGTACAGCCGGTCGTACCTGCAAAAATCGGCACCTGCTCTGGAGCAAATGTAGACTTTGGCAAGGTTGCAACGATAACTGCCCCCCCCCTCCATGTGCTAGGACCCAGGAGCTCCAGGTTTCACGTCCGTGACCAGGATAACTCTGCCAGTAATCATTGTCCAGAGGAAGCAGGAGACGTCACCCCTGAGATCTCCATACTGGAAGGCAACCAAGTAAGATGCTGGGGCTCCACCTTTCTTATTACTTCCCCTTCTGCTTGGATTATACAAAAACAATAAAACATGTTGTGAGGAAAAAGCTAAAAAAAAAAAAAAAAAAAATTACAAAAGTCGGTTGGAGGCAGGCGAGAGGATTTACGTCACTACGCTATAGTAGCAGCGTGTACTGGCAGGACGCACAGGGAAACCAGCGGGTAATTGGCCGCTCAGGGACGGAACAATGGCCGATGCCGCACACCCATTACCGGGGACAATTACGCTGTTAGGAGAAGCTGCGTTACGTCTTCATGTGTTTTGTGTCTCACCTTTAAATAGACGAAACATGTAAACCGCGTCCTAATCCCCATCATATTATCATCCCATAGTCCCTCAGCCGCCATGCTGAATGATTGCGGATACGCCGCACCTTGTGTAATGTAGAGAGAGCCGCCATCTTTACATTATCTGTATATACAGAGCACGAGGAAAGTGGGGAAAAATGAGAATGTGAAGACAGAAACTTATTAAGATGTTGAACATAAATATATAGTTGACAAGTTGGGGGTCTGACAGAATGTTTGACTTAAAGTGAAACATTAGGGTTTTCTGAGAAAAATGTATTGATGATTTCTCCTCAGGATAGGTAATCAATATCAGCTGTGTGCCATGGAGCTAACATGAACAGAGAAACAACAGCTCCATACACTGTGTAGTGGCCGCACTGGGTACTGCAGCTTAGCAGACACTGGAGTGAATTAAAAGGGTGCTCCAGCAAAACCTTTTTTTTTTTCTTTTAAATGAACTGGTGTCAGAAAGTTATACAGATTTGTAATTTATATCTATTAAATAATATCAAGTCTTCCAGTACTTATCAGCTGCTGTATGTCCTGCAGGAAGTGGTGTATTCTCTCCAGTCTGACACAGTGCTCTCTGCTGCCACCTCTGTCCATGCCAGGAACTGTCCAATTTACAAATTAATATAACGTTCTGAAACCAGTTGATTTAAAAGAAAAAATATTTTCACCGGTGTACCCTTTAAAACTGAGCTGCAGTAACCCAGCGCCACCATTACACAGTGTACGGCGCTATCTACTTCCAGCTTTGTTTCTCTGTGTAGCTTACATTATCTGCATTAACCTTCTTTATATGTTTTATGCCTGTAAGATGGCCGATTATTTTCATAGCATGTTACTATCCGTCAGTGACAGCTTCCATTATAATAACCCCCATTACTAGCGGCAATAATCTAACAATCCAGCGGACATCTCATAGGGGAAGCAATGATATTACACGGATAATTACCTAACGTGTCTATTACAGCTTATTACGGCTTCACTGCTGCTATTTCACAGTGTTCTTTGACATTAGAAATATTCAATGATATAATGATCAGTTTATCAATGGATTCAGCTGTAGAATAAACGCAGGGCCGTTTTAATACATTGCTGGGCCCAGTGCACATACCTCAAGAGTGGGCCCCCCCTTACCTTTCGGCACATTGTACTGAATTTGCCCCCACACTGTATCAGGAGCCCCAATACATACAGTAGTTACCTTATAACACTATTTCCACCATACAGTGATTACATATTACATTAAAACTGCACTAAACAAAACAGAAAGATATCACCAATGATACCATTACATAATACCGCCACATCATGACCCCTAACACTACAACCCTATAACAGAGTGCAGTTACATCCAGTGACTCACCGGGGGCGTCTTCTCCGATCAGAGTCTGTCACCTTTTCTTTTTCTTCCATCCAGCCTGGGCCACCTTGAAGTCTTCTCCTGGCTGTAAATCTTCTCTCCAGAATCTGCCAGACAAATATTTTAGGCTCCAACACATACAGTAGTTAGGTCCCCTGTACCCCTATATAGTAGTTACACCCCTCTGTACTCCTACATAGTTACACCCCTCTGTGCCTCCATAGTTTTAAGGTGTCCCTGTAGTATATAGACCCTCATGTGCTCCTCCAGTTATATACAGCCCCCCTGTGCTCTCCCCCCAATAGTATATAGCTCCCCTGTGCTCTCCCCCCAGCAGTATATAGCCCCCCTGTGCTCTCCCCCATAGTATATAGATCCCTGTGCTCCCCAATAGTATATAGCCCCCTGTGCTCCCCCATAGTATATAGCCCCCTGTGCTCCCCAGTAGTATATAGCTCCCCTGTGCTCCCCCATAGTATATAGCCCCCTGTGCTCCCCCATAGTATATAGCCCCCTGTGCTCCCCAGTAGTATATAGCTCCCCTGTGCTCCCCCGTAGTATATAGCTCCCCTGTGCTCCCCCATAGTATACAGCTCCCCTGTGCTCCCCCATAGTATATAGCTCCTCTGTGCTCCCCCATAGTATATAGCCCCCTGTGCTCCCCCATAGTATATAGCCCCCTGTGCTCCCCATAGTATATAGCTCCCCTGTGCTCCCCAGTAGTATATAGCTCCCCTGTGCTCCCCCATAGTGTATATAGCTCCCCTGTGCTCCCACATAGTATATAGCTCCCCTGTGCTCCCCCATTGTATATAGCTCCCCTGTGCTCCCCCATAGTATATAGCTCCCCTGTGCTCCCCCATAGTATATAGCCCCCTGTGCTCCCCCATAGTATATAGCTCCCCTGTGCTCCCCCATAGTATATAGCCCCCTGTGCTCCCCCATAGTATATAGCCCCCTGTGCTCCCCCATAGTATATAGCCCCCTGTGCTCCCCCAAAGTATATAGCCCCCTGTGCTTCCCCATAGTATATAGCTCCCCTGTGCTCCCCCATAGTATATAGCCCCCTGTGCTCCCCCATAGTATATAGCTCCCCTGTGCTCCCCCATAGTATATAGCCCCCTGTGCTCCCCCATAGTATATAGCTCCCCTATGCTCCCCCATAGTATATAGCCCCCCTGTGCTCTCCCCCATAGTATATAGTTCCATGTGCTCCCCCATAGTATATAGCCCCATGTGCTCCCCCATAGTATATAGCTCCCCTGTGCTCCCCCATAGTATATAGCCCCCTGTGCTCCCCCATAGTATATAGCTCCCCTGTGCTCCCCCATAGTATATAGCCCCCTGTGCTCCCCCATAGTATATAGCCCCCCTGTGCTCTCCCCCATAGTATATAGTTCCCTGTTCTCCCCCATAGTATATAGCCCCATGTGCTCCCCCATAGTATATAGCCCCCTGTGCTCCCCCATAGTATATAGCTCCCCTGTGCACCCCCATAGTATATAGCTCCCCTGTGCTCCCCCCATAGTATATAGAACCCTGTGCCCCCCATAGTATATAGCCCCCTGTCCTCCCCCATAGTATATAGAACCCTGTGCCCCCCCCCATAGTATATAGCTCCCCTGTGCTCCCCCATAGTATATAGCTCCCCCTCCCATATAACATTGAAAAAAACAACCACTTACTCACCTAGGTCCATGTGTTCCTCTTCTCTTCCCTCCTGTGGCCGCACTTCCTGCGGTTACAAGAGGCTGCACTCCCCTTACCCTCGCGCCGACGCTACAGTGACGTCGGGCGCTAGAGGGAGAGTGCGGCCTCTTGTGACCGCAGGAAGTGCGGGCACAAGAGTGACTGACAGGGAGGGAGCCAATGGCTCTCTCTCTGTCAGTATCGCTGCTGCCGAAGAGCCGCAGCAGCAGCGGGCGAGCAGGGGCAGCGGCGGACGGGGGGGGGCCCTGCAGGGGGCGCCATGGAGGGGTAAGTAGATTACCCATCCATGGCGCTCCACCCTGACAGGCTGGTGGCCGGAGCCCTGTGCGACCGCATTGGCCGCACATAGCAACGGCCGGCCTGCTCAGGGGGGCCCCTTTAACCAGTGGGCCCGGTGCACGTGCACCATGTGCCCTCTGGTTAAAGCGGCCCTGAATAAACGACACATAAAAGAAAAGGTGATCACTAGACCAGAAGCCTTCTGCCATTGGTCTGGGTCTGACGTCCATTGTAGACACTATCAGTGGTGGACAGAGGTCACATGATCTCTAACCGCTCTGTGGGCCCCTTCAACAAGCTGCCATGTCCTGTGTGATCTGACCGCTCTGCGGGGGCCCATACACAGCGAGCTGCCATGTCCTGTGTGATCTGACCGCTCTGCGCGGCCCATACACAGCGAGCTGCCATGTCCTCTGTGATCTGACCACTCTGCGGGGCCCATATACTGCGAGCTGCCATGTCCTCTGTGATCTGACCGCTCTGCGGGGCCCATACACAGCGAGCTGCCATGTCCTGTGTGATTTGACCGCTCTGCGGGGCCCCTACACTGCGAGCTGCCATGTCCTCTGTGATCTGACCGCTCTGTGGGGCCCATACACAGCGAGCTGCCATGTCCTGTGTGATCTGACCGCTCTGTGGGGCCCATACACAGCGAGCTGCCATGTCCTGTGTGATCTGACCGCTCTGGGGGGCCCATACACAGCGAGCTGCCATGTCCTGTGTGATCTGACCGCTCTGCGGGGCCCATACACTGCGAGCTGCCATGTCCTCTGTGATCTGACCGCTCTGTGGAGCCCATACACAGCGAGCTGCCATGTCCTGTGTGATCTGACCGCTCTGCGGGGGCCCATACACAGCGAGCTGCCATGTCCTGTGTGATCTGACCGCTCTGGGGGGCCCATACACAGCGAGCTACCATGTCCTGTGTGATCTGACCGCTCTGCGGGGCCCATACACAGCAAGCTGCCATGTCCTGTGTGATCTGACCGCTCTGCGGGGCCCATACACAGCGAGCTGCCATGTCCTGTGTGATCTGACCGCTCTGCGGGGCCCATACACAGCAAGCTGCCATGTCCTGTGTGATCTGACCGCTCTGCGGGCCCCATACACAGCGAGCTGCCATGTCCTGTGTGATCTCACCGCTCTGCGGGCCCGTACATGTCCTGTGTGATCTGACCGCTCTGCGGGGCCCATACACAGCGAGGGGGCCATCTATAGAGAGGGGGCTATGAGGGTAGAGGGGGGCATCTATAGAGGGGGCCATCTATAGAGAGGGGGAGAAAGGGCTATCTATAGAGAGGGGGCTATGAGGGGAGAGGGGGCCATCTATAGAGAGGGGGGAGAGAGGGCTATCTATGAGGGGAGAGGGGGGCTATCTATAGAGAGGGGGCTATGAGGGGAGAGGGGGCCATCTATAGAGAGGGCTATCTATGAGGGGAGAGGGGGGCTATCTATAGAGAGGGGGCTATGAGGGGAGAGGGGGCCATCTATAGAGAGGGGGGAGAGAGGGCTATCTATGAGGGGAGAGGGGGGCTATCTATAGAGAGGGGGCTATGAGGGGAGAGGGGGCCATCTATAGAGAGGGGGCTATGAGGGGAGAAGGGGCCATCTATACAGAGGGGGCTATGAGGGGAGAGGGGGCTAGCTATAGAGAGGGGGGCTATCTATTGAGAGTGGGCTATGAGGGTAGAGGGGGCCATCTATAGAGAGGGGGCTGAGGGGAGAGGGGGCTATGAGGGGAGAGGGGGCTATGAGGGGAGAGGGGGCTAGCTATAGAGAGGGGGGGAGAGAGGGCTATCTATGAGGGGAGAGGGGGGCTATCTATTGAGAGGGGGCCATCTAAAGAGAGGGGGCTATCTATAGAGAGGGCTATCTATGAGGGAAGAGGGGGGGCTTTCTATTGAGAGGGGGGAGAGGGGGCCATCTATAAGGGGGGGGATCTATGGGGGGAGAGGGGGTTATCTATGAGGGGAGAGGGGGCCATCTATAGAGAGGGAGTAAAAGGGTCTATCTACAGTATAGAGAGGGGTGGAGAGGGGGTTATCTTTGAGGGGAGAGGGGGCTATCTATGAGGGGAAAGGGGGCCATCTATAAGGGGGGGGGCATCTATGGGAGGGATATGGAGTTATCTATAAAAGGGAGGGGGAGAGGGGGACATCTATGAAGGGGAGAGGGGCTATCTATAAGGGGAAGGGGAGAGGGGGCCATCTATAGGGGGGAGAGGGGGCCATCTATAAGGGGGGACAACATGTGGGGATCTATAAGGGGGACAACATAGGTGGCCATTTATAAGGGGGACAACATGGGGGGCCTTCTATGAGGGGGGCAACACAGGGGGGGCAATCTATAAGAGGGAATACATAGGGGGGGCATATACTATATGGGATACACAGAGGGGGACCATCTATAAGGAGGCTACATATAGGGCATACACTATAAGGGGGTCACATAGTGTCAGTGCTACCCACTAAATGAGGGTGTAAAGGGGCCAATACAGATGTGCAGTGTGTAGAGAGATGAGGATGGTGCCAGAGTGAGGAGCCTAATATGTCTGTCTGGCAGATTCTGTGGATGTGTGGCTCGGAGAAGTTCTTATGATGGCCCAGGAGGGATGGAGAAGAAGAAAAGGGAAGAACTCCGATCAGAGAAGACGTCCCCCTGTGAGTCACCTGATATAACTGCACTGTAATGTATATGGTGTACAGAGCCTGTGTAGGGCTGGGTCAGCCTCTATTTGCCTGGATGAGGTGATGGTGATCTGTGTACAGTGGATTAATCAGTAGCAGCGGTGGTGGTATCAGTCAGTATGTGGTGGTATTAGTCAGTATGTGGTGGTGTTAGCCAGTAGCAGCGGTGGTGGTATCAGTCAGTATGTGGTGGTGTTAGTCAGTATGTGGTAGTATCAGTCAGTATGTGGTGGTGTTAGTCAGTATGTGGTGGTATCAGTCAGTATGTGGTGGTGTTAGTCAGTATGTGGTGGTATTAGTCAGTATGTGGTGGTGTTAGCCAGTAGCAGCGGTGGTGGTATCAGTCAGTATGTGGTGGTGTTAGTCAGTATGTGGTGGTATTAGTCAGTATGTGGTGGTGTTAGCCAGTAGCAGCGGTGGTTTAAGTCAGTATGTGGTGGTGATTGTTACTTGTGATCTGGTACTGTGTTTTGTTGGATTTAGTATACAGGATTTGGTCAGTAACAATATGGTGGTGATGGTAGTAGTGGTGTGGCGGTAACATTTCCTTCCTATATACTGGTAATATTGGTCTCAGTATACAGGATTTGGTCAGTAACAGTATGGCGGTAATATGTATGGTAATAATATTTTCTCTTTCCATATGCTGGTGTTATTGGTAATATCTGTCATGGTGTGTGTGTGCAGTGGCGTAGCTACCGCAGTCGCGTCGGTCGCCGCCGTGACCGAGCCCGCCGCGAAGGGCCCCACGAGGTCCTCCCGATCAGTCACTCCTGTGACCGCAAGCATTGTTTTGCTTGCGGTCACAAGAGTCCGTCTCCGAGTCCGACTCCGTGTCGCGGTCTATCCCCGGCAGCGTGCGCATCCCAGAGCTCCCTGCGCGCCTTGGGCCCTGACTTCCGGTTCCAGCGCCCAGGGAGCTCTGGGATGTGCGCGCTGCCGGGGATAAGACGCAACACCCCCGGCAGCAGCGGACAGACCAGGAGGAGAGGGGATCAACGTGAGAGCGCGTTGTCAGGTGAGTTAAGTTTTGTTTAGTTTTGTTTGGGGGGGGGGGGGAGAGGGGGGCATCTATGAGGGTGGGGGGAAAGAGGGGGGCATCTATGAGGGTGGGGGGAAAGAGTGGGGCATCTATGAGGGTGGGGGGAAAGAGGGGGGCATCTATAAGGGAGGGGGTAGAGGGGGCCATCTATAAGGGAGGGGGTAGAGGGGGCCATCTATAATGAGGGGGGTGAGAAGGGGCCATCTATAAGGGAGGGGGTAGAGGGGGCCATCTATAAGGAGGGGGGAGAAGGGGCCATCTATAAGGGAGGGGGTAGAGGGGGCCATCTATAAGGAGGGGGAGAGGAGGCCATCTATAAGGGAGGGGGTAGAGGGGGCCATCTATAAGGAGGGGGAGAGGAGGCCATCTATAAAGGAGGGAGTATAGGGGGCCATCTATATGGAGGGGGGAGAGGAGGCCATCTATAAAGGAGGGGGGAAAGGGGGCCATCTATAAGGGAGGGGGTAGAGGGGGCCATCTATAAGGGAGGGGGTAGAGGGGGCCATCTATAAGGGAGGGGGTAGAGGGGGCCATCTATAAGGGAGGGGGTAGAGGGGGCCATCTATAAGGAGGGGGAGAGGAGGCCATCTATAAAGGAGGGAGTATAGGGGGCCATCTATATGGAGGGGGGAGAGGAGGCCATCTATAAAGGAGGGGGGAAAGGGGGCCATCTATAAGGGAGGGGGTAGAGGGGGCCATCTATAAGGGAGGGGGTAGAGGGGGCCATCTATTTGGGGGGGCAACATAGGGGGAGAGGGAATACACAGAGGGGGGCATATATTATTAGGGGGTCACATAGAGTCAGGGCTACCCACTAAATGAGGGTGTAAAGGGGACAGTACAGATGTGCAGTGTGTATAGAGATGAGGATGGTGTCAGTGTGAGGAGCCTAATATGTTTGTCTGGCAGATTCTGTGGATTCGTGGCTCGGAGAAGTTCTCATAATGGCCCAGGACGGATGGAGAAGATGAAAAGGAAAGAACTCTGATCAGAGAAGACGTCCCCCTGTGAGTCACCTGATATAACTGCACAGTAATGTATATGGTGTATAGAGCCTGTGTAGAGCTGGGGCCACCTCTATATGACTGGATGAGGTGATTTAGTATACTGGATTTGGTCAGTAACAATATGGTGGTGATGGTTGTGGTTGTGGTGTGGCGGTAATGTTTCCTTCCTATATACTGGTATTACTGGTAATATTGGTCTCAGTATACAGGATTTGGTCGGTAACAGTATGGCAGTAATATGTACGGTGATAATACTTTCTCTTCCAATATGCTGGTGTTATTGGTAATATCTGTCTTGGTGTATATATATATATATATATATATATATATATATACACACACACACACACACCAATAGCATAACTTGGTCGTGAAAGGAGGGGGGGGGCCCAAGTTGACCTCTCGCATCAGGGCCCAGGAGACATTAGCTATGCCCCTGTGCAGTAGTGTAGTACAACAGGCTAGAATAGAGAAGCAGGGCTGCTGTCAGAGGTCTGTGTGGTCACATGACAGCAATGGGTAAGGGGCGTGTGTTCAGCATAGACCAATCAGGAAGTGAGAATCACAGAGCTGTGCAGGAGGAAAGTGACAGGAACCTCTATATACGGCAGTGTGAATGGCTAAGTGTGAGTGCAGGCACATTATAGCAGCTGCAGTGTGTATAGCTGAGTGTAAGTGCAGGCACATTATAGCAGCTGCAGTGTGTATAGCTGAGTGTAAGTGCAGGCACATTATAGCAGCTGCAGTGTGTATAGCTGAGTGTAAGTGCAGGCACATTATAGCAGCTGCAGTGTGTATAGCTGAGTGTAAGTGCAGGCACATTATAGCAGTAGTGTGTATAGCTGAGTGTAAGGGTAGGCACATTATAGCAGGAATGGAGAGGATGGGAAACACAAGGGCTGACAAAGACTGCAGGGAGCATAAAGGAATGAGCAGGACAGATGTGGGCACATACATGCAGCACTCTCTGTCCGGGGAGAGAGGGGTTACAGCTATGAAGAGATTACCTCCACAGTCCTGTCCCCTGATGTAAGCCCCAGCCTGAAGGGGATCTTCTATGATTTGGAAGGTGAGGGAGACTTCCTGGGTCAGAGTACAGGGCTGTAGACCACGCTATGCAGACCATGCTCCTCCCCCACTCGCACTCCCACCCAGTACAGGGAGCTCTTACTCCAAAGCAATGCTCTTACACCAAGTCACAATTTTGAAAAACTGTGAGCTCTTCTTGCAAAATGCTCTCAATCCAATGTATATATATATATATATATATATATATATATATACACACCACTGCCTCCTGATGCTCTATTAGGAATCACACAGCCTTAAGCTAAAAAATTCCTGTGGTGAGAGGACGGGAGGTGTCTGCACAGTACAGGTAAGACTGGCTTTAGGCCATGTTATTTGGGCACAGCACGGCACTATTATATACATAACTTTTTTCTGTACAGTACGGTACTATTACTTATATATTGGCACTGTTTTTGTGTACAGTAAATTAGTATTACCTGGACCCTACTCAACACTGTATGGCACTGTTATATGGGTAACCTGTTATATAGCACTAATAATACCTGGACACTATATAACACTATTATTAGCAGGACACTGTATATCAGTACTATTATTACCTGGACACTATATAACAGTATTATTACCTGGACACTATATAACAGTATTATTACTGAGACATTATATGACACTATATAGCAGTACTATTACCCGGATACTATATAGCAGTACTATTACCCGGACACTATATAGCAGTACTATTACCCGGACACTATATAGCAGTACTATTACCCGGACACTATGTAGCAGGACTATTACCCAGAAACTATATAGCAGTACTATTACCCGGACACTATATAGCAGTACTATCACCCGGACACTATATAGCAGTAGTATCACCAGGACATTATATAGCAGTACTATTACCCGGACATTATATAGCAGTACTATTACCCGGACACTATATAGCAGTACTATCACCCGGACACTATATAGCAGTACTACTACCCAGACACTATATAGCAGTACTATCACCAGGACATTATATAGCAGTACTACTACCCGGACATTATATAGCAGTACTATCACCCGGACACTATATAGCAGTACTATTACCCGGACACTATATAGCAGTACTATTACCCGGACACTACATAGCAGTACTATTACCCGGACACTATATAGCAGTACTATTACCCGGACACTACATAGCAGTACTATTACCCAGACACTATATAGCAGTACTATTACCCGGACACTATATAGCAGTACTACTACCCGGACACTATATAGCAGTACTATTACCCGGACACTATATAGCAGTACTATTACCCGGACACTATATAGCAGTACTATTACCCGGACACTATATAGCAGTACTATTACCCGGACACTATATAGCAGTACTATTACCCGGACACTATATAGCAGTACTATTACCCGGACACTATGTAGCAGTACTATCACCCGGACACCGTGCTATGTGTATGCGGTGTCCCGGTTTGCCCTCCATAGCTCAGGCTGGCATGCGGGCACCATATGGCCGGTTCCCGGTGCAGACACAATGGCGGTGGCAGTACACGGTGCACACACACATCTCCCCCGGTGCCGCAGTGACCCGTCCGCCCTCCACCTGCCGGCCCGGGGGGGCAGAGGGCGGGAGGCACCGAGATGCTGATGACAAATGGTGAGGCGGCTGTTATGCAATGTCTCCTCCTCCTCCTCCCGTCCTGTCAGCCGGCTCCGAGCTCCTCAGCGCCTCCAGGAAGCAGCAGCAGCAGCAGCAGCAGCCGGCCGTGCTATGTGTCAGCCGGGGCTCCGCGTGCCGCACCGAGGCCGCAGCGTGTGACTGAGGGAAGGAGGCACCTGCCGGGGGAGGAGGGGAGTGCGCCCTCAGCTCAGGTGAGGAGGAGGAGGAGGCAGAGGGGCAAATACCTGGGGCAGAGGGGGGCAAATACCTGGGGCAGAGGGGGGCAAATACCTGGGGCAGAGGGGGGCACATGGCTGGGGCAGAATACGGCGGAATATCCAGTGTAACCCATTCACGGCCGGAGCCGCCCGAGCAGCAGAGGCAGCGAATCCGGCAGGTGTCTGCTGTATACCGGAGCAATGGTGATGTGTGAGGTATATAGCTGTATATACAGGAGATCAGTGTGTGTGAGGTATATAGCTGTATATACAGGAGATCAGTGTGTGTGAGGTATATGGCTGTATATACAGGAGATCACTGTGTGTGAGGTATATAGCTGTATACCGGAGCAATGGTGATGTGTGAGGTATATAGCTGTATATGCAGGAGATCAGTGTGTGTGAGGTATATAGCTGTATATACAGGAGATATGTGTGTGAGGTATATAGCTGTATATACAGGAGATCAGTGTGTGTGAGGTATATGGCTGTATATACAGGAGATCACTGTGTGTGAGGTATATAGCTGTATACCGGAGCAATGGTGATGTGTGAGGTATATAGCTGTATATGCAGGAGATCAGTGTGTGTGAGGTATATAGCTGTATATACAGGAGATATGTGTGTGAGGTATATAGCTGTATATACAGGAGATGTGTGTGAGGTATATAGCTGTATATACAGGAGATCAGTGTGTGTGTGAGGTATATAGCTGTATATACAGGAGATCAGTGTGTGTGAGGTATATAGCTGTATATACAGGAGATCAGTGTGTGTGAGGTATATCGCTGTATATACAGGAGATATGTGTGTGAGGTATATAGCTGTATATACAGGAGATATGTGTGTGTGAGGTATATAGCTGTATATACAGGAGATATGTGTGTGTGAGGTATATAGCTGTATATACAGGAGATCAGTGTGTGTGAGGTATATAGCTGTATATACAGGAGATATGTGTGTGTGAGGTATATAGCTGTATATACAGGAGATATGTGTGTGAGGTATATGGCTGTATATACAGGAGATCAGTGTGTGTGAGGTATATGGCTGTATATACAGGAGATCAGTGTGTGTGAGGTATATAGCAGTATATACAGGAGATCAGTGTGTGTGAGGTATATAGCTGTATATACAGGAGATATGTGTGTGAGGTATATAGCTGTATATACAGGAGATATGTGTGTGAGGTGTATAGCTGTATATACAGGAGATATGTGTGTGAGGTATATCGCTGTATATACAGGAGATGTGTGTGTGAGGTATATAGCTGTATATACAGGAGATCACTGTGTGTGAGGTATATAGCTGTATATACAGGAGATGTGTGTGTGTGAGGTATATGGCTGTATATACAGGAGATCAGTGTGTGTGAGGTATATAGCTGTATATACAGGAGATATGTGTGTGAGGTATATAGCTGTATATACAGGAGATATGTGTGTGAGGTATATAGCTGTATATACAGGAGATATGTGTGTGAGGTATATCGCTGTATATACAGGAGATGTGTGTGTGAGGTATATAGCTGTATATACAGGAGATCAGTTTGTGTGTGAGGTATATAGCTGTATATACAGGAGATATGTGTGTGAGGTATATAGCAGTATATACAGGAGATATGTGTGTGAGGTATATAGCAGTATATACAGGAGATATGTGTGTGAGGTATATGGCTGTATATACAGGAGATATGTGTGTGAGGTATATGGCTGTATATACAGGAGATATGTGTGTGAGGTATATAGCTGTATATACAGGAGATATGTGTGTGAGGTATATAGCTGTATATACAGGAGATATGTGTGTGAGGTATATGGCTGTATACCGGAGCAATGGTGATGTGTGAGGTATATAGCTGTATATACAGGAGATCACTGTGTGTGAGGTATATAGCTGTATATACAGGAGATCATTGTGTGTGTGAGGTATATAGCAGTATATACAGGAGATCAGTGTGTGTGAGGTATATAGCTGTATATACAGGAGATGTGTGTGAGGTATATAGCTGTATATACAGGAGATGTGTGTGAGGTATATAGCTGTATATACAGGAGATATGTGTGTGAGGTATATAGCTGTATATACAGGAGATATGTGTGTGAGGTATATAGCTGTATATACAGGAGATATGTGTGTGAGGTATATAGCTGTATATACAGGAGATCAGTGTGTGTGAGGTATATAGCTGTATATACAGGAGATATGTGTGTGAGGTATACGGCTGTATATACAGGAGATATGTGTGTGAGGTATATAGCTGTATATACAGGAGATGTATACTGTGTATGAAATGCAGTATTGGGCACCACGTAAATAATGTATCATAGCAGGTAAGATCTCATATCTGTAGCTCTGTACTGTATCATCTACAGCCTGTATATACTGTATGTGTATAGTAAAAATTTTAAACCCCCAGAGCGCCGCGCTGCATGCCCCCAGAGCGCCGCGCTGCATGCCCCCAGAGCGCTGCGCTGCATGCCCCCAGAGCGCCGCGCTGCATGCCCCCAGAGCGCCGCGCTGCATGCCCCCAGAGCGCCGCGCTGCATGCCCCCAGAGCGCCGCGCTGCATGCCCCCAGAGCGCCGCGCTGCATGCCCCCAGAGCGCCGCGCTGCATGCCCCCAGAGCGCCGCGCTGCATGCCCCCAGAGCGCCGCGCTGCATGCCCCCAGAGCGCCGCGCTGCATGCCCCCAGAGCGCCGCGCTGCATGCCCCCAGAGCGCCGCGCTGCATGCCCCCAGAGCGCCGCGCTGCATGCCCCCAGAGCGCCGCGCTGCATGCCCCCAGAGCGCCGCGCTGCATACCCCCAGAGCGCCGAGCTGCATGCCCCCAGAGCGCCGCGCTGCATGCCCCCACTGCTGTTGTGTGTCCCCATACGTGTGCACCCAGACCCTGATTTTGCAGCTTAAATCTATCACCCATATCCGACCCTGTATCCGTTTCTAAAAATGCTGAAACTACCGGCCACACTGACCCTGCATGTCTTCAGATCCACAGTGTGCCCCCCAATCATCCATCCCTGTATATGAGTGATACTGTATGTGCCCTGTGCCATCTGCCCCCCAATCACCCATCCCTGTATATGAGTGATACCGTATGTGCCCTGTGCCATCTGCCCCCCAATCATCCATCCCTGTATATGGCAGCTATACTGTATGGACCCTGTGCCATCTGCCCCCCAATCATCCATCCCTGTATATGAGTGATACTGTATGGACCCTGTGCCATCTGCCCCCCAATCATCCATCCCTGTATATGAGTGATACCGTATGGACCCTGTGCCCCCCAATCATCCATCCCTGTATATGAGTGATACCGTATGTGCCCTGTGCCATCTGCCCCTCAATCATCCATCCCTGTATATGAGTGATACTGTATGGACCCTGTGCCATCTGCCCCCCAATCATCCATCCCTGTATGAGTGATACCGTATGGACCCTGTGCCATCTGCCCCCCAATCATCCATCCCTGTATATGAGTGATACTGTATGGACCCTGTGCCATCTGCCCCCCAATCATCCATCCCTGTATATGGCAGCCATACTGTATGGACCCTGTGCCATCTGCCCCCCAATCATCCATCCCTGTATATGAGTGATACCGTATGTGCCCTGTGCCATCTGCCCCCCAATCATCCATCCCTGTATATGAGTGATACCGTATGTACCCTGTGCCATCTGCCCCCCAATCATCCATCCCTGTATATGAGTGATACTGTATGTGCCCTGTGCCATCTGGCCCCCAATCACCCATCCCTGTATATGGCAGCTATACTGTATGTGCCCTGTGCCATCTGCCCCCCAATCATCCATCCCTGTATATGGCAGCTATACTGTATGTGCCCTGTGCCATCTGCCCCCCAATCATCCATCCCTGTATATGAGTGATACTGTATGTGCCCTGTGCCATCTGGCCCCCAATCATCCATCCCTGTATATGAGTGATACCGTATGTGCCCTGTGCCATCTGCCCCCCAATCACCCATTCCTGTATATGGGAGCCATACTTTATGGACCCTGTGCCATCTGCTCCTCTAACAATGGGCTGCTATACATTGTGGCGGCAATAGATACTTATAGGAACGTCCTGCCATCTCTAGGCGGCAGCAGGATAAGTCAGTAATGTGAGTGATGTCTGTGAACGTCTGTATGGGAACCCGCTGTAGGCCGCAGGACGCTCTGTCTCGCTGCTTCATACAATTGGTAGAAAACATTGATCAAGTTTTCTTGCATCATCCCCAATCTGTGCCGATCCGCCGGTGGTGACCGTTACGGCTGACGTCACCTGTGACTGCGTCCGGAGCGCCTTACACCGACCTTATCTCTCCGCCATGTTGTAATGATCAGTCTTCTCTCCCCTCGGCTGGCGAGGAGCTGTCAGAGACTCCATTACTGTGTGTGATTTGCAGGATCCTGGTGTGACCTCTTGGGAGACCGTCATAAATCTCTGTCATGTGGCTCCTTCCCATAGACCTGCAGAAAAGCTGCGGCCAGGGATCGGGGTAGGCTCCTATCCCCTAAGATCCCGGCCATCACTTCTATATATACAACGTATGAACACAGCACCGCCGCTCTCCCAGGTTCAGGGAAAATAACAGTGAATTTTATTCCATAGAAAATTTAAAAACATAGGCCACATTTCTGCTCCATGACGGAGCTTTTCTCATGTCTTTATATACTACTTATATGTGGCTGCCTGGGTGTAATATTCTGCATAGTCACATATACTTCTGGACCCAATGAAAAGTTATTTTCCTGCAAAGGGTTAATTGAAGAAGCCGGCCCAGTCAGGAGCCCAGAATTGTTATCCATGGGGGAGCTGTGTGCTGCAATGTCTATGCACTTAGCTACTCTATATATATATATCCATATGCTGGAGACTGATCCGTCAGGAGGGGAGAGAGAGGGGCTGGAGACTGATCCATCAGGAGAGGAGAGAGAGGGGCTGGAGACTGAGCCATCAGGAGAGGAGAGAGAGAGAGGGAGGGGCTGGAGACTGATCCATCAGGAGAGGAGAGAGAGGGGCTGGAGACTGAGCCATCAGGAGAGGAGAGAGAGAGAGGGAGGGGCTGGAGACTGATCCATCAGGAGAGGAGAGAGAGAGAGGGAGGGGCTGGAGACTGATCCATCAGGTGAGAGAGAGAGAGGGGCTGGAGACTGATCCATCAGGAGAGAGAGAGAGAGAGGGGCTGGAGACTGATCCATCAGGAGAGGAGAGAGAGGGGCAGGAGACTGATCCATCAGGAGAGGAGAGAGAGAGAGGGGCTGGAGACTGATCCATCAGGAGAGGAGAGAGAGGGGCTGGAGACTGATCCATCAGGAGAGGAAAGAGAGGGGGGATGCATGGTCACTGACTGGGGGGGGGGGGAGATGCACGATCACTGACTGAGGGGGGATGCACGGTCACTGACTGGGGGGGGATGCACGGTCACTGACTGGGGGGGGATGCACGGTCACTGACTGGGGGGGGATGCACGGTCACTGACTGGGGGGGGATGCACGGTCACTGACTGGGGGGGGATGCACGGTCACTGACTGGGGGGGGATGCTCGGTCACTGACTGGGGGGGATGCTCGGTCACTGACTGGGGGGGATGCCCGGTCACTGACTGGGGGGGATGCCCGGTCACTGATTTGGGGGATGCCCGGTCACTGACTGGGGGGGCGGATGCCCGGTCACTGACTGGGGGGGGATGCCCGGTCACTGACTGAGGGGGGATGCACGGTCACTGACTGGGGGGGGTGCACGGTCACTGACTGGGGGGGGTGCACGGTCACTGACTGGGGGGGGGGGGGTGCACGGTCACTGACTGGGGGGGGGGGAAGCTCGGTCACTGACAAGGGGTGGTCGGTCACTGACTGACTGGACTGTACATTCCCCCTCAGTTTGGCCGTTCTTCATTCCTTTCTCCCCTTCTAATTTACCGTTATTAGTTACAGAATATTCAGGTTCAATACAGGAATTTCTACAACTTTCTCATTCATCTGAATTCAGCTTGTAGGAATTGTAGGAATCCACATGTCGGGGACAAAACATCCAATCAGATGAAGGGAAAATAATTGTAGAAACTTTTTGAAACAAAGTTGTAACCTGTGCGGCAGCGACTGCTGGATCTCCACGGGGTCAGGGTCCTCTGGGATATGTGGAAGCCAATTGGTTAAAACTGATGTTTTTATTTGGGGAGGCAGAGATCTGGTGTTGGCCCCATCATTTATCCCCCCCCCCCCCCTCCTTCTGATGTCTGATGTCAGCCGGCGCCATGGTGACAGGTGCACTGGCTGCTGGACCTAAAGCAGGTCAGGACCCCTGATCGGTGCCAGGAGGGTGGAGCTCAGACCCTCTGTCCTGGACAAGCTCTTTCTCTATACTATAAAAAGAAATGTGGTGGGCAGCAGCGAGCGGACACTTGTCAGTACTGAGTAGATTTAGCGGTATTACACTATGATTATAATATATTTTTATGTTGTCCCAGATGGGATATGTCTGCAGATTGTTATAACAGGGCCGTCGGCTTCTGGTATATCCGGCTTATACTTCAGTTCTACGTATTTTCCATTAGTATTGAAGGGGTACTCTGGCACTGATAAAAAAAAATCAATCATAAACATAGTTTTTCCAGTTGGTGTCTTAATTTTTTCTTCACTTCCTGGTTTGGGGTTTCCCATGATGCACTTTGTCTCCTGTGATGTCTAACTGACTCTGTAGAACTGTTAGATGGCTTACATCTTGCTCATCCAATCAGAGCTGAGCAACCTGTCATCTGACAAAGAGAGGCTGGCCCAACAGGGCTTAGACCCACCTCCCTCTTGATGATGTCATTGTCACGAAATGGCTGCCACAGAAAAGCCTGGGGTCAGCAGTCATTAGGTAAGAGTGAGTTTACTTCACTTCCTGGTGGGGGAATGAGGGGGTAAAAGATAGGGAAGGGGGCAGATAGGTGACTGAAGCATATTAGAGGTATATAACTTTGTAATGTGTTTCATTTACTGGGAAAAAGCTTTTCACTGGAGTACCCCTTTAAGAACAGATTCCAAAAATGTAAAACCTTCTGTGGGAGAAACTCTATAAAACTAGAAGGAATTAAAATATAAAGGTAATACTGTACGGTTTCCGACGGTGTAACAATGTATGCCGTGTCTGCCTGCACTAACCATACAGGCTGCAAGGGATAGGAAAGATCCTCGCAGGGACCTGTCTGGATATTATTAATAAGGCAGATTAGGGAGATTTGCTACTTAAAGGGAAACTATCAGCAGGTTAGACGAATGTAACCTGCTCATAACCTCCTAATGTGCACGGGGCGCTGAGCATGAAGATATTTCTCTTACTTTCATCTTCGACACCGTTCCTGTGCAGTTTTAATGTAATACTGTGTCCATTAGGGCCTTTTGGAGCATTGCCCTGCCCCCAAGTCTTGACCACTAGGTGTCTCACTACTTTCCAATCAGCTGTTCACTGCCTGTTGTCAGGGTCAATCTGTCATTAGTAACTGCTAGATCAAGACAAATTATAGAAAGTTACAGAGTTATAGAGTGTGGGCTTAGCTAGTGCTGTGTGCAGGAGAGAGAGAGCCTGAGCATGCCTGGGCTTTGTACTTAGCAAAAATGATCCACACTGTTCCTCAAGGGTAAATCAAGGCTTCTATCTCATCTCTGACCACCCATGAAGCTTAGAGCAGCTGTCCCTTGTGTAAGTACCAGTGCATCTATGTCTGGATGTCCACTGTGCTCTGAAGGGTTAATGTAACAGAACCACCAGTTTTTTTTTTTTTCTAAATCTTTTTAAGCGATAAGTAGACTTTATCACTATTGAATAAAGGGGTAGTTCCCCCAAAAATTCCTTTCATATCAACTGGTGCAAGAAACTGCCAGAGATTTGTAATTTACAGTACTTAACAGCTGCTGTATGTCCTGCAGGACACAGTGCTCTCTGCTGCCACCTCTGTCCATGTCAGGAACTGTCCAGAGCAGGAGAGGTTTTCTATGGGGGTTTGCTGCTGCTCTGGACAGTTCCTGACATGGACAGAGGTGGCAGCAGAGAGCACTGTGTCAGACTGAAGAGAATACATCACTTCCTGCAGGACATACAGCAGTTGATAAGTACAAGAAGACTGCAGATTTTTAAATAGAAGTAAATTAGAAATCTCCTGCACTTTCTTGCACCAGTTGATCTGAAAGAGAATAATTTTGGGTGAACAATCCCTTTAAAAAATAAATAACTTCCTACTCTGAGTTTGTGAATTGTCAGGTTTCTCACTCTCGCTGCCGAGTTGCCCAGAGCTAGAAGCGAGCCAGTAAATGCCAAAAAGTGTGAGCGGCCAGACAATACAGTATTGTTCTCTCCATGTCAGTGACTGTTGTGAAGTGACGTAGCTGAGGAGCTGAACTCTTATTCCCCAAACATAGAAAGGCCTTACTGCTGGAAGAACGCCATGCATTCTAGTAGACGCCTCTTAATCTAGTTTTAATGGCGCACATTTACCGAAAGCGGCCGGGAGTTGGCCGTACGCTTTAGATATCCGCCCTCCAAACATCAGTCCCTCCTGGCCTCGTCGTCCATGTGCACACTCATCTTCCTGGAGTGTGCAGGGGTTCTGAATGAGCGTTTTTAGTGTCGCTAAGGCTGGGTTTACACCGTTTTTTTGCATTTTCAGTTTAACGGATGCGTTTTTAAATGGTTACTTTTAATGTACACAAAAATAAGGTCAACCACGTCTTTTGTGTACGCTAAAAAAAGGAAAAAAATGCATTAGTTTTATAATAATTGAAATCAATGGAAAAATGGATCCAAATGGATTTCACATCAATTGCATGGGCTGTTTAATCCCCCCCCCCAATAAAATGTGTAGGTTAAACAGACTGCAAAAATGTGGTGTAAACCCAGCCTAAGGGTGGAGAGGCCATGTGCTCAGAACAGCCTGGGGGACAGTCTAGTGAATGTGTACTAGAGGAGTGTATGCTGCACTGCTAAGTCACCAGAATTGCGACTACCACTCAAGGGATCCAGTCTGTCCACACTGAGGGAGTCATTCTCTACAAGTCTTAAAGTGGCACTACCAGCAGGTTAGGGCCAATGAACCTAAAAAAAAAAATCTCCAGTCTTCCAGTACTTATCAGCTGCTGTATGTCCTGCAGGAAGTGGTGTATTCTCTCCAGTCTTACATAGTGCTCTCTACTGCCACCTCTGTCCATGTCAGGAACTGTCCAGAGCAGGAGAGGTTTTCTATGGGGATTTGCTGCTGCTCTGGACAGTTCCTGACATGGACAGAGGTGGCAGCAGAGAGCACTGTGTCAGACTGGAGAGAGAATACACCACTGCCTGCAGGACATACAGCAGCTGATAACTACTGGAAGACTGGAGATTTTTTAATAGAAGTAAAATACAAATCTCTGGTCACTTTCTGGAACCAGTTTATGTGTGAACTACCCCTTTAAGTTGTTAAGTCAGATGTGGCCGTCATAAAATACTCCAGTAATCTCTATCTAGTAGTCTCCTCCAAAGGTTCCTCCAGGTCATGAGATCGCTGTAAATCTGCGGCATAAAGGTCGATATTGATATTGAGATAAAACCCTCTTATTTAGTGATAGGTTGCGTAAGGACAGGAAATGTATCCTGGCTAATAGTGGCATCGCCGGAATTACCAACAACTAGTAATCCGTAGCTGTAAGGAGCAATATAGCGGCCATAAACGTTTTATAACCGTCCCAAGAAAACCCAGCCAACACGGCTAGAGAAGTCTGAGCCTCCTTTGAGGACATGGAGGGATGAGGAGGGATAGCTTGTGGCTGTGAGGACGTTCATCCTGGCAGCTATTAGAGGTGTATAACTATCTTTTTATCCGACCAGTCACAGATGGTCATAGTCTTAAAGTCGGCCATGTTTGAAGTTCTGGTCCAATAGTCTCTTGTCCTGCTTGATCCTAGAAAGATGGTTCGTCCTATGGATCATTTACGGCTAGTCGGAATAAAACTAATGGCTGATATAGACTAAAGAGTGAATGGTGTGCTGGGAAATCAATTATTCACCACGAGAGCGGTCACTTACCTATCATCCTACCTCTGTATAATGTATATGGCCACAGGTGGGGGCGCACAATCCCTCCATCCTCTATAGTGCAGGTGACTTTCTATAGTACAGCTACAGTGCCAGGAACATAGGTGGATCAGGGAACGGTTAGACATAGACGAATACATTGGATTCTGCGTCACTACATTTTCAAACATTCAAAACCCACAGATAGTCCGCACATTGCATTCTGGGAAGGTACGGACTGGTACTAATAATGTGATGAATCACTGGCAGAGATTTCTAGATATATTAGTGCACCTTACCACACCACACTATACCACACCATACTTTACTGCACCACACTGTACCATACTACACCGCACTATACCATTCCATACCATACTTTACTGCACCACACTGTACCATACTACACCGCACTATACCATTCCATACCATACTTTACTGCACCACATTATACCGTACCTCAAAACACTGTACCGTATCACACTGCACTACACCGTACCACACCACACTATACCACACCATACTTTACTGCACCACACTGCACCATCCTACACCGCACTATACCATTGCACACCATAATTTACTGCACAGCATTATACCGTACCTCAAAACACTGTATCGCACCATACCACACTGTACCTTACCACACTATACCATAACACAAAACACTGTATCACACCACATCGCACCATACTTCACTGCACCGTCCACACTATACCGTGCCACACCACAAAACACTACACATACCGTAACACATTGCACTGTACCACACCGCACTATACAGTACCATACTGTACCACACTATAACATACTGCACTGTACTGTGCTACACTACACTGTACCGTATCATACCATTCCAAAGTCTACTGTACCACACTATACCTCTGTAGGGTATGTTCACATCTCGTTTTTAGCCACATGTCGGGCTACACAGCAGAAATCAGTGTAAAAAGGATGCTGCCGTGCGGCCCGACGTGCGGGCGACGGCACATGACGGCCACATTGACTTTAATGAGCAGGACGGAGTCATTATGTGACTGTGTTCTGCTCATTTGCGGGACGTACACGGCTTTTGTGCAGGACTCAAAAGCGTGGTCGACTGCACAAAAGCCGTGTACGTCCTGCAAATGAGCAGAACACAGTCACATAGTGACTCTGTCCTGCTTATTAAAGTCAATGTGGCCGTCATGTGCCGTCGGGCCGCACGGCAGCATCCTTTTTTCACTGATTTCTGCCGTGTAGCCCGACGTGTGGCTAAAAACGAGATATGAACATACCCTAAATAGTCCGCATGTGCCCGGACCCCTTTTTATAAATATAGTCTTTAGCCCCAACGCCGTATCTGTTTGTGTCTTTCCGTTAGTGTTGTCTACATCCTGCCGGGTCATCACCAGGGGGCAGTTGTACTCAGGGCTGTATTTACCACTAGGCACCACCATTGAGCTGGTGGAAAGGAAACAACTTGTCTTTGTTATTTTTTTTAGTCTCTCCTTCAGACTTGCCATAAAATCTGGTATCTTTTTGAGGGGGGGTGGGGGTGGGTGGTATGGTGGTATTGGTCAGGTATGGTGTGGCGGTGTTATCCAGTCACAGCATGGCGGTGTTATCCAGTCACAGCATGGCGGTATTGCTCAGTCTGGTATGGTGGTGGTAAATGTGACGCCTGGAGCTATTACCTACCAACCTACCAATCCTGTGGTGAGGATTCCGTCAGACAATATGCAGACGACTCTAATCAGTGATTCAATGTGGAAATTTATTTATATTTTAAGCAGATAAAAAACATGAACAGTGCTGCCATCGGAACAAATAAAGTTGGACTATAGGGATGAGTATTATGTACGTTTATTTACAGCTGTATGTGCTAATATCCTGTATCACATCGGTTATGTGACCTTCATATACAACTCAATGGGGGAAAATCCACTACATGGACCGACAAGCACTAAAGCTCATCCTCCTCCAGGAGTTTCCGCAATGTGTAGGCCAGACTTGATCCACCACAACATGGCGGCTTTCTCCTGTCTTCAGCTTGTGGGTGTGGGTGTGTGTGTGTGTGTGGGGGGGATAGCAGGTCAGTTCCATTAGATTAAATGTAGGTGAATTGTAATACCACACACAACCTAAGAACAGGGGTTGCGCTGTTTGTGCATTAAGTAGCTGTGATAGTTTTTTCTAATCCTGGCTAACCCCTCGTCCTCTCCTTTACTCCTCCTCCTTCTTCATTCCACAATCTACAAGAACAGCGGCCGGGCTGAGTATTTATTACGTCTACGTTCTCGAGCGTCTCTATGAGGATTCTGGGATGAAACCTTGAGTTCTGTTCCGCTATACGTCGTGACCTTTCCGCCAGGGTAAGAGCTCCACGTTTTATCGACTGTGCCCGTATCCCGGATCACTGATTAAGTTCTATTCAGCACTTTATATAACTTTCTCTTCCCCGGACGGGTAATGATTATGTGCACGGTCTGTACGCAGGTTAATGTGTAAGTGACCTTCTGTGCTATAGGTTTATTGCCAAACAAGTCGACCATGATAGTGACTCTGCAAACCCTACACTTGCATGATACTACTGTTACCATTACTACTACTGTTACTATTATTACTACTGCTACTACTAAAGTTACTACGACTATTACTACTACTACTACTACTATTTCCTCTGCATTTTAGGCAAATCAGGCCTTTAATAGGATTTTTTAAATGATCCTTGTCATTTTTTTTTTATATACTTATAAATCACTTCATTTACCAAAAAAAGACTCCTGGCCTGTTAAAAAAACAGCTCTAAAGTCTTGGCCACTAGGTGTCTCCCTTCTCAGCAGTCTGATGTTCTATGCCTGTTGCTAGGGAAAATCCGTCCCTAATTACAGTCTCTGTAAGACAGAACACAGGAAAGGAGGGTGGGGCATACCATGTACTCTGTGCAGGAGAGGGGGAAGGAGACAGGGCATACGGTATTACTGGCAAACAGCCCAGCTCTGGTCCTGTTCCTGTAATGGTGACAGCACTAACATCACCTCATCTCTGCGAAGGGTTAATCTGATAAATCCAGGCATAATACATCTCTACATACACCTCAAAAAACTGTGTGAACACAGCCGTAATGTGGTGATGAGACTGTGTCGGGTCATCCAGCACTTACAGTACGGAGCGTCTCCCCCGCACAGTCACCCTCCCGATATTTATTCCCGGACGGCTCCTGGACATGGATGTGTGTCGGCTGTCACCACGTAACCTGTGGACATTACTGACGGCAGGGTCACCAGCCGGGGGCATTGTCTGATCTTCTGTATTAATGTGCTGCCGTCACTGCTGGTATGGTTTTCACTTGTTTATTATAGTTATTATATTCAGGTTAAAGGGATGCTTCGGTAATGGCAGCTTCTTCTAGTGGACTCATTGTTTTGTCTAATGGTACATTTACATGGAATGATTATCGTTCAAATTTCCGCAATAAAGATCGCATTTGAGCGATAATCGGCTCGTGTAAACACAGCGAACGATCAAGCGACGAACGATAAATCGTTCATCGTGACCTTTCAACAAGTTCTCAAATCATCGTTGGTCGTTCACTGAAAATTCGCAGATCGTTTCATGTAAAAAGTCTTTTTAACAGTTCACCCTATGTGTGAGATGGTCTTAAAACGATCGCAATAACGATTTTTCCAAACGATATATCGTTCCATCTAAACGCTGATCGTTATCTGGAGGTGACAGAGGAGTCTGGCAGCGGCATCCCTCCCTTCCTAGTCACTTAGCTGTTGGCTGAATAGACATTTGTGATATATTTATGGCGGCGGATGGGTGTTAAGTCCACATGGCGTCACCCGATCACCTATCAGATAATGACTTTATTTCTTCCTTGTTACAATTGTCATATTAGCAGTATCCATAACATTCCCACCATGGCCGCCGCCGCCGCGCTCTCTTCCCACGTACAGTGACTCTGAAGATCCAGGATCTCTCCCGCTATTTGCTTGTTTAGTCTCTGCTCGTACAATGATAAGTAATGACGCCGTATCTATATCCAGTGACCGGCTGCCAGGGATCGGATACAGGAACCGGCAACACTGGGAGCGCTAATAAACTGATAGAGCGGCCGCTTCCCATAATATTAGCCGATATCCGGGAGATGCAAGGACAGAACCAGAAGATAAGAACACGGAGCGCCTCGGGGACATCTCACAGCAAAAACACAGTGCACACTTATTAAAGGGGTAGTTCATTCAAAATTGTTTCTTTTTTTTTTTTTTTTTTCCAAATCAACTGGTGTCAGAGATTTGCAACTTACTTCTCTCAAAAAATCTCCCATCTTCCAGTACTTATCAGCTGCTGTATGTCCTGCAGGAAGTGGTGTATTCTCTCCAGTCTGGCACAGTGCTCTCTGCTGCCACCTCTGTCCATGTCAGGAACTGTCCAGAGCAGCAGCAAATCCCTATAGAAAACCTCTCCTGCTCTGGACAGTTCCTGACATGGACAGAGGTGGCAGCAGAGAGCACTATGTCAGACTGGGGAGAATACACTACTTCCTGCAGGACATACAGAAGCTGATAAGTACTGGAAGACTTGAGTTTTTTTAATAGAAGTAAATTACAAATCTCTGGCACTTTCTGACACCAGTTGATCTGAAAGAATTATTTTTTTTTACCCTTACTGATAACAATAAGTGATGGCGCCATTGTCTTCAAGGCAGATCTTATTCGCACTCTGTAGCTGTATGAGCCGTTAACACACAGTTCGGGTGGATGTTGCAGAATATCCCAGTACTCGTCTCTGATTCGCCTGCAGGCGTTTTCCCAATTACCGGGATTAGACAGATCTATTATAAACAATGAGAACATTTACTGGAATAAGCCTGGGCCGCCATAATATAGCCGACACGTTTTCAGACTGTCTGGTCTAATGGTACACCGAGTATTAGGGCCCTATTCCACGGGACGATTATCGTCTGGATAAAATCGTTCTGCGATCGCTTAAGCCTATCTCACACATTGGTTAAATCGGCGAACGACTGTTTACACGGAACGATCTGCGAATTTTTTGCCAACGATCAACGACGATTTGAGAACTTGTTGAAGATCAAAATGAACGATTTCTCGCTCGTCGTTTGATCGTTCGCTGCGCTTACACGTACGATTATCGTTCGAATTCGATCGTTATCGTGCGAATTCGCTCGATAATTGTTCTGTGTAAACGCAGCATTAGATTCGAACGACTCAACAATAATCTGAATGATAATCGTCCCGTGGAATAGGGCCCTTAGACCGGATTAGCAAATGTGACCCAGTATTTCATTGGATACAGTTGTAGCTTCTACCCAACCTTCTATATTTGTATTGTGTACCAAATATAGTTTATGTATAATATATATAATTTTTTTCCTTCTACATTATTATGGGGGCAGCCATATATATATATATTTTTACCCTTCAAGCAGTCACCTGGACATAAAAAAACCTTAAGCAGATATATTGTTTATTATCTTCTATGGGAGGATGTTGTGGGCACGCTTTGTGACCTGTGCATAGGTTGCTGTGGGAAGGAAGGTAATTTCTATCAGATATTGATTTTTCTTTCTTTATCAAGAGTGGGTTGTGGGAATGCTCTTTGATGGCAGGAGAGGTTACTGTGCAGGGAAGGGAGGGGGTGGGATATATATAAAATATATATATATATATATATATATATATATATATATAAAAAATTTTGTACTTCCATGGGGGGGAGTCTTGTGGGCATGCTCTATTGCTTGTGCAGGTGAGGTGGTCTATCCCCTATTACCTTCTATGGGAGAATGTTGTGGGCATGCTGTGCGATTTGTGCAGGAAGGATGAGGAGAGCTTTCACCATCTTTTATTGACCTCAGTGTTATAGTCTTGTGGGCATGCTCTGTGACCTGTGCAGAAGTCATTGATCAGGGTGGTGTTTGTAAGCCTGTATGTACTGGACCAGTCCGAGCTGTAGTAACAGCATGCTGTTTACTGTAACTTTTGTCTATGAGTGAAGGCTCTGTCCGCCTCTACGGAGGAATGGAGGAGCGATGCTCCATGACTTACATGGTTAATAACAGACAGATATTTACGTAACCTCTACATATAGCTGTGTATATAGTCCTGTACACTTGGTGTTATTTATACACATTACGGGACACATCGTCCTATTTACTCTGCTGGGAAATAACAGATGTTACTAATGTTCCTTTATTAAGGCGTCCAAAGTCCAGAGAAAGCAAAGTGCGTCTGATATCACATCATATAATAATATCATCTATCACATCATATAATATCATCTATCACATCATATAATATCATCTATCACATATAATTATATCTATCACATCATATAGTAATATCTATCACATCACATCATATAATAATATCATCTATCACATCATATAATAATATCATCTATCACATCATATAATAATATCATCTGTTACATCATATAATAATATCATCTATTACATCATATAATATCATATATAATATCATCTATCATATAATATCATCTATCACATATAATTATATCTATCACATCATATAATAATATCTATCACATCATATAATAATATCATCTATCACATCATATAATAATATCATCTATCACATCATATAATATCATCTATCACATCACATATATAATTACCCGGGTCCTGATTGTAGCAAGAATATGAGAAAAACTGAAAGCACTGATAATAATAATTATTCTACAGGGATGTGCTCAGGCTTCTCCATATAGAATCTATATGTGAAAGAAAAAAAAATATGGCATTTTCGATCAAAAACTGCATAACACCCCTATAAGCATTACACATACAGTACCTACCCCTCTATAACACCCCTATAAGCATTACACATACAGTACCTGCCCCTCTATAACACCCCTATAAGCATTACACATACAGTACCTACCCCTCTATAACACCCCTAGAAGCATTACACATACAGTACCTACCCCTCTATAACACCTCTAGAAGCATTACACATACAGTACCTGCCCCTCTATAACACCCCTAGAAGCATTACATATACAGTACCTGCCCCTCTATAACACCCCTAGAAGCATTACATATACAGTACCTACCCCTCTATAACACCCCTAGAAGCATTGCACATACAGTACCTACCCCTCTATAACACCCATAGAAGCATTACATACAGTACCTGCCCCTCTATAACACCCCTAGAAGCATTACACATACAGTACCTACCCCTCTATAACACCCCTAGAACTTGCATTGCACATACAGTACCTACCCCTCTATAACACCCCTAGAAGCATTACACATACAGTACCTGCCCCTCTATAACATGCAAGGACTGTGTGTCGCCAGCTGACAGAGACTTCTGTATATGGAGGAGATTTATTTCTCCTTCCTGGATGGATCCTTTATACAATTTCGGGAAGCCGATGGAGGTCCCTGGCCGTTATACGTCAGTATAGTGCAGGTCTCTTAGGACGACACGGGAGCATGGAGAGGTAACGTATAGCTTTATTATTGTCTGCGGACCATGCGCATGCGGACATGCGTGGTCGACGATGATCAGCTGATCCACACAAGGGGTGATATCTGCCCGAATTGGCCTGATTGCAGTCTGTATACTGTACGCAATTGTAGAAGATGTGGGGCCCATTGTATTCTATGGGTCAGTGCACATGATTGTGGTCTTTGTGTTTTCCCCGGATATACGAGACGTTGCGATACTTATACTATACTCCTGCGCTGTGCACGGTCTGGGATTGCAGGTGGGACCAGGACAGAACAGGACGGAGCCATTGGGGTCTGTGGGGCGGAGTCTCCTTCCGTGTGATGTGTCCAGGATGGTTTTCATGGTAAAATAAAGTGACTTTGCAGCTTAAAGCGTCACTGTCATATTTTTTTTATTTATTTATTTTTGCAGAAATCAATAGTCCAGGCGATTTTAAGAAACTTTGTAATTGGGTTTATTAGGCAAATATGCCAATATCTGCATTCACAAAGCCTTTCCCCAGGTCCCCCCCCCCCCTCTCCTCTCTCATTCACTGCTCATTATCAGGAAATCTCATCTCTTTTACATCAGTCAGACTCTGTGTAACCTATGGAGAGGGGAGGGGGAGGGGGGAGATTAGTCGTCAGCAGAGAACAAAGGATTACACAGTGGGAGCTGTGTGAAAGCCGGTATTCAGAGGTCAGAGAGGTCAGTGCTGACTTCAGAGGAGATAGCCCGGTGATGTAGCTGTAAATTAAAGAGGACCTGTCACCCCCCCGTGCCGGTGAGTATAGGGGGCTCTCGCGGGGGTCGGGTTCCATTTAACTCTTTGTTGTCCTGTTTTGGTGCCTCATCTCCCTCCACCCCTCCCCTCTCCATAGAAAACCATGAAGATAAAATGCATTTTTCGGCTCATAAACCCAATTACAAAGTTTCTTGCCTGTACTATTGATTTCTGCAAAAACATTTAAACGACAGTGACACTTTGACTGTAAGGTGGAGGAGCCCCAAGCAGCCAGACAATGGATTAATCTGTACAGATCATAGATAATCTATTAACCCTTCCCTTATTACTAAATAACTTCTTATGTCCTTCAGCTGATCCCAGCTTTCTGACTTTCTGTCCGTCCTGTTATCCCCTGTGCCTCTTCTCATACTTTGCGGGGTTGCTGGTATTTTGGGGCTTTGTGACCACACGCAGTTTAGTTATTTCTAGCACACGTGGGATTAGTAATGTTTTGTTTGTTCGTCTCATGCAGCGATTTTCGGCTTTTTTTAAGTATTTTATATCCATGTGTTTCTTGTGGAAAAATAGTCCTGCTAGAGCCAAGCGTGAGAAAAGCATGAGCTGCTGTCGTTCCTATTGCCTGGCTGTTTCAGGTGACTTCAGGGTAGGCTGTTGTGTGTACATGAGGAGCAGCATTATGTCCATTTTTTTCCTCTGAGTTTTCATTTTTTTTCTGAGCTGGTGAGTGCAGGCTATCTGCTATGATGTCTCCATATGCTGCACACACAGAAGAGATCCTGCTCCCCTATATCTCTATAGTACACCCTCAGAAGAAGCAGCATAGAGGACATTATAGAGAAGTACTGATCAGTGTAAGCTGTAAGCCCAGAATTAGGGGCATGTAACACTTAGTAGAGGATTTAGCAACTCTTCTGTCTACTTCCCCCCCTAGAGTCTGTGGGCAGCATAAAATCTGATCCATCTGGAAGGGGATTTCGGCAGTTTTTGAATTTATTGGTGTGTTTAGAGGGAGGGGTGAGCAGGAAAGGAGTCTGATTTATGCTGTTTTTCAAGGAGAAATAGGAATCCCTTAGTCTAATGATGATAGGGCTCTCTGCAGCCAGCTGGCACCCTGATCTGTACTGAGAAGAGACAGCAAAGGTTCCTGTACACTTTATATTTATGCCGGCCTAACCTTCGGCAGGTTCAGCCATTGGTATAAAATGTAGGGGGGTTTCCCAAACCTCTACTGACAGACGATGGGGGTTGGCGAGATTGGAAAATCACTACCTGACTGACCCCTTTGTTCTTAGAGAGATAAGCCCCCACCAGATCAGCCTGGCTGTGGCTTACAGGAATGTTCGGCCTAGCCTCATGTATGGGGAGGATTATTGTTTGGCCACCTGCAGGTGGGTAACCTCTCTCTATGGGGAGTGTCTGGCTTGGCTTAAATCTCTAGTTATGCTCTAAGGCTTAAAGGGGTTCTCCAGCGTTAAAGAAACATGGCCACTTTCTTTCAGAGGCAGCCCGACTCTGTCTCCAGTTTGGGTGCAGGTTTTGCAACTCAGTTTCGTTGATGTGAATGGAGCTTTAATAAAAAATTTCCGCCGGACTTCTCCTTTAATTGCAAACCGCACCTGACCTGGAGACGAGTGGTGGATTCTTTCCAGTCTGACACTGTGTCCTCTGCTGCCACCTCTGTCCATGTCAGGAACTGTCCAGAGCAGGAGAAGTTTTCTATGGGGATTTACTGACACCAGAAAATAAAATTTGCCGGAGTACCCCTTTAATCATTGTCACCATTACACCAGTAAAGACAAATAGTGATCTCATTATGGGACCTAATAGTCTGATACGGTGCGATCCCGCTGCTCTACTATTTTTGCTGTATCTTATAGGCTGATGTTTTCTGCCATTTGTTATTCCGCACATAAGACCTTGAGCTCAGTTCTCGGTAAACACATTTTACCTGTTTGCCGTGCGGCGCGCTCTGCCGGCCCTTCACCTCCCGTCCCCTCCTGAAATTGTTTTTATTGTAATGTGGGCGCACGGCTGCTCCGCTAAATCATTCTGCATTGTCTACACCTAGCCATTGAAATCTATTGTAGGAGCAGATTAGAGAAGGGGGCAATTTTTTATGTGCTTCTACAATAGCAATAATTCAGATTGGAAATGTTCATTGAATGAGAAATTATAATAGAATGAATATGCAGATCTGTTTTTTGCGCTGTACGTGTAACCGTTTTGTACCCGGGGTTCTATGTTGTTTGTAGATTTATAGGATTGAGGTGTCTTTTTTATTAGAAATGTTTTAAAGCGAGCTTGGCACCCGGGGCAGAACCCACCCGACCCCCTGATAGAGCCCCTGATACTTACCCCCCCTCCCTGCTGGTTACATTGTGTAGTCCCTGTATATGAGTGTTTGTTGTGTAGTCCCTTTATATCAGTATTTGTTGTGTAGTCCCTGTATGAGTGATTATGTTGTGTAGTCCCTGTATATGAGTGTTTGTTGTGTAGTCCCTGTATGAGTGTTTGTTGTGTAGTCCCTGTATATGAGTGTTTGTTGTGTAGTCCCTGTATGAGTGTTTGTTGTGTAGTCCCTGTATATGAGTGTTTATCTTGTGTAGTCCCTGTATATCAGTGTTTATCTTGTGTGGTCCCTGTATATCAGTGTTTATGTTGTGTAGTCCCTGTATATCAGTGTTTATCTTGTGTAGTCCCTGTATATCAGTGTTTATCTTGTGTAGTCCCTGTATATGAGTGTTTATCTCGTGTAGTCCCTGTATATGAGTGTTTGTTGTGTAGTCCCTGTATATGAGTGTTTGTTGTGTAGTCCCTGTATATGAGTGTTTGTTGTGTAGTCCCTGTATATGAGTGTTTATCTTGTGTGGTCCCTGTATATCAGTGTTTATGTTGTCTGGTCCCTGTATATCAGTGTTTATGTTGTGTAGTCCCTGTATATCAGTGTTTATCTTGTGTAGTCCCTGTATATAAGTGTTTATGTTGTGTAGTCCCTGTATATCAGTGTTTATGTTGTGTAGTCCCTGTATATCAGTGTTTATCTTGTGTAGTCCCTGTATATCAGTGTTTATGTTGTATAGTCCCTGTATATAAGTGTTTATATTGGTGGCTCTTTGGTTGACAGCTCCGCACTTCACTCCCTGTGGGAATATGACACATTATCCGTGGAGCGACAGTCTATATACTGAGATCTTACCATTTGCATATTATTTCCTATATCTGCGGTGATCATTTACATCCTTATACACAACCTGAGGAGTAATATCTGCGAGCACGGTGCCTGGCGGACGGGGTGAGTGCAGCTGCTGAGCATAAGCTTCTGCCTGCGGAGGGGGGGGGCACGGCTGCTGAGTAATCATCTTATTATAGATCAGCGGTCAGGAGCGTGTGCTGCTACCAGCGTATTCACCTCCTTGTATATCACAGGAGAGGGGATTATCATGGAAGATGTGTCATTCCTTATCTTCATCTCAAGACGTCATGTATAAAGCATAAAGAAAAAACAAGCGTACATTCTGATGGCCGCTGTATGTTGGCTATCCATCACCCATAGGCTCCCTAGCACAGTCCTTTATTTCATAGGCCGGAACATTCCTCACGGCTTCGCCATCTCAGAGGCTTGATGGATTTATGGATCTGAGATTTCTTACGTCTTTGTGTTATATTGATAGTGCTCTCGTTTGTTTGACTTTTTACGCAACAAAATAAAGTGAGAGGTCATCTCTAATGGTGGGTTCCCAGGAGACGGGGATTAGTACCTGGATGTGTGATACTTGTACAGGGCAACTTCACTAGGACTCCATATTGACTCTGCAGCATCCACCATATAACATAGGACATGAGGACAGCAATTTATATGATTCATAAAATACATCGATGACTGGAATCGGCAGTAGCAGTGACCTTCTGTTCTATTAAATATTTTAGAATAGGACCTGTGCATAATACTCTCTGGGCCAAGGACCTGTTTACAATACTTGCATCGTATGGTTACCGAAGTCTGGCACACAGATTTTTCTTGGCATTATTCGGTTGCATCGGACCCATGCACGATTCTTGCTGGCCGTTGCACAGCAGCATTGTATGGTTGCCAAGAACCCTGTGCACAATACCCTCTGGACATCATATGGTTCTCAGGGACCCTGTGTACCATACCCACTGGACATTATATGGTTGTCGCCTATGTTTTCTAGGCATTGTATAATTGTCCAGGGCCTGTGCTTGATCCTCTCTGGGTGTACGGGGGCCTGTGCTCGATCCTCTCTGGGTGTATGGGGGCCTGTGCTCGATCCTCTCTGGGTGTATGGGGGCCTGTGCTCGATCCTCTCTGGGTGTATGGGGGCCTGTGCTCGATCCTCTCTGGGTGTATGGGGGCCTGTGCTCGATCCTCTCTGGGTTGTATGGGGGCCTGTGCTTGATCCTCTCTGGGTGTATGGGGGCCTGTGCTCGATCCTCTCTGGGTTGTATGGGGGCCTGTGCTTGATCCTCTCTGGGTTGTATGGGGGCCTGTACTTGATCCTCCTTGGGTGTACCAGGGCCTGTGCTCGATCCTCTCTGGATGTACCGGGGCCTGTGCTTGATCCTCTCTGGGTGTACCGGGGCCTGTGCTTGATCCTCTCTGGATGTACCAGGGCCTGTGCTTGATCCTCTCTGGATGTACCGGGGCCTGTGCTTGATCCTCTCTGGGTGTACCGGGGCCTGTGCTTGATCCCCTCTGGGTGTACCGGGGCCTGTGCTTGATTCTCTCTGGGTGTACGGGGGCCTGTGCTTGATTCTCTCTGGGTGTATGGGGGCCTGTGCTCGATCCTCTCTGGGTGTACGGGGGCCTGTGCTTGATCCTCTCTGGGTGTACAGGGGCCTGTGCTCGATCCTCTCTGGGTGTACCAGGGCCTGTGCTCGATCCTCTCTGCGTGTACCGGGGCCTGTGCTCGATCCTCTCTGGGTGTACCGGGGCCTGTGCTCGATCCTTTCTGCGTGTAGCGGGGCCTGTGCTCGATCCTCTCTGCGTGTACCGAGGCCTGTTCTTCATCCTCTCTGGGTGTTCCGGGGCCTGTGCTCGATCCTCTCTGCGTGTACCGAGGCCTGTGCTCGATCCTCTCTGGGTGTATGGGGGCCTGTGCTCGATCCTCTCTGGGTGTACCGAGGCCTGTGCTCGATCCTCTCTGGGTGTACCAGGGCCTGTGCTTGATCCTCTCTGGGTGTACCGGGGCCTGTGCTCTATCCTCTCTGGGTGTACCAGGGCCTGTGCTTGATCCTCTCTGGGTGTACCAGGGCCTGTGCTTGATCCTCTCTGGGTGTACCAGGGCCTGTGCTTGATCCTCTCTGGGTGTGCCAAGGCCTGTGCCTTATCCTCTCTGGGTGTGCCAAGGCCTATGCTTGATCCTCTCTGGGTGTATCGGGGCCTGTGCTTGATCCTCTCTGGGTGTGCCAAGGCCTAGTCTGGACCCCTTTACCACATCTGCAGAGATGTAGCTGTTCTCGTGTCACTGTCTGACTAAGGAAAGCGACTGAGACATTAATATTCTACAACACAGGAGGGAAGAAGAAGTGCTGACACGTGAGATTCCTCCATCTGCTGTGTGGGTGGTCCCCATCGCCACACACAGGTTCTGCCAATGGATCTCTGATACGTCTGACACGTATGTCTGGATGCCAGGCTCCTCGCTGGGCTCTGGGTGAGATAATCTGTGACCTGAGACGATCCCTGCCGCCTCGGAGCACAGACGGCCTGGATTTTCTCGGCTGCTGCTATCTCCCCGTGTCGTCGGCGTAGAATGACATACGTCTTATAAGCATGGTGTCTGTTTGATGTGATACTGGTTTACTGCAGCATCATCCTCCGGCATCCTGTTTCCTGCTCGTATACATCTCCGTATCACACTGTGTGTTTCCTGTAATAATATCTGGTAGGGCACCTTCGGTATATTTAGCTGATCACATTGGCCGGCTCCCTGTATTTTTAGTAGGTTGATGTAATGTTATTCATACAAGCAGGCCGTATTGTTGGCCTTTCTACCTGCTAGTTGAGCCTGATCTCTCATAATCGTCCCCGGTGGCTTAGCTTCTGCCGGACCATTGAATTACATACACGGCAATCCTACATACCTGATTCTGTCTTATTCCTGACATTAGGTGTTAGGTTCTGTTTTAGAGATTCAGATTACAGGGGGATTCTATAAGATTAAAGGGGTGAAGCAGCTAAAGAACTTTTTTATGTAGCTGCGCTTATATAGAAAATAGTAAAGATGTTATGCTTACCTCTCTGCACTGCCTCGGTGTCCTGCTGCGATGGCATTAGAGATGAGCGGACTCTTCGGATTTCTGGTTCGTGAGAACCAGAACGATTGGCGTCAGATTCCCGCTGTCTGCTCGCTCTGTGGGCATTGGCTGTATCCCAGTTTTCCAGACGTTCCTTAGGAGGTATCCACCCGCTGCACGGAGCGAGCAGACAGCGGGAATCCAACGCCGATCGTTCTGGCTCTCACAAACCAGAAATCCGAAAAGTCCGTTCATCTCTAGATAGCATCCCCTGCTAACTGCAGATTGTAACGCTGGTGGTTGGCACTCACCTGCATACAGTATGTTCTGGCACTCACCACCTTTGGAACACACTCTCTGCTTCTGGCCTTCCTCTGCTAGTGCGCACCTCAGTATGTTTTCCCCACCTATCTTTGTCTGTCTTCATCTATTTTATAAAAGAAACATCAAAACTAAAGATGAGCGAACTGGGTTCGGGTTCGAGTCCATCTGAACCTGAACGTTCGGTATTTGATTAGCGGTGGCTTCTGAACTTGGATAAAGCTCTAAGGTTGTCTGGAAAACATGGATACAGCCAATGACTATATCCATGTTTTCCCACATAGCCTTAGAGCTTTATCCAACTTCAGCAGCCACCGCTAATCAAATGCTGAAAGTTCGGGGTTCGGATCGACTCGACAGCTCCAGGTTCGCTCATCTCTAATCAAAGCGCATCTTTTTTTTTTTTTTAGTAGCATACACAAAAATGTGGTCAACCACATTTTTGTGTATGCTAAAAAACGGATGCATTTGGTCAGTTTTTTTTTGTTTTAAAGAAAGTCAATGGAAAAAGGGATGAGAACGGATGCACAAAAATGCATCAGTTTTTTCATCCATTATTTTTTTTTTTTTGCAGAAAACATAAAAAAAAAAACACATTCATAGAGAAAAAGAGACTGGCAATACTTGTGATTATAGACTATAGGGGGTCAGTCAGATGCGACGGGGGGCTCACTCGTATATGAAGTAGGTAATCACAATCCAAGAAAAGAGAAAAATCAAGAGGGCACTCGCCGTGTAATATCTTTACTTCTTGTCTTGTTCACGTACGCTGTGTGGCTGGCGGGCGCGCCGAGTGCAAGATGAACTGATGAGTTACAGCTGTTTCGCACAACTCCTGTGTCAGTCGATAGAAGCACAGGAGTTGTGTGAAACAGCTGTAACTCATCAGTTCATCTTGCTCTAGGCGCGCCCGCCAGCCACACAGCGTACGTGAACAAGACAAAAAATAAAGATATTACACGGCGAGTGCCCTCTTGATTTTTCTCTCTTCTTGGGAAAAAAAACAGAGGTTGCAAAAATGTAGGGAGAACCCAGGCTTATTGGAAAATGTATTTTTCTGCTTTCCTGCTGTGAATCCTGTTTTGTTCTCCACTGGAAACCCATTGCGTTTGTAGCTGAAGTTTTCCTCTTTATCGTTTTTTTTTTTATCTCACTACTTCTGATTTTTCGAACATGCGACGGTCGGCACAAATATCTTCACGCTTACAGTCTGATCTCCTTCGCTCACGTGTGACTGAGCTAAACTTACCCGCAGAATGTGGAAGGATTCCATAAATTACTCGTCGACCTCCTGTAATAGGAAATCTCTATTTATATTGTGTGATCTGAACTTTTATTGGCTCCGCACCAAGTACGACCTGTAGGTTTCTATTGTTTTCTAAATGTTGTTGGAATCCTCTTGTGACCCCTGGATTGTGGACTCCGGACACTCTTATTCCTTCTGTGACGCCGTAGGACGAGCTCTTATGTGATGTATAAAGTAATCGTGGATGTGAACATTTCCCGTTAGTCTGTGTATAACGGCAGCCAACCTAAGAAGACTCTTCCATTGTCCATTGCCCTGTTTTACCATTGTGGGACCTGTTATTATACCAGCCAGACTTTATACCATTGGCAACCATCCAGTATAATTGGGTCTACCAGACAGTTGGTTTTCAACATACCCGATCTCCTTGTTCTGAAGGGAAATCTACTCTTGCCCCAAGAGCCTGCAGTGGCTCCGTTCTCTCCCCCCATATAAAGCACATGCATCTTTGCTGAGCATCTATGTGTATGGTTGGTTGGGAGTGATAACTATCAGACAAATGATCGATTGACCAATATCCATCCAGAAGTATATGGTCAGCCATAGTGTATTTGGTTAAAGCGACTCTGTACCCACAATCTGACCCCCCCAAACCACTTGTACCTTCGGATAGCTGCTTTTAATCCAAGATCTGTCCTGGGGTCCGTTCGGCAGGGGATGCAGTTATTGTCCTAAAAACAACTTTTAATCCGGCAGCGATGTGTCTAACAGCCGGGGCTTACATTAGTATATGCATTAGGCTGGCACAACCTCTCCTTCTCTCCTCAGCATTAGGAATGATCCAGGAACATTAACTGCTGTTTGAGCTTTGCACAGGTGTCTTAACGATCCAGCCCATGTTCATTATACACACAGGTGGGGAATAGGAAGCAATCTGCCTGGAGCATTCCTAACCATGAGGAGGGGTGGGGAGGAGGGAAGGAGAGGTGGTGCCAGCCTAATGCATATACTAATGTAAGTCCCGGCCGTTAGACACACACACACCGTATACGCAGCAAATACGCAGCAGATCTGCTGCAGATTTGATGCTGTGTTCAGTTATTTAGATCTAATCTGCTGCGCATTTGTTGCGTATTTGCTGCGTATCGCAGCAGTAAATACGCTGCATATATGGTTTGTGTGTTTATACCCTTAAACAATAACTGCATCCCCTGCCGAACGGACCACAGGACAGATCTTGGATTAAAAGCAGCTATCTGAAGGTACAAGTGGTTTGGGGGACAGATTGTGGGTACAGAGTCATTTTAAGCAGCCACAAAGCAACTTTCGCTTTTTTATGTCTTAGATTAGATTAAAGGACAACTCCGGCGGGACCCCCCCCCCCCCAAAAAAAAAAAAACCACAAGACACACACAGACACCATACTCACCATCCCTCCGGTGACGATCGCCACTCCATTCGCCCACCGTCCGCCTCACCGTCACCTGCGTCCACCGTCCAGCGATGTCTCTTGCTTCCGGGTCCATGAGAGAGAAAAGGCTGCCGGTGCGCTTGCGCACCGGCAGCCTTTTCATTGGCTGGAGCGCATCACATGGCTTCCAGCAAGCTCAGCCAATCAGGGCTGAGCAAGCTGGAAGCCATGTGATGCGCTTCAGCCAATGAAAAGGCTGCTGGTGCGCATGTGCACCGGCAGCCTTTTCTCTCCCATTCACTCTCAATGAAGACGCCGAAGAGGAAGAAGACCCAGACCGCCCCCCAGCTCTGACGTCACCCGTCACCAGATGCCGCCCGGGAGAAGAGGACCGTGACGACCGTAATAGGTAATGTATACATTCTTTAACTTCCGGGGTGGGGGGTCGGGAGTCGGAAAGTGGGGGAAGGGGGCCAGACCGGGTATTTAACCACATTACAAAGTTATATAACTTTGTAATGTGTGTTAAATAAGCCCAAAAAAAATTTCACCGGAGTTGTCCTTTAAGTTGTCGGGTGTCTCCTGAAGCCAGCTGTTTCAATTGATGATCTGACAGCTATCTCTCACGATCCCTCTATATGTACCCCAGACGTGCTTGTATAATAAATGAGGAGAGGGAAAAAAGCTGCTGCCAGACTCCTCCTGTCTCCCCTCCTCCAATAGTCATTTTCCTGTTCAGACTCCTCTGTCTCCCTTCAAACTTGCCTGTCCTCCTCCACCTAAATCAGTTTCCTCCAGACCCCTCTGTCCTCCTCATCCAGACTCCTCTGTCCTCCTCTACATGAATCAGTCCTCCTCCATACACCTGTTCTCCTCCTCCATACTCCTATGTTCTCCTCCTCTGTCCTCCTCGTCCATACTCCTCCTCCTCCGAAGCTTTCTTTCTACCATCAGAATTCCCTGGCCTCCTCTACATGAATCAGTCACCCTCCATACTCCTTTGTCCTCCTCCTCCTTACTCCTCTGTCGTCCTCCTCCACACCCTTCTGTCTCCCATCAGACTTCCCTGTCCTCCTCCACATGCCTCAGATTGGGCAGTGGAAATCCAACATGCCCGACTATTCTCATAACCACCATCTTGCATTCTTCTTCTGGGGCAAATTTTAGGTTCTAATAAACATTAACTGATAGCCCAGTCTTACCAAAATTGGTGGATATAGCCAGCTGTAGACCCCTCAGGCCCAGACCCTTCAAGAATGAATGACATGACACTTATGTGTGACAGTGACTTTCATTTAGGTTATGTTCACACTGCTCTTAGGGCCCTATTCCACTGGACGATTATCGTTCAGATTATCGTTAAATCGTTCGAATCTAAACGATAATCGTTCGGTTGAAATGCAGTTAACGATTAACGACCGAACGAGAAATCGTTGATCGCTTTAAAAGACCTGGACCTATTTTTATCGTTGCTCGTTCGCAAATCGTTCGCGTTGAATAAGACATCGTTCGGTCGTTCGCAATAGATACGAATGCAATAGCGAATAAATAGCGAAGAAAAAACGATCGCAATTACGATCATAAGTAACGATTATCGTTCAATGGAAATGAGTGAACGTTTTCAGGTCTTTCGCAATAGTGGTCGTTTGAGATCGTTAATCGTTAATGATATGCAAACGATAATCGTTTGGTGGAATAGGGCCCTTAGGGGCTCCATTTAGCTTCTCCTCCAGCAGTCCTATCCGCTTTGTGAGTCTGTTGGTTTATCACTAGTATCCGCCATGTGATGGATCAAGCAATGTGTTCTCACTTCTTTTATAATCCGAAACCACAACACATGTGAACAGAAAGACATCCGCCATTTATCTGCTGAAATATAACAACCAGATTACACTGTGAGTGTCAACCATTGTCACATGTAATAACATCTAACTGGGGTCTTAGCGTTGCTGCACATAATACACATCATGCCGCTCAGTATCTTATCCTATAAAATAACGTACATTTAAGAATCACAGAATCCATGTTTTATGCCAACGTGATCGCTGCGTTTAGTGAACCTGCTGTGTTACCGCTGTTACGGCCGCTGGATGTACAGTACAAAGTGGTTTCAATTTCCTTTACATTATTTTTAACTCCGGCTGTGCTGCAGGAAGTCCCGGCTCGTGCAAAGCTGATTGTTGCATTTTTAATTAAAAGAAAAAGCTAAAAGCCTCCAATTCAGCGTAGACCCTTGGGAGACGACCGCTATAAATCCTACCCCATAAAAATAACCCTATTGTTGGTCCAGTCGTTGTATTTTAAATTAATATTGTTTTCATATATAGCAGAGGAACAGCGTTCCAGCCTCATACAAAGGTAAAGACGCACTGTGCGATGTAATGTTTGGGTGCATTATGACAAGAATGATGGCGGCACTACAGTCGCCAGGATGTAGATGGACCACGTTATTTGTCCACGGGATGTTTTGACGCAAGAGTCTCTCCCTAGTGAAATGTGGAACAGGCACATTTAGGCTATGTTCACACGCTGTACAAACAACGGCCATTCTGCCGTAAACCATGATCATTAATTCCGGCCGTAGGTAGCATTAAACAACGTTCATTCACGACAGAGGTTACATTGTTTGTACAGCATGTGAATATAGCTCCAAGGTAATAGAATAAAACTATATAAACAATATAATGTGATTAGAAGACCCAAGGTAGCTATGCAACCAGACAAGATAAGGGCCAGAAACATGGATGACTATAAGGGTGCCTTCACACACACCGGATCTGCAGCAGATTTGATGCTGTGTTCAAGGGAACCAATCACGCCAAAATTGCCCCCATTGATAAGGCAACGTGCTGGTACATCACCCAGCACGCTTCCCAAACATCCCCCTGTCCCCTCCGTCCCCTCCTTTATTACCCCCCAATCTTACATTTGTAAAGTCCCGCGCCGTATGCTAATCAGCCCCCATGCGAAAGACGTCAGCGCGCCGCCGACGTGGAACGTAAGCCAGAGATGACGTCGGTGGAGCGCAGGTCTTTGCATCACGCCCCTCAGGGGGCGTGATTACGGTGCTGGATGCCGCCCAGGACCCGGATAACTACGCCCAGGACCATGACTAGTTCAGCCCACCATGACTACTTGGGGCTGATTAGCATACGGCGCGGAACTTCACAAATGTAAGATTGCGGGGTAATAAAGGAGGGGACGGAGGGTACAGGGGGATGTTTGGGAAGCGTGCTGGGTGATGTACCAGCACTTTTCATTATCAATGGGGGCAATTTCGGTGTGATTGGTTCCCTTTAAGTTATTTAGATCAAATCACCTGCGGATCTGCAGCAGAAAATCTGCTGCGATACAGTGTGTGTGAAGCTACCCTAAAGGGGAAAAGTGACGTCTGTTCCTTTACCATTACCTATTTTCCAGTTTTGGATGAGCGATCATGTGACCTCAGGATAAGGGAACACACCACTGCCAGACACCTTTCTCTCTCTCCCAGAAGGCAAATAGAACGGCATTGAAATTCAGTTCGTTTGTTGCTAATTTTCTCATTTAGGGTGTGTTCACACGTACTGTATCCGCATCGGATTTCCCACAAAATCCGCTGTGGATACCTTCCCAGTCACTTCAGTAAGAGACATCCTCGCAGTGAGATTGTCATCCTGCTGCCATTATGGAAAAGGCAGAGTCATTAACCCTTCGTGACCCGGGTACATAGATTACCAGGTCCCCACCCTGGCTTGCTTTGGGGGCGCTCAGCGGTGGGGCAGCACACTGATTGCTGAAGCAAGCCAGCTTGACATCTCAAAAGTTTTTAGTAACTTAGACTTTAAAATAAAAAACTTTTAATTGTTTTAGTTGGTGGGGGTCTGGGTGTTAGAGCCAGGAGAAGAGTGGCTGGGTGCTTCTCTCTCCATGTGAGCTATCATTTCCCGCCTATTGCTGGGTGCCGCCATCTTCTGTAGATTTACCCAGTTAACACAATTACTGGGCAATCATTGAATGTGACTTCATTTCCATCCCGGCTGATGGCTTCCAATCTCATTCCGTCCTTTTATTTCACTCTGTAATCTCTGCGGCGGTGACTGTCTGGACAGATTGAACATTTAATATTAGGGAAGCATCATTTTTTCATTTTTTACAGCTGTGTGAATGAATAAATCAGCCTTTTCCCATCTCAGACTATTTGTAGAATCTGCCGACATAATAATGCAATTAGTCATTCAAAGAATTGTTTTATTTGTAAAGATTTCAGACGCGTCTCCGGAATATTAAATCTTCAGCCCTGCGGCACAAATATTGAGATGTTTTCTTTGCTTTTGATCTATGGGGGCACAGTGCACATCATTTACAGGAAGGATCACATTCAATTACAATGGAATTGAAGTTTAACCCCTTAGTGACTGAGAGTTTTACAAGGGTCACCAATAGGGGGTTCTTTCCGCCGAATGCGCCTTTTTACAGCAGAAGTCCCGCATTGGTGGTAATATCAGCCCGATCGCTGTTCTAATGGACAAGATTAACCGAGTTTCAAGCCCTGGGCTATTCGACCCCTTAGATGCCATGGTCAAATGGGACCATGGCACCTAAGTGGTTTACAGAGGCATCAGTGTAACAGAGAATGACACTCTATTGGGCTTTGTCAGTGAACATAATAGTAGTAGAGGACCTTTAGGCCAATGACTGCTATGGAAACTTATCAGCATTCTCCTATTGGTTTCCAGGTACGCCATTGGGTTCCCATGGCTGACAAGGGCCTATTCTAGATCCTCAGAACATAATGGAATACACATTCAGATGTAATATACTGCAGTACAGTAATCAGTCATGTATTGGTCCCTTTGAGTCCCTATGTGGAATTTTAATAAAAAATTTTATAAAAAAAAAAACCCTACAAAATTGATATCACCACATCGGAACACAGACTGTGAGATTATAGCGTTATTAACATCCTATTATTTATATCAAGACTGCTGGGTGTTGTTTGTTGTCCCCCTCCAAAAAAAAATTGTAAAAAGAAATGTATAAATCCCAGGTACCAATGAAAAGTGGATAAATACGGCCAAACAAAATTATAGAATTAGAAAAAAAGTCTTTTAAGCTATGTTTCTGCACTGTATAAATGACGGCCGTTTAACAGTATCTACGGACAGAATTAATGATCATGTCCATTAATTTGGGCCATAGATTGCATTAAACGGCGGTCGTTCACACAGAACAGCCGTTGTTTATACAGTGTGGGAACATAGCCTTAGTGTGCAAATGTGAAAAAAGGCCAGAAATGCATTTCTTATAACCCCCTTAAAAAACGTAATCTATGCATTCCCTAGGTGGTACCCTCCTATAGCTGTCCATAGAAATATAATAAAGTTATGGCGCTTTGAATGTGAAGATAGAAAAAAAAATGTTTTTGTAATTTTCCTTGGCAGTTAAGGCCCAAAGAGGCTGTGTCACTAAGGGGTTAAGTTCTGTAGGTTTTACCATGCTGACGGTCGGATAGTGAACAGGATGGTAACTTCTGGCGAACAACTTTTCTCTGCAGTTTGTTTTCACTTCCTGCTCCGTTTCCTGTACAAGTCTATGATGTTTTCTCCTATCTGTTCCATATGGTTAGAGACGCTTCATTACGTCCACATGCCCCCCGGCCGTGCATGTCACATCCCATAACCCCTCCTCTAACGTCAGTGATTCCACTCTCCACCACATCCTGCCATGAATAGTAATGAAGAACCTCGCAGACGAGTTAATTTTAATTGGATAATGAGATGTCGCCTGCAACTATGCCCAGTTTTCATGTAGTCCTCCATGTTGCATTTGTCGCCTTTGATAGAATCGGCTGTGACTGCAGATAAATAAATCTTGGTAACTTTATTTGAAAGTTTTTGTTGCATATTTGAAAGTTTCTGTTGCTCTGTGCAACAATGTTGTTTGTCTTAATGACTGTGGTGCCTAGGTGGTTTACAGAGGGATAACTTTCTATTGGGCTTTGCCTCCTCCGGATAACAGTATGGAGATGTTAGCTCTGGTGGTCTTCAGTAGGATCCACTGCTATGGAAACCCATTGGCGTCCTGTGATTGGTTTGTATGGGTGTCAATGGGTTTCCAAACTAGCTAGGGGCATAGTGTACCAATGTCTCTGTAAGCCACCTAGATACCACAGCCTTCTGGAAATACTGCCACCCTGTTAGGTTGTTTCTCGTATTACAGCACAGTCCCATTCATAAAAATAGGGGAGAGTTGCAGTACCAGATGGACAGGATTGGGGCTGGTTTTAGAAAAAAAATGGGTCTGAGTTTCTATTCATGGACAAACCCTTTAAATAAACTTGTGGCAGCTCAGATATTGTAGACTCCAAAGCAATGGAGAGATGACTGGATGGAAAAACAGGGTTGGGTTACATCGATGCTTACGACAAATGGCTGCTTGACTGGAAGTTATCAGAAGCTTTTACGAAAAGCTATAACCTTGATTTAATTACTTTGTTATAATCAGAATTTTACAGGACGTAGAAGAATTTGTACACGATATGTATGCGCCATCATTGTAAGAGTCAACAGGAAAATGAATGCTCACCCGTCAGGGTCGGGGTTGCAGGGTTCTGCACGGGTGGGAGAACTCATTTTTGCATCTTCCTTGTTATCTGTCCATTCATTACTGTAGTGTCTCTATCCTCCTATATATGGAGATAGTTTTATCTGAAAACTATCACCTCTAGATGTATAACTTACTAATATACCGTTATCACTAATAGTCCTGGCCTCAGCATGGTTTTGTGTGATTCACTCCTAACAGGAAGTTGTGTAGTACTCTCATTATCAGTGTGGTGTTGTCTCTCTTTATACTGAGACAACACATCATCCTCCGCTGTATCGGAAGGATTGGATGGATCTGGTCTCTGAGCTCAAGCCGCAACCCCCTTAATGATGTCACCACATACATAGCATCATTATCTTTCAGTCATTATCGTTACATGCCAACCAAGGCTTCACCATTATCTGCTATTAGCAATGGATTTGTCTGTTTTTAGTTTTTTTAAACTTGGATTAAAGGTTCAAGAAAAAGTAAGTGGACCCTTTGGGGTTTACCTGGATTTCTTGGATGGTTCTGTAAGTCGCAATTATAGACAAAGACACTCGGGGGAATAAATAAAACCAGCTGGAGCCTCATTAGTTTTTAGTGCCTGTTGTACATTGTTAGACGCAGGAAATAAATAAGTGCGTTGGTGTCGTAAAATCATTGCTGGCTCATCCGCACCATTTTGGTTGTTGTGGTTTTTACACCTCTCATTCGCACCAAAAAGTTTGCAGAGCTTATTAAAAATCTACTCTAAACCTCTGTGTACATAATAATTTACTGTAGCGTACATTCAATGAGGATAAGGTTGAAATTCTGGGCACCACAAAGTGTCCCCAGGGTGGCATGCATAGAAAAGCAGGTTTTATTTATCCCTTTTCCTGTAAGGGCCCTATTACACGGAACGATAATCGGCCAAATTGGCCCTGTCCGGCCGATATCATTCCGTGTTATAAACACAACGATCAGCCGATGGTTGATATAGGTTTAGACCTATTATTGTCGAGCACCGACCGCACATCGCTTCGTGTAATAACGGTGCACGTCCGGGGGCTGACGATTTGCAAAGTCCATACATTACCTATCCATGGTCCAGGGCTCCTCCTGCGCTCTGCTTCTCCCTGGGTCCCCCGTGCTGCAACTTCAGAGCTGCAACTTCAGAGCGGCCTGTCTTAGCTGATAGGCTGCTCAGCCAATCACTGGGTGGGACCGCCGCGGCCAGTGATTGGTTAAGCGGCCTGTCAGCTAAGACAGGCCGCTCTGAAGTTGCAGCTCTGAAGTGTAATAGGACCCTAACTAAACCAATAGCTTACAATTTTACTGCTCGTGTCTTTTATTGAGTAAACATCCACAGTGCAAGGAGAAAAAGCTAATTCAATCCTCTGTAGATCCTCCCCCATCCTCCTCTTTTGCAGCAATCCTTCCCCACAGATTGTGGGCAATTCTTTCTTGCAGATGTGATCATTAGATCATTAGTTTTTATGGAATACCTCAGATGCAGCACATTATTCAGGTCACGCCATCTTAAAGAGGATGTACCATCAGGTACATCCTCTTTAATCTGACCCACGGATCGAACGGCGCCGTCACAGGGAAGCCGGTGCCGCGGTCTGTTTTTGGAACCGCGGCCCGGTGGGAGTTTGACCACTGGAACCCCCAATGATCACGAGAATGAAAGTCCTGTGTCCAGTAGTTAAAACGAGTGCCTTGGATTAGTTCCCTTTGATGGGTAAAGCTCCTGTTATTCCCACTTGTCCTCATCTCTTGGACACATGTTTTACCCATTATCCCTTGGAGGAGTTTTGGAGAAGTTCTTCATGTGGCCGGCATGTCGCTTCTGTTCTGGTTTGGGCCGTATCCAAGAACAAGTTCTGTATCCCTGACAAAGTTGAGAGATTCCAAAAAGTTGGAGCTTTCTCTTCCTATGTATCTCAGAGGGAATTTTCTCTGCAGGAGTCATGCTATTGTCTTTTACTCAGGACTTGAACTTACTTTGTCTATCTTCTTCCTTCTCATCTTAAAGCGAGGCGGCATAATCGACTGTGCTTCATTCCATGTTTTCCTTTGTTCTCAACTGTAAAGAATCAATTTTACATAAGTTTTTGTAAATTTTTGGGAATTGGAAAACTTAACAAGTTTGCAGTAGCTCCTTTTTTTTTCTTTTTCCTTTTTTTTTACTATTGCATAATGTAAGAAAGAAGCAAGTGTAACGTTCAGTCCTCATAGTTTGATTCTGTAGTAAAGGATCCAGATCAATCAAATGTAGATTACTAATGGTTTTCTGTCTCTCTTCTTTGGTGGCCTGATGTCACGTCCATTATGATGTCACATTTCTTGACAGACCGTGGCTTGACTAGGGGATGCAACTAGAGGTGAGCAAACTACTGTAAAGGGCCTAATAATCTGCTAGATCGGCGCTCATTTATGAAGCCTATTACATGGCTCGATGATCATTTAGTAAGGACTGCACGGACATCGGCTGATTGTTGTCTCCATTACACGGAAAGGTTTTCAGAGGAGTCGGCCTAAATCGACCGATTGTCACTCCTTGTAATAGGGCCCTAAGCCTTTGCCTGTATCCATATTTTCTAGGCAGCGGGAATCAAATGCAGAGAGTTCTGTAGACTCGCAAACCAAACTTGGGGTCCAATATGGAGTCGTGCATGAATGCAACCAAGCATTGATCAGCAAGATCGTCACTTGTTTGCGGTGCCTTCAGAAGATACGATTAAAGGGGTTCTCCAGCATTAGAAAAACATGGCCCTTTTCTTCTAGACAGAGCACCGCTCTTGTCTCCAGTTTGGGTGCAGGTTCTGTATCTCAGTTCCATTGAAGTGAATAGAGCCCAATTGCAAACCACACCTTAACTGGAGACAAGAGTGGTGCCTTGTGGCTATATTTTTCTAACGCTGGACAGCCCCTTTAAACGCGCTACTGGGCCACATGAACAATTTCTGTATCATTCATGGAGCCATAATCTATTGCCATCGGCAACACATCCCCTGGTTACGCAGAAAGATATGTGCCCAGTAGTGATGGAACAGAAGATGCGATCAGCCGACAGTCGGGCGCTTCCCTGCTGCTCTGCTGATTGCTGACATGTTTATGGTACGTTTATACAGAACGATTATCATTGGAATTTTAACGATAACGATCGCATTTGAGCGATAATCGGCTTGTGTAAACACAGCGAACGTTCAAGCAACGAGCGAAAAATCGTTCATTGTGATCTTTCAACAAATTCTCGAATTGTCATTGGTCATTCGCTGAAAATTCGCAGATCGCTTCGTGTAAACAGTCTTTCAAAGATTCACCCTATGTGTGAGATGGGCTTAAGCGATCGCAATAACGATTTTTCTAAAGATTTATTCGTTTAAACGCTGATCGTTATAAAAACCAAATTGTTGCTTTATAATCGTTAAACGATTGATTGGGCGAATTATCGCTTTGTGTAAACGGACCATTACACAGGACGATTATTGGCCAATGGGGCGTTTCTGGCATCCGTCCTTGCCGATAATAAAAGTGGCTTTACTGTACGTTCGCTGGTCTCTAGTTGCAGTGTTAGATGACGTTGCGTCACTGTGGTGTACTGGCCGCATAGGACTGATGGAGAGACTGTAAATAAATCCTAATTCTAAGGCACAAATAGGACGCAAATCACTGTAAGTAGTCACTGTCACACGGTCCCTGCCCTACAGTAACTGATGTGTGGATCGATGGCCGTTACAGTACATTGGAGTATTGATTCACCGGGCTTAGGATTCACTTTTGAACAATTTGAGCAAATAATTGGAAAATCAATTTCTACTATTGTATCGTGCAGAATAGCAGATCAGGTTACACGGTTCCCTTACCGCCAATAAGTAAGAGCTGGGAAGTCTGATTCAAGACAAATGACCGTAAAGGAATTGTGTGTGTAAAAGCTAGGTGGGCGCCCAAAACACATGTTCACAGCACCGTGGACAGCGGCAAAATCCTGCATCGGATCAAGACTATTGCTTAAAGGAGTAGTTCACTCAAATCAACTGGTACCAGAGATTTATACAATTTACTCCTATTAAAAAATGTCTTCTAGTACTTATCAGCTGCTATATGTCCTGCAGGAAGTCATGTATTGTCTCCAGTCTGACACAGTGCTCTCTGCTGCCACCTCTGTCCATGTCAGGAACTGTCCACAGCAGCAGCAAATCCCCATAGAAAACCTCTCCTGTTCTGGACAGTTCCTGACATGGACAGAGGTGGCAGCAGAGAGCACTGTGTCAGACTGGAAAGAATACATCACTTCCTGCAGGACATACAGCAGCTGATAAGTATTGAAAGACTGGAGATTTTTTTAATAGAAGCAAATTACAAATCTCTGGCACCAGTTGATTTGAAAGAATTTTTTTTTGGTGAACAACCCCTTTAAATTTACAGTTTACAACCAGGCTAAGGGCCCTATTACATGGAATGATAATGAGCCAAATCAGCCCTATCCGGCCAATTATCTCTCCGTGTAATAAACAACGATCAGCTGAACGTTGACGTAGGTTTGGACCTATAATTGTCGGGGGCTGACCGCGCATCGCTATGTTTAATGGCGGTGCACGGCCGGTGGCTGATGATTTCTATCCAAGGATCGCTGGTGCTCCTACCACTGAGACCCCCACCGATTAACAGAACCGCTGTCCTCAAGTGCCCCTTGTATAAGAAGCAATGGCATTCTTGCATGGTCCCCACTCTATTCACTTCCAAGAGACTGGCAGAGGTCGAACTCGGCTACGAGCCCAGAGACATGGATGGAGTGGTGGCCATGTAAGGTGGCGCTACTACTCAGGCACTGTTGGGTGTCCCGGTGGTTGGACCCCCCAGCACGTACACATTTACCACCTATACACAATGAAATGTGCAGATCTGTAGGTGAAGTCCACAGCTCTCCACCATGTGTGACTTGTATCTCAATGAAATGCTCGAGCTGAAGAAATGTTCAGTAGTGGGAACATTGTGGTCCTGAACCGGCTGATTCCTGTCTGATTTTACTAAATCATCATGAAAAGCAGAACTGTTCCCGATGTTTCGAATAAGAGGAACAGAGTGCAGTAAGGGCCACGTCAGAGTCACAAGAGGCATAGGAGCTGTCAGTGACCTTCAAAGAGTTGTCAGCCCTATGAGTATCCTTAAAGTGTCCCTGTCATGTAAATGCCACCATTCATAAATCAATAAGTATCAGAAGTACATAGGTTTTTTTAAAGGACATCTGTCACCCCCTGTGCCGGGGTGACAGGCTCCCGAGCTCCTGTTAGATCCCCCTATACTTACGTGATCCCGCCGGGTCCCACTTCCTGAGCCGGTCGGGTCACGGAGATATCAGCGCCCGAAGCCTGGCGCGCGCGCTGACAGCAGAGTCAGATGCCCATAGAGAATGAATGGGGAGTCCGATGCGCCGTCATTCTCTATGGGCATCGGACTCGTATCGCTTCGGGCGCTGAAATCTCCGTGACCCGACCGGCTCAGGAAGCGGGACCCGGCGGGATCACGTAAGTATAGGGGGATCTAACGGGGTCGGGAGCCTGTCACCCCGGCACGGGGGGTGACAGGTCCACTTTAAGCAAAAGAGTTTCCTTCTGTACTCAAAAAGCTGTTTCCCTACCTCAGCTTTGTGTCCATTGTGCTCTATGGAGAGGGGAGGGGAATGCGCACGGAGAGGAGAAAAGGCATTTCGGCACAACATCCTACAATTTTCTCTCACCAAGCTTCCAGATAAGCACTGACCTTTCTCCTTTCTGACCTCTGAATCCAGTGTTTTATGTGCCCAGACAGTCTGCAAATAGCACAGCTGCTTCTCTGCTTTCCCTGCTTACTCATCCCCCTCGGCCCCTTCCCACTCCATAGGGTATAATGGACACAGAAAACCCGTCTTCACTTTGCACCTCTGTAATGAAGACGACTTCGCCTGATAGTATGTGTGTGTGGGGGGGGGGGGGGGGGGGGGGGGGGGCTGGGGGGACAGGTTTTTAAATACAGAAAGGCTTTTTTACTAAATAAAACCTATTACAGAGTTTCTTAAAATCGCTTTTACTATTGATATCTGCATTTTGTATCACAGCTACACTTTAAGAGCTGTATCTGGATGTGTGTAAGAGGTTCTGATCTGTATCCAGTGCATGTGCCAGCCTGGCATACAGAATGATTTAAAAAAAAAAGATGATTGTAGAATTAGATTATTGATAATGATTCTCGGTTGTCATTCGTTTTGTTTATTGCTTTCTATCTTCCACCCGGCAGCGCTGTTAATCTTAATAAACTGGATCACCTTGAGAAATCCACTCTGAGAGAAATGCCGGGGGCGTTCCATCTTTAGCTATGACATATATATGATATAAATAACATGCGTTATTTATATACTGGTTTGTCAGATCATTTCTCGTATAAATGTAAGTATGTGCACATATATACACTAGAGATGAGCGAACCGGCTGAGGTTTGGGTTCGTATGAACCTGAACTCTCGGCTTCTGATTCCCGCTGTCTGCCCGCTCCGTGGAGAGGGTGGATACAGCCGGAGGACCGCCTGGAAAACTGGGATACAGCCGATGGCTATGGCTGTATCCCAGTTTTCCATTGGTGCTCAAGGTTGTATCCACCCTCTCAACGGAGCGGGCAGATAGCGGGAATCAGAAGCCGATAGTTCAGGTTCATACGAACCCGAACCTCAGCTGGTTCGCTCATCCCTAATATACACTGCCTTTCCAGGGGTGTATCCATGTTTTCTTGGACTCACTAGGGCTGCATCTTACTTCTTCAGCCACCGATAATCAAATGCGGAATAGTTGGACCCAACATGCTCCAGTTGCGCTCATCTCTAATTTCCATGTGTCGTCAACTATATTTCCCTGTGTGAAAGAGCCAGCGATCAGCAGACAAGCCCAAAAAATGGAGCAGAAACCCCCCAAAAAAGTCTGCCACAAAATTATATGTTTGCAATTCAAATATTAAATATCAACCAAAGAAAAAATTGCAAAACTAATATGTGAATAAAACATATTTCTTTATTTAAATCAATAATAAATTACATAATTATCACCATGAGATACACAGAAGTACAAATCTGGAGAGGGGAATGGATGTCAGTGGGGTATATGTGACTAAGGACACCCCGTGTAAGGCACAGATATATATACAGTGGTGCCTTGGATTACGAGCATAATTCGTTCCGGGACCGTGCTTGTAATCCAAATCTGCTCTTAAACCAAAGCAAATTTTCCCATAAGAAATTATAGAAGTGCAGATAATTGGTTCCACACCCCAAAAATAATGATTTATTTTTTCTGAATTACATGTAAAACAGATGAAACAAAGATTAAGAAACAGCAGAATATGTGATATCAAACTACTGTACAGTAATGGAGAGGATGGGAAACACAAGGGCGGACAGAGACTGCAGGGAGCAGGAAGGAAGGAGCAGGGCAGATGTGGGCACATACATGCAGCACTCTCTGTCCGGTGAGAGAGGGGTTACAGCTATGGAGAGATTACCTCCACAGTCCTGTCCCCTGATGTAAGCCCCAGCCTGAAGTGGATCTGCTATGATTTGGAAGGTGAGGGAGATTTCCTGGGTCAGAGTACAGGGCTGTAGACCCCGCTATGCAGACCCCCCTCCTCCACTCGCCCTCCCACCCAGTACAGGGAGCTCTTAAACCAAATCAATGCTCTTACACCAAGTCACAATTTTGAAAAACTGTGAGCTCTTAAACCAAATCGCTCTTAAACCAGCTTACTCTTAAACCAAGGTACCACTGTATATATATATATATATATATATATATATATATGATTAGGTGACCTCCTGTATGTGCAGGGCCAACACACAAGGCAAACACAAGTGTGTATAGTGGAACAAAGTAAACCCACTAATCTCCCCAAACAATAAGTACAAGCCCAAATTATAGACAGAAGGAGTGAGAAATAAAATAGCCAAACACAGAGGGGAAGGGGCTGAGCACAAACTACCACACTGACATCTTACCACTCTCCAGCACAGACAGCCCCACTGACGTTTCACTTACTTCATCAGGAGCTCCTGATGAAGTGAGTACTCATATTTTTCCCATTGATTTTTTTATGGGGGGGAAAGCCTGGAGATAATCTTAAAAGACTGATCTGATTACCTGATGAGGTTTCATACAGTTATAGGCTGTGTTCACACATGGTGTTTATTATGCGTTAATGATGCATTTGTGCTGCAATTTTGATACTATGTTTTGCTGCAAATTGAGCAATCATGGTAAAATAGCACAATTTTTGCAGCAATTTTGCTAGAATTTGATTCTATTCTACAATGATTTGCTGCAAATTAGCACCAAACCGTGGCAAATGCATCATTTGATCTGAAACAAAAATATTTTCACCGGAGTACCCCTTTAAGTAGGGCTTATGGTCGTTCGGTATTGCTTTGATGTCATTTCTCAGGTCAAGTAAACAGAAATGATCACGTTCCTTTATGGTAATGGCGGTTCCAGGATATTTTTTGCTTCCCTCGTATGTTATTTTGCCGCAGGAACATCGGAAACTATTACCGGTTTCTTTTTACGTTCCCCGGTTTTGATGCATTAGACTAATCTGGGCTTAGCACAAGAAGATTACAGCGTCTGCGCTTATTCCAAGACCTCTTGTATTTTATATTTGACCTGTGGTGGTCGGATAATTTAAGTCCATTACGAGGGCGGATTACGACTTGTTTAAAGAAATGCCAGCGGTGCAGCCGCCCCGTGCAGCGCCGCACAACGTGATGCGGGAACTTTTCTACATAGGGAAACTGCTCAGGGTTTCAGCACATTTTAATTGGCATCAATTGTATATAAAGTGGTCTGCAGCGGGTGAGGAGCGTACGGACCCTGGGGGTGGGGCGGTCACAGGGAATAAAGGCTGCGATTAGGAAACAATTTTATGTTTCGATAATCCCTTTAGGATGAATTCACGAGCAGCAGAGATGTTACTGAAAATGACTTATTATTAAGGTAATAGGGGTTTTATGGACCCCCCCCCATGTCTGATTTGTGCCCCTTTAGCCTCTTATTCCCACTACCTGAGCCTGATTATGCCCCCTCATGCTGTGTTAACACGAGACGATAATTGGCCCGATCGTACGATTAACGATGTCGGAGTAACTGTTTTTTTTTTTCATAACGATCAGCATTTAGACTGAACGATACATCGTACGGAAAATTCGTTTTGCGATCGCTTAAGCCTATCTCACACATTGGTTAAATCGGAGAACGACTGTTTACACGGAACGATCTGCGAATTTTTTGCGAACGATGATTTGAGAACATGTTGTAAGATCAAAATGAACGATTTCTCGTTCGTCATTTGATTGTTCGCTGCGTTTACACGTACGATTGTCGTTCGAATTCGATCGTTATCGCGCAAATTCGCACGATAATCGGTACGTGTAAACGCACCATGATGGTGCGCTTACACAGAACGATTATCCTTTGTTCATTGTGATCGTTCAACATGTTCTCAATTCGCAGATCGCTTTGTGTACAGTCTTTCACCGATTCACCCTATGTCAGATAGGCTTAAGCGATCTTAAAACTTAAAAATCTTAAAAATTTATTGTTCTGTCTAAACGCTGATCGTTATAAAAAACACATTGTTACTTCGAAATTGTTAATCATTTGATTGGATGAATTATCGCTCCCTGTAAGTGCACCATAAGTCTCTTATTCCCCCCCTGAGCCTGATTTATGCCCCCTTAGCCTCTTATTTACACCCCCTGAGCCTAATTTATGCCCCCTTAGCCTCCTGTTTAACCCCCTGAGCCGGATTCACCTCTATTTTTTTTTTTTTTAAATAAAGACAGCACTCACCTTTACTATTAAAATATTAGTGCAGCATTATTGGTGCTTGAGGTAGCGGGAAAAGCAGAGACTGGCAACAGCTGAGGGGTTTGTCAAAGCAGTACTGAGCCGCGAAACGGCTGTTACCGGCCCCTGCCTTTCCCCGCTACCTCAAGCACCAATATAGCTGGATTATTATTTCAATAGACAGATTCATGGGGCCCCATGTCAGGAACTCCCCCCAGCAGCAAATTCCCATAGAAAGCCTTTCCTGCTCTGGCAGACTGGAAAGAATACACCCCTTCCTGCAGGACATACAGCAGCTGATAAGTACTGGAAGACTGGAGATATTTTACTAAAAGTAAATTACATATATCTGGCACCAGTTAATTTGAAAGGAATTTTTTTGTGAACTAGCCCTTTAAGTTGTTACACCTGTCTGCTAAGATTTCTGTGTTTGAGTAGTTGCCTCTTTGGCATGGGCACAGCGCTATGTAAGGCACGTGCTGGGGGTAAAATATTAGTGGCGTAAAACCTCCTTGTACATGTGGTCGGTTCTGGGCAGAGAAAGCTTTCCTCCTTTGTCATCAGCGCTGTCGGCCACTTTGGTTCATTCATATTTACATCCAGCCACAGCCGGCTGAGGACGTGGTCTGGACGGGCCGCACCTCTCTTTCCTCATAGCAGAACAGTAAGGCTTTTATTGGCGCTCACACACTGTGTTTTGTTCTCGCGGAGGTCACAATCCATTACCATCCATTGCATTAACATTTTAAAAGTGCTGAATAGAACAATCAGTCTAAATGCAATCTCCTCTGCCTACATGGAAAAAGTCTCCTGTTTGGTGAATGACAAGGTGTCCTTTACCCATATAGACCAGGGATGGTACAACGCTAGAGCCTGATCTAATGCGTGGAGGATAACCAGCATAACCAATAGTAAAATATGCGGCATTTGAATACTGGTGGCTAGGGCTGGGCCATTAATCGAATAATTTGATTAATTCGCCCAGAATTTTGGAATCGATTTAGATTTTTTGTGAAAATCGTAAATTTGTCCGGAGAACTACTGTGCAACCAGCAGGCGGGCAGTCCCGAGATATGCGGCACAGGCGGCCTCCAGGAGCTGCTGACCTGCCCCCGTCCCTTACACACAGCGTCCCGCTCTCTGGTCTCTGGAGGAGGCAGCAGGGACTGCAGGGTGATCGCTGCGGGTCCTGGAGCTGTACAGCAGGATCGGATCCCGCTATACAGCTCCAGTAATCGCCCTATCCTGCAGTCCCTGCTGCCTCCTCCAGAGACCGGGGATTTGCATGTGCACTCCTACCCTAGTCCCCCCCCCCAGTCCTCCTCTGTCACCCCTCAGCTCCCCCAGTCCCCCTCAGTCACCCCCAGCTCCCCCTCTGTCGTCCTCAGTCTCCCCCAGTCCCCCTCTGTCGTCCCCAGTCCCCCTCTGTCGTCCCCAGTCCCCCTCTGTCGTCCCCAGTCCCCCTCTGTCGTCCCCAGTCCCCCTCTGTCTCCCCCAGTCCCCCTCTGTCGTCCCCAGCTCCCACTCTGTCGTCCCCAGCTCCCACTCTGTCGTCCCCAGCTCCCACTCTATCATACCCAGTCTCCCTCAGTCCCCCTTAGTCATTCCCAGCTCCCCCAGTCCCCTTAGTCATTCCCAGCTCCCCCAGTCCCCCTCAGTCACCCCCAGTATGCCCTAGTCACAGAGGGTGCACTGTTACACTGGGAAGCAATACAGATGTTGTCTCAAACGTCATTAAAATAGTATCTGACGCTGCAAAAAAATTTTCAGTTTATTTAGCAAAAAAAAAAAATTAGATTTAAATCGAGAATTGTCCCAAAAATTTTAAAAATCGAGATTTTATTTTTTTGCCATATCACCCAATCCTGCTGGTGGCTGAAGTTGGATGCAGCCGTAGGGAGTAATGGAAAACATGGCAATAGTCTGTACCCATGTATTCCAGGACTCTCTAGGGCCGCATCCAACTTCTTCAGCCACCGATAATCAAATGCTGAATGATCGGATTGGAGGATGCTCAAGTTGCACTCATTCCACTGATTATCAACATGTAAAAAAAATAAATAAAAATCTTCCTTTTCCCATGAAAAAGAGAGGAGCGGGGTCACTGCCAGCAATTGAGATTCTAGAGATTGGCAGATGTCTCCTCAGTAGTTGGCGGTGAAGATACATCTGACATCACTAATATGGTGTAATGTCTGCTGAAAAGACAGCAATGAAATGCAATGATGCTGCCAAGTGTGAACAGGCTTTGACAAGGAGCATATCCCTCCAATTATTGCTGTATAATGCATCAGTTGCAGAAATCTCTTCAATACATTTTCCATGTTGCAGAAACTAGACTTGGAGGACGTCATTGTTGGCACACTTTTTGTTTTTTGTAGAACCTTCTGTCAACTGGCTATAAGTGCTGTTAGTTTCTGAGCTTAGTATGCTAATGAAGGCCTATGCTGTCAGCTGGGTGGTCACCACCACTACTTCTTAATGGGGAGAGCATACAGGTTCATGCACCATGTAACAACTGAGCAGTGGGGAGTACCCCTTTATCGTCATACAGTGCCCATGCACCTTATACTAAAGTCGTCCGAACCATCCGCCACTAGCAGGTTTGGCCTACAGTTTAATGTGTTTGCCGGTCTCCCGATAGATGATGTCGGTGAGGAGAAGGTTGGGTGTGATAGATTTAAGCCATCCGGCAGTATTGTTCATAGAGGGATAAGCCTGCAGTTTACTCCACCCATCCCCACAGAGAACCTTTGAACATTCGGCCATAACAATGTTCAAGTGTGCGCAAAAGGCGGTAATGCTGGCACATTGTTGGGACACCAATAATCCAATTTCGATTTCCCATCCTAAGGATAGACTATGAGCATTTCACTTTCGGAAAACCCCTTTATTTTAGTATTTACTTTGGTACTAATCTCTGCATATTACTGAAATATTGTTTACATTGCAGGAAAGTAGTAACACACGTACGACAGTTGCTAACTTTGTGTTTTCTTTTGACAGGAATGTTCACCCTCTCAGAAGTTGCATCGCTTAATGACATACAACCCACTTACCGGATTCTGAAGCCATGGTGGGACGTGTTCATGGATTACTTGGCGGTGGTTATGCTCATGGTTGCCATCTTTGCTGGCACCATGCAGCTAACCAAGGATCAGGTTGTTTGTTTACCAAAGTTAGAATCCGCCGTATGTTCCGCTCCAGCAAACAGAGACGGACAGAGCAATCCACAAGGCTCTTCTAAATATGATGGAACGGCCACTACACAGGCCAGTACGGAATGGCTAAGTACCTCACCTGACATTAAACATCTGACACCGCAGACAGAGGCCTTGGTTAATCCAACTCCCCCAAGCAATACTGGAGGAAGAAAAACAAATCTGGATTTTCAGCAGTATGTATTCATCAACCAAATGTGTTATCACGTGGCACTTCCATGGTACTCCAAATATTTCCCATACCTGGCACTCATACACACGATCATATTAATGGTCAGCAGCAACTTCTGGTTTAAATATCCAAAGACCTGCTCAAAAATTGAACATTTTGTCTCCATACTTGGCAAATGTTTTGAATCTCCTTGGACGACCAAAGCTTTGTCCGAGACGGCATGCGAGGACTCGGAAGAAAATAAACAGAGGTTAACTGGTGCTCAGTCACTCCGAAAGCATCTGTCAAATAGCAGCGAGGAGGGAAGTCCAAGCCCCAGTACTCCAATGATCAGTAAATCTGGGTTAAAGTTCTCAGCAGACAAGCCAGTAGGCGAGGTGCCTGGAATGACCATCTTAGACAAAAAGGATGGCGAGCAAGCAAAAGCACTCTTTGAAAAAGTTCGTAAGTTTCGTGCTCATGTAGAAGATAGTGATTTAATTTATAAACTTTATGTGGTTCAGACGGTGATTAAGACGGTGAAGTTTATTTTCATTCTTTGTTATACTTTGACTTTTGTAACTGCGATTAGTTTCAAGCACATCTGTACTCCGAACGTGGAGCACCTTACGGGATACACAGCGTTTGAGTGCACTCATAACATGGCTTTTATGTTGAAGAAGCTTCTCATTAGCTACATCGCCCTCATCTGTGTGTATGGCCTAGTCTGTATGTACACTTTATTCTGGCTTTTTAGACGACCTTTGAAGGAGTATTCCTTTGAGAAGGTGAGAGAGGAAAGTAGCTTTAGTGACATTCCCGATGTTAAAAATGACTTTGCGTTTCTCTTACATATGGTGGACCAATACGACCAATTATACTCCAAGCGCTTTGGCGTCTTCTTGTCCGAGGTGAGCGAAAACAAACTGCGTGAGATAAGTCTGAACCACGAATGGACTTTTGAAAAACTTAGGCAGCACATTTCCCGAAATGCACAGGACAAACTGGAGCTCCATCTGTTTATGCTGTCTGGAGTTCCGGATGCTGTATTCGAACTTACCGATCTTGAGGTTCTAAGACTTGAACTTATTCCAGAGGCCAAAATCCCTGCCAAAATTTCTCAAATGACCGCTCTGCAAGAACTGCATCTTTACCACTGTCCCGCAAAGGTTGAACAGACCGCATTTAGCTTTCTAAGAGACAACTTGAAGTGCCTGCATGTGAAATTTACTGACGTGGCTGAAATACCTGCCTGGGTCTACCTGCTGAAAAATCTACGGGAATTATATTTGATGGGTAATTTAAACTCGGAGAACAATAAGATGATCGGACTGGAGTCTTTGAGAGAGCTGCGACATCTCAAGGTTCTCTACGTGAAGAGCAATTTGACCAAAATACCATCGAATATCACAGACGTGGCTCCTCATCTAACCAGGCTTGTAATTCACAATGATGGCACCAAGCTTGTTGTCCTCAATAGCCTTAAAAAGATGATGAACGTAGCAGAGCTGGAACTGCACAATTGTGAGCTAGAGAGAATTCCGCATTCGATATTTAGCCTGAGCAACCTGCAGGAGCTGGATCTCAAGCTCAACAGCATCCGGACCATAGAAGAAGTGATCAGCTTTCAGCACTTAAAAAGACTGACGTGTTTGAAGTTGTGGCACAATAAGATAGTCAGCATTCCTCAGTCTATTTCTCAAGTGAAAAATCTGGAGTCTCTGTATTTATCCAACAACAAACTGGAGACACTCCCCGTAGCTCTCTTCCACCTGCAGAAACTGCGGCATCTGGATGTGAGCTACAATTGCATTTCGGCGATTCCTCTCGAGATCGGCTTGCTTCAGAATCTCCAGTACTTGTACATTACAGGGAATAAAGTGGACATCTTGCCAAAGACTCTGTTTAAATGCATCAAACTAAGAACTTTGTGCTTAGGCCAGAACTGTATTACATCATTACCAGAGAAGATAGGGCATCTGGTACAGCTCACGCATCTAGAGTTAAAGGGGAACTGCCTCGATCGATTGCCTTTGCAAATCATTCAATGCCGCCTCCTCAAGAAGAGCGGGCTGGTGGTGGAAGACCATCTCTTCGATGCTTTACCATCAGAGGCGAAGGAAGCGTTAAACACCGATACCAGTGCACCTTTCGCTAATGGGATGTAAACCGAACAAAATATATATATTTATCTCCGAAGCGTACAAGGCGTAAAGTGTATTGCTGAAAAATAAAAGGCAAAATCCTCTTTGCTCAGCGCACGCAAAATATATTATGGCCAGTTGGTTTACTTCCCGAATTTCCATTGTTCAGTAGCCGAGCAAATAATTGTCTTAATAATGCAGGTATATTCACATGTTCCAATCAGTTTCTACATTTTGCAGATATTAGAGAATAAAGATCTGTTTTCTTATGTGATTTGAAGATATTCCTATCTGGCTGTTTACAAATGACCCTGTATCGCCCCCCACATGTTTGTAGATCAGATGCCTATTAAATTTTTGGTTATAATTGTTTTGTTTTCTTGCAAAAAAAAAAAATAAAAAACAGGAAAGCATTATTACATTTACCTGGAGTCTCTAGTGCAGGGGTCTCAAACTTGCGGCCCGCGGGCCAACTGCGGCCCTCGGGACACTAGTTTGCGGCCCCCACCTCAATGGTAGCTTTCCTGTAAGTGTGGCCCTCATCAGCTGCTCAGCCGCGATTGTCTGAGTTTAACGTTATGCTCAGCCAATCGCGGCTGAGCAGCTGAAGATGACGGAGAGGTGAGCGGCGGTGGTGGGAGGGGAGGTGTGCGGTGAAGGGGCCTAGAGCCGCCTAGCAGAGCAGCCGCCCCCTAGCGTCCCTCCTGCACATGCAGCTCCTGGTCTCTGGAGGAGGAGGCCGCGGGGACTGCAAGGTGATCGCATCGCTGCAAGTCCTGGGGCTGTTCAGCAGGATCGGGGGATGCAGTGCAGACCCCCGATCCTGCTTTACAGCCCCAGGACTTGCAGCGATGCGATCACCTCACCCTGCATTCCCCGCAGCCTCCTCCTCCAGAGATCGAGGAGCTGCATGTGCGGCTGAGAGGAGAGCGCCGATGCCGGGGGTGAGAGGAGGAGGAGGGGTGTGTGCCCAGCTCCCCCCAGTCCCCTCTCAGTGACCCCCGGCTCCCTGTGTCACCCCCCAGTCCCCTCTTAGAGACTCCCAGTCCCCTGTGTCACCACCTGCTCCCCCCAGTCCCGTGTAACCCCTGCTCCCCCCAGTCCCCTCTCAGAGACCCCCAGTCCCCTTTGTCACCCCCAGTCCCCTGTGTCACCCCCCTGCTTCCCCCAGCTCCCCTCTGTCACCCCTGCTCCCCCCAGTCCCCTGTGTCACCCCCAGTCCCCTGTCAGAGACCCCCAGTCCCCTCTCAGAGACCCCCAGTCCCCCTCTGTCACCCCCAGTCCCCTGTGTCACCCCCCTGCTCCCCCCAGTCCCTTAAGTCACCCTCTCCTCCCCCCAGTCCCCTGTGTCTCCCCCCAGTCCCCTTCTTGTGGAAAACCTGATGCGGCCCAGCCTCACCCAGACTCTATCTCCAGCGGCAGGTCCCCAAAAATTGTACAGTGTTAGTTAATAAAAAAATCACCTGATCGCTTGACTTCCTGGTTCCCGATACAGTGGTTACTGGGAGACCCAACTTGTCGCCGTGATTAAATTGCACATCCATATTTTTTTGCATCGGCAAAAAATGGTGAATCCCATAGACTTTAGCAAATCCATCCTACAGTTGTGGTCCGTAATAGGACGTGTCCTATATTTTTTTTTTTGCGGTACAGATTGGGGATCTGTAAAACTTTGGACAATGTGAATAGTCCTATTGAAATCAATGGGCTCTAATTTTGTTGAGGATGACAGAACAGACGGTGTAAATAAGCCCAAGAAGAGAAACGTGAAGATGTCTCGGGATCCCAGTAATATGGCTTATTTTTATGTCCATAGCTGACCCAGCACAGTATAAATAGAATGCAGCCATCCAGAATATCCCTTTAAGTCCTAATGCAAACCAGTATGTGATGCCTTAGGGTCCTATTAGACGGAGCGATTTTTACCTGTGGCAAACGCAAACGAGAACTACCTGAAATTGTTCACCATTTCAATTGTCACTAGTTATAATGGTCACTCCAATAGTTAATTCCATCGGATTCCGGCACATGAAGGAACCATGTAGAATTACACTAAACAATTAGCGAATGAATAACAAGGATCATTGCCTGCTTTCACATAAATCGATTGTCGTTTTTTGAACGATACTTGTCCCATGTAATAGGGCCCTTAGTGCAGCCTGATTGTTGTGGCACTCCCAGAAGTGGATGGGGCTGTACTGTCCCTCCATGTACATCTGATTTCATTTCATTTTTGGGAGCCTTATATACTTCTATTGTGCAGTATTACAACTATAAGACCATGTTGTATATAGCATTGTATAGGTGCACTGTCCTTATATATAAAAATGCTGGAGTCATAAATGATCCTGATCTGGATTGAATAGTCAGAAGCAAAGTAAAAAAAAAAAAAAGGCTTGTGTCCATGGGGTTTAGGAATTTTAAATTATACATCAGGTAGCACTGAATTATTTAAAAGGGTTTATTGAGCGCTACAAAAACATGGCCGCTTTCTTCCAGAGACGGCACCACTATTGTCTCCAGTAGGGATGGTCCGAACCGAGTTCGGTTTGGGTTCGTACGAACCTGAACCCTCGGTAATGATTCCCGCTGCCTGCCCGCTCCGTGGAGTGGGTGGATACAGGGGGAGGACCGCCTGAAAAACTGGGATACAGCCATAGCCATAGGCTGCATCCCAGTTTTCCAGGCGTTACTCCGCTGTATCCGCCCGCTGCACGGAGCGGGCAGACAGCGGGAATCTGATGCTGAGCATTTGGGTTCATACAAACACGAACCTCGCCAGGTTCGGACCATCCCTAGTCTCCAGGTCAGGTGTGGTTTGCAATTAAGCTCCATTCACTTCAATGGAACCGAGTTACAAAACCTGCACCCAAACTGGAGACAAGAGCAGTGCTGTCTCTGGAAGAAAGTAGCCATGTTTTTGTAGTACAATGCCTTATGTGATCTAGCTCAGGGATTGGGCTTGTTGAGCTTAACGTTTTAGAGAGAGAAAAACTGCTTCTAGAGGATTCTGGCAGTGCCTTGCCTCTTGATCACCATTGAGATGTCAAGCATTTATGTATATGATGGGATCTGTAGAGAGAGCTGGCAGATGGACAAGTGTTTGGCTGGCGGCTATTTCATGGATGGTTATCTTAGTGATAAAGCAGCTTTCCCTCCAGGCCTTACTGTACATGCCTAGGTCACCAGAATATGCATGTGTTCTTAATAATAAGAAGGTAACAAGCCGCTGCCAGACACTTTATTCAATGCTTATTCCCCTTTGAGAACTTTTTATGGATCTTTTTAGGTCTGTAAAACGTCCCAAAATATCAAATTTTACTGTGTAAAAACTAGACAGGAGAAAACTAAAGCCCGACCATCCCAGCACTCTAGAAGCGGCTGGTTTCTAGAATGGGGTTTGAAGGACACGCCCACGTGTCAGGTTTTTGGACCAAAATGATGGGTTTGTCAGGTTTCTGGAAAAATTGTGTCGCACATCATAAGTGAATATGTCCGAAGACCAAACCGACAGGGAAAATGGACAAAAACCTGACAATTTTCTGACCTCCATATTAGAATGTGGTGTGTTCAGGACATGTTGGTAAATCAGCCCCATTGTGCGTATTCTTCCCTTTGAGTTTCATTGAGTGGCGGACTTTTATTTTGGCTCGTGTTTTACAGGTCATTTAGAGTGCGTCACCGCCCGTAAACGGCTCAAAATACAAACCAAGAACCTTACCTAACAAAACCTTAAAAAGTGCCGAAAAATTGGCTCAGATTAAAAAAAAATATCCGGAAGTTTCCTCCAAGCATCTACTACTCTTTTAGTATAGTAATATTTTACTAAAAATACGGTCATCAGGGACCAGTCAGGAGACCTCTATTGTAGAATCTGGTGCGTTCAGCCAACAATCAATCCTCCGCCTGAATATTGACGTCTCCAATCCTTTGCCTCCGCACATAGAGAACGTCCTCCGGTCTGTTGTACAATTCTTGCAATCAGTAAATCAATGACAGGCCGTGACCCTTCTCATTAGATAGCAGGAGGGTGATGGGGGAACAAAGGAAGAATGATTATGCAGCCAATGGACGGTCGCACAGGCCAAACACGATCAATGATAGCGGATGACTGATCTGCCACCAGGTTGTTTCTACAGACTGAACATTTGTGTAACGGCCGATTGCACAGTATAGTCAGTGACCAGCGGCTATTGGATGACCATGTGTAATAAATATTGTTTAAGAGATGTATAAGCGATATATTTTTTTTCCTTTTTTAAATCAGCTTTTGGCATAAAGTTATATAAATTTGTAATGTACTATTTAAAAAACTCCAGTCTTCCAGTACTTATCAACTTCTGCATGTCATATTTTGTACTGCCAGAGCAGTAGGAAATCCTCATAGAAAACCTCTCCTGCTCTGGACAGTTCCTAACATGGACAGAGGTGGCAGCAGAGAGCACTGTGTCAGACTGGAGAGAATACACCACTTCCTGCAGGACATACAGCAGCTGAAAAGTACTGGAAGACGGGAGATTTTTAAATAAAAGGAAATTACGAATCTTTATAACTTTCTTACACCAGTTGATTTGAAAGATTTTTTTTGTTGGAGTTCACCTTTAAATTGTATAACAAATATAGCCTTACTGGGGAATTTTACCGGACAATATTACATTTGGATGGGAGTTTGCTTTTGCAGCTGCTGCCGGACATTAAGTATTGCTGCATAACACCAGATCAGAATCCCAAAGTCGCTCTCATGTTCTGTTATCGGGAGATGAGTTCTTATGTCTTTCCTGGCTCAGAACCACAGCATTTTTATTTATTTTTTGCATTTTTTATCGCCTTAAAATAATTTTACTGATTAGATGAAGCTGGAGAATGCGCAGTGGTTGAGGCCTGAGCCGTCAGTGTAGGATTGATGATGTGACAGCGAGTGTATGATGAGTGTCCGTGTAATGTGTGATGTGACAGTGAGTGTGCGATGTGAGTGCTGTCCCTATGTGTCCGTGTAATGTATGATGTGACAGTGAGTGTGCGATGTGAGTGCTGTCCCTATGTGTCCGTGTAATGTATGATGTGGTTCTCTACACGACGCACACACAGTGTCGCTCCCATATAAATCACGTTATCAGCTGGAATAACGCTCTATAATGTTTTGCCAGGAATATAAAAGTCAATATTTCCCCATAAATTATTCCTTATCAGGTCAAAACGATCAATAAATATAAAGACCGTTTTAATATGGGTGAAGACCAAGTTCTTCTGGTGTTATGAATATGTTCTCCGTGCTCGGGCTGTAATACATTGCAGAATGTGGTGAAGTCAGAATGAAATTTTTTGTTATTTTTATATATATATATATATATATATATTATATTATATATATAAAGTGTATCTAAATAGACTGTATATTATCTGTACAGTACTGCAGAATAAATGCAGAAAATACCCAGCAAAACCATAAATAAAAGTGGAAAAATGTAACTATATGTAATAACAGAAACAAAATTTTATGTTTTCTTAACCCTTAGACGACCCAGGGCGTAACTATACGCCCTGGGTGTTTCTCCGGCTATGAAAAGCGCTCCGGAGCAGAGCGCGCTTCATAGCAGGTGGGGGCCGGCTGCAATCAGCAGCCGGGACCTCACCGGTAATGACACGCTGCAGCGATCGTGCTGCCGCGTGTCATTAACTCCTTGAACGCCGCGGCGCAGCGACCGTGGCGTTTAAGTGTAAGTGACAGGGGGAGTCCCCTGTCACTTACTGATCGGGACCCCCGCAGTGTGACTGCGGGGGTCCCGATCGTTAAAACGGACCGCCGGAGGTCTCTCACCTGCCTCCGTGCGGTCCGATCGGCGATCTGCTGCACTGAGCCTGCACAGGCAGGCTCAATGAGCAGGTCGCCGATCACACTGATCAATGCTATGCCTATGCGTCATTGCGAACGGTGAACGGCGTACACGAAAAGAGGGAAACAAGTGCGCGGATTACCGATTTAATGTTACATTATATATTAAAAAAAATAATAAAAAGTGATCAAAACGTCTGATCTTCACCATTATGGTATTAATAAAAACTAGAGATCATGGCGGAAAAAATGACACCACATACAGCCCCGTAGGTGAAAAAATAAAACCGTTATAAGCGTCACAATAGGCCCATTTTATTAATATTTAATTGCCAAAAAAAAGGATTTCATAAAAAAATACATATATAACATTAGAGAATCTGTGTAACCTGCATGTGGTTGTGTTCAGACTGACCTATAGAATAATAGTGTCATGTCGCTGTTACCATATAGTGCATTACGTAGGCACAGGAACCCCCCAAACGTTACCATATTGCATTCTTTTTTACGATTTCACCTATTTATATCTTCATAAATAATATATTTGGGATTCCATCATACATGTTATGGTAAAATGAAAGACGCCATTACACAGTACAACTATTCCTGTAAAAAACAAGCACTTACATGGCCTGTAGATAAAAAAACTGAGAGTGTTGGAGCTCTTAGAAGGGGAGGAGGGAAAAACGAAAACACTAAGATCAAAATTTGCGCGGTCCACTGGGTCATTTTGGGCCTGGTCGACAAAGGGTTAAAGGGTATATTATCTTTTAAAAAAATGTTTTAAATCAACTGATGTCAAAAAGTTATACAGATTTTTAAATTACATTTACTTAGAAAAACTCCAGTCTTCCAGTACTTATCAGCTGCTGAATGTCCTGCAGGAAGTGGTGTATTCTCTCCAGTCTGACACAGTGCTCTCTGCTGCCACCTCTGTTCATGTCAGGAACTGTCCAGAGCAGCAGCAAATCCCCATAGAAAACCTCTCCTGTTCTGGACAGTTCCTGACATGGACAGAAGTGGCAGCAGAGAGCACTGTGTCAGACTGGAGAGAATACACCACTTCCTGCAGGACATACAGCAGCTAATAAGTACTGGAACACTGGATTTTTTTTTAGTAGAAGTAAATTACACATCTCTGGCACTTTCTGTTTCCAGTTGATTTGAAAAAAAACCTCCTTTAAGTCATCTGTCAATCTGTGCTGTATACACTTGTAACACCTGTTTATGTTGTGCATAGAAAAGTGCACGGGGTGCAGTGTGTTGTAAACCTTCTCTAACAGGAGATGCGTCCCTCCACAAACCACTTGTGGAATGGTCCACGTTCAGTAATGTTCTCCGAACACTCCCGATGCCTGGAGAAGTTGCATGCCGCCCCTGGGTCCAGGGTTGGAGAAAGTTGCCAAACCTGTATAGTTCGGTAAGTTCGCTCAACACTAGGACCTTGACCTCTAAAAGGCATCTCCCAAATGGAGGACAAGCTTATAAGGAGGTGTACAGGTTATGCTCTATATGCAGTGTCCTTTATAGTTGGTGATCCTTCCATTGTGCACTTGGTACATCTCATCAGCCGAGATACAAGCCGCTCCTGCGGTGTGCTGCATTATGCTGCTATGCAGAGGCTGGCTCCGACAAGTCGGCTGAAAACAAGTCTTATAGCTCTTGGCGTTGTGCACTGATATTGCGGCTTAATCCTTTAATATTACATTAACTGCATAACTTTTCCAATCAATAAGCTGAATCATGAAGCCTCCATCTCTTCTACCAAAGTACAGCCGGTTCTGGGAGGCTTCACAGGAGACGCTGTATACACAGACCTGAAAACAATAGCAGAGTATACAGTGACCTCCATTCTGGTGATTCCATCGGAGTTTTACTACTCGAGGAACTAGCTAAGACCTCTGCACTACCAGAGAGCAGGATCAGCTAACATGTTAAAAAAAAGAAAAATAATAGCATGTACTTTTTGTTTTAACATGGCAGTCTACATACATTCATAGACACCTTTGTCTTTGTGGCCATCCAGAGGGTTCCACAGCTGCTGGAGAGTCCATAGAACCAAGACCATCCAGGTAGTCCAACAACTGCTGGAGAGTCCATAGAACCAAGACCATCCAGGTAGTCCAACAACTGCTGGAGAGTCCATAGAACCAAGACCATCCAGGTAGTCCAACAACTGCTGGAGAGTCCATAGAACCAAGACCATCCAGGTGGTCCCACAGCTGCTGGGTTCAAGTCTGTAGAATTAGTGGTCAAGGTAGTACTGGGAATCGGTCATGTTCTTCCAACAAATGTCAGACAATTCTAGCCATGTGATATGTTGTATTCTCTTGGTTGATGATCACATCTGCCCCAGGGGAGGCAATCAGCATGTATGGGTGTACATGATCTGCAGATATTGATTCATACCCAGATCGGCTAAAAGCACCTTTACATGGATGAGTGGCCCAGAGAAAACCACAAACTCAACTCAACCCTTTACCAATCATCATAGAAGACATCTCTTTACCAACCAGCAGGGAAGACAACCCTTTACCAACCAGCGGAGAAGACAACTCTTTACCAACCAGCGGAGAAGACAAGCGGAGAAGACAATCCTTTACCAACCAGCAGAGAAGACAACCCTTTACCAACCAGCGGAGAAGACAAGCGGAGAAGACAATCCTTTACCAACCAGCAGAGAAGACAACCCTTTACCAACCAGCGGAGAAGACAAGCGGAGAAGACAATCCTTTACCAACCAGCAGAGAAGACAACCCTTTACCAACCAGCAGAGAAGACAACCCTTTACCAACCAGCGGAGAAGACAAGCGGAGAAGACAATCCTTTACCAACCAGATGAGAAGACAACCCTTTACCAACCAGCGGAGAAGACAACCCTTTACCAACCAGCGGAGAAGACAACCCTTTACCAACCAGCGGAGAAGACAACCCTTTACCAACCAGCGGAGAAGACAACCCTTTACCCATGACCGTAATGAGGTACTTATTTAAATCTCTGAATTATACCCCGGTATAGCATGTAGCATGGTGATGGAACACATTAAAGGGGTAGTGCGGCGGTAAAAAATTATTCACAGAATAACACACATTACAAAGTTATACAACTTTGTAATGTATGTTATGTCTGTGAATGGCCCCGTTCCCCGTGTCCCACCACCCCCACCTGTGTACCCGGAAGTGTAGTGCATTATACATACCTGATCCGTGCCGACACGCGTCCGCCATCTTGTGCCAAACGTCATCTTCGGCTGGCCGGCCCGAACACCTCCGATCTTCCCGAGTGCCGGCCGCGTCATCAGCCGCTGAGCCGCGATTGGCCGAGCACAGTTATGCTCAGCCAATCAGCTGCTCAGCTGAGCAGCTGATAACGAAGATGACGTTTGGCACAAGATGGCGGACGCGTGTCAGCACGGATCAGGTATGTATAATGCACTACACTTCCGGGTACACGGGTGGGGGTGGTGGGACACGGGGAAGGAGCCATTCACAGACATAACATACATTACAAAGTTGTATAACTTTGTAATGTGTGTTATTCTGTGAATAATTTTTTATTGCCGCACTACCCCTTTAAAGGGGAGATGTTCCTCCAGGTTGAAGCAGAATTTGTCCGTCCATTTTTCTCTTAGTAATTTCTTTAATCTGAATTTACAATTCAAGCTGTTTCAGTGATTCCTTTGTGTTTAGTGGCAAAACGCCACAACATCCATTTGCCTAATGACGTGTGGTGAGACCTTTCAATTATCCAACCCGCAAACGGATGCTGCATTTATCAGCTGGGACAACGGGTCATTTTCTTGCCCCTTTCAACCTCAAGCAGCTGCTATAGTCTGAGGTGTGCACAGACTGTTCACTAGTGTGTGCCAACACATAGATGGTACGGAACGGCCACTATGGTCTGTGGGAGAACCCGCTCATGACGAACTCCTACCTATATAGAGATTACACCTGTGATCTCATTAAATTTCTGTAGATCAGTGTGAATTCACATTAAATGGGAAAATCCAGTGACTAGAATGACACCTGGTCACTGAGGCTAGACTAGTTAGGGCTGTGATCTTACTGCCAGCCTAGTGTGGTGTTCCGATGTTATATGGTGGAGAGTTTACAAAGAATGTTGCGATCAAGCAAAACATCCAGCAAAAGTGGGATCTTGTGGACAGAACCAATTATTGACCAAAGGAGAGACCGATATCTGAGGAGAAACATGGCCGGTCAGGTGAGCCCCCGGAGGTGTTATATCGGAGGGATGGCCAGTCTCTTGCTAGGTGTTGTAGTGTGACACCACTCTGGTGGTGGATGGCCAAGATACAGCCGGACCTTATTATGTTGTGTATGACGCCAGTGCTAGGTGGGCACACAGATGTGATGACATGCCTACTTTTAGTTGCTAAGGCCGGGTGTTCCCTTCTCCCCTGTGGTCGGTATCCTGTCAGGTTGCCACCAGATCCCTTGGGATAATATCACGGATGATGTAGTCACAGGTGGTCAGAGCGGTGTAATGACCCTCCCGGATAGTAGGACCCGCCACCCACTGAGAGGAGAGATGTCCCAAGGTTGCGGTGTGTATGCTGTGCAGGTGGTGACAAATGATCACAGACTCTGAGATAACGTTGAGTTGGTTACTACTTGTAAATGTGCAGCAGGTAATACAGAAGGTCTCTGATACAGACTTGAACATAGGACGACCAGATCTGTGAGATAAGTGCTGAGTAGGAGATAGTTGTGTTGATAGAGGTGTACTGAGGTAGAGAAGCAGAGAGGAGGATGCTGTGAGAGTCTCAACCCATGTAGAAATGTGCTCTGCCGGAATGTTGGAGGATATAGAAGAATACTTGTAGAAGAAGAAGAACACATGTGCCTGTGTATTGACCTTTGATTTCAGTCTTCACACCACCTTATGCCCACTAGTGTTGGCCGAACCGTACTAATGGGTGACACAGGTCCCACACCTTGTTACCTGGACTGAGCGGAATGCTGAGGGTTCCCTGTTGACACCCGCGCTATGAGATGGAGTTCCTAGGCTTACTGCAACTTTGCTCCACCTGGATCAGTTCCTGGCTCTTTGGCTCCATAGTGGATACTGACCTGCACTGTGACTTCTCCTTGTCCACGGCGTGGGTTGAGGTTATCTTTTGGCTGGTCCTCTCCTGAGAGGTTTAACACTGCATAGTGCTTTGGAGGGTAACTAGTGAAGAAGGGGGTAGCAGTGCAGTGTCTTCCTTCTTTCTTATGTGGGGTACTGACTAAGACTGAACTTCGGGGACCTGGCAGAGGGCTCCACAGACTGCTGTGGAGAGCTATCTAGCTTGCGTCCTTTCTCCACACCATCCCGAATGGAAAGCTCTTGCTCCTCCCCCATCCAAGGGACTAGCTTCCTCTAGAGCGTGTAGGGTGCGTTGTGATTGGGTGAACAGAGTGCAATAGAAGAATAAAGAGAAGAGGTGATAGGAGAGAAGAAAGTAGAAATCCTGCTGGTCTACAGATTCTGGTACACATAAACACAATAACCCTTTGCGATCCTTCAGCCGTGCAGCCTTCATACATCAATACATAATACAGCGACATCTAGTGGTCAACTCTTAATACTACTTTTGCTATAATAAGACCACAAAAAGTAAAGACTTTTGCGAAGGGTGTGAATAATAGTAACACCCCTAGTGGGATACCACACTCTGTAGAGAAACATGGCCGGTCAGATGGACCCAGATCTCTATAGAGAAACATGGATAGTCAAATGCTTCCAGATCTCTGTGGAGAAACATAGCTGGTCTAACACCTCCAGATTTCTCTAAGGAAACATGGCTTGGTCAGATGGATTCAGATCTCTGTAGAGAAACCTGGCCGGTAAGCGGAGGATCTAGATCTCTATGGTAAAACATGGCTTGTCCGATGGACCCAGATCTCTGATGAGAAACATGGTCAGTCCGATTGATCCAGATTGCTGTGAAGAAACATGGCCGGTCAGATGAATCCAGATCTCTGAGGAGAAACATGGCTAGTCTGATGGATCCAGATCTCTGTGAAGAAACATGGCCGGTCAGATAGATCCAGACCCCTGTGGAGAAACATTACCAGTCAAGTGGATCTAGATCGCTTGGGAAAAACATCCAGTCAGATGTATCCAGATCTCTGAGGAGAAACATGGCTGGTCAGATGCCTTCAGACTTCCCAAAAGAAACATGGCCAGTCTCTGTGAAGAAACATGGCCGGTAAGAGGAGGATCCAGATCTCTGAGGAGAAACATGGCCGGTCAGATGGATCCAGATCTCTGTGGAGAAACACGGACGGTCAGATGGATCCAGATCTCTGTGGAGAAACATGGCCGGTCAGATGGATCCAGATCTCTGTGGAGAAACACGGACGGTCAGATGGATCCAGATCTCTGTGGAGAAACATGGCTGGTCAGATGGATCCAGATCTCTGTGGAGAAACACGGACGGTCAGATGGATCCAGATCTCTGAGGAGAAACACGGCCGGTCAGATGGATCCAGATCTCTGTGGAGAAACACGGACGTCAGATGGATCCAGATCTCTGTGGAGAAACATGGCCGGTCAGATGGATCCAGATCTCTGTGGAGAAATATGGCCGGTCAGATGGATCCAGATCTCTGTGGAGAAACATGGCCGGTCAGATGGATCCAGATCTCTATAGAGAAACATGGCCGGTCAGATGGATCCAGATCTCTGTGGAGAAACATGGCAGGTCAGATGGATCCAGATCTCTATAGAGAAACATGGCCAGTCAGATGGATCCAGATCTCTGTGGAGAAACATGGCCGGTCAGATGGATCCAGATCTCTATAGAGAAACATGGCCGGTCAGATGGATCCTGATCTCTATAGAAAAACATGGCCGGTCAGATGGATCCAGATCTCTGTGGAGAAACACGGACGTCAGATGGATCCAGATCTCTGTGGAGAAACATGGCCGGTCAGATGGATCCAGATCTCTGTGGAGAAATATGGCCGGTCAGATGGATCCAGATCTCTGTGGAGAAACATGGCTGGTCAGATGGATCCAGATCTCTATAGAGAAACATGGCCGGTCAGATGGATCCAGATCTCTATAGAGAAACATGGCCGGTCATATGGATCCAGATCTCTGAGGAGAAACATGGCCAGTCAGATGGATCCAGATCTCTGAGGAGAAACATGGCTGATGATGGAGAGTCAGGATTGGCAGTATAAATTAATGAGCCCCTCCTGTCAGGTGTGAACAGTTTCGCCTTGTAGAGAAGGTGTAATGGTGGGAGGAATGTTTTTTGTTTGGCCAACAATGGCTCTGCTGATACGTGTAAACGGATGTTTTGACATTAGGGTTTAATAAGGTAATGTGGCCAAGTTCATCTCTCTGGCAGGACAATGAACAATCCACAAGGGCTGTACAGTCATGGATTGGCTCCAGGAACATGACGAAGAGTTCTCCTTGTTTCCCCAACCGCTACAGTCCCCACATCTTCATCTTGTAGACATCTCTTTGATGAGCTGGAACAGACTGTACAAAACATATACTGTGTAGTAAGATCAGCGAGAAGTGATCCTGTCCACCTAGGCCATTATTCCAGCAGAACCATGCAATGTACACAACAGTGCCGGTCCTAGGCACTTGGCTTAGCTGGGGTATCACACACTGATAGTATAGTATTGGTGCACAGGGGAGTGATGGACACCAGGAATCACTCATAAGCCCAGATAACAGTAACCCCATGACTCCAGCTTAAGGCTAGGTTCACACTATGTATATTTGGGGCTGTATTTGGTCCTCATGTCAGGTCCTCATAGCAACCAAAACCAGGAGTGGATTAAAAACACAGAAAGGATCTGTCCACATAATGTTGTAATTGAGTGGATGGCCGCCATATAACAGTAAATAACTTCCATTATTTCAATATAACAGCCGTTGTTTTAAAATAACAGCACATATTTGCCATTAAATGACGGCCATCCACTCAATTTCACCATTATGTGAACAGAGCCTTTCTGTGTTTTCAATCCACTCCTTGTTTTGGTTGCTATACAGCCTCAAACATACAGCCTCAAATATACGTAGTGTGAACATAGCCTTAAGGGGTTATTTAGGATAATAAAAAAAAAACAGCTACTTTCTCAGGTTTTGTGTGGTATTACAATTCATATCCATTCACATCAATGGAAATGAGCTGCAAAACCGTCATACCCAACCTGAGGGGGCAGGAGTAGTAGTTCTGCTTCTGGAGGAAAGTCGCTACGTCTGTCTAAGCTTTCCCTGGATACACAACATAGGATCTGTGTGGATGGGTATATGCGGCAAACAAATTCGGCCAGAAGTACGGTCATCCACATCAGATTATCGGCCATTGGACACTTGTGCCTTGTCGTCTCAGCCAATCAGCGGCTGAAGCAGAGTCCCTGGCCATTGATGACCATCTCTCTTTAGGTGGATGATCAGCTGATCACTATGGGTCTCCCCCAGTGATGAGATGTATTGGGGTTCTATAGCAGCCACTTGAAGCGGGATTGCAGCATCCTATATCATCTATTCAAATGACTGGCGGTGCATGCGATGCATGAAAATTTGCAACAGAATTGCGGCATATTTTATATTTTCACCGTGGGTCAATATCTGTGCATATATATACTGCACCCTGCAGATGGGACCTGTTCACATTATATCTACAGGAGACAATAATTCCATCTAATCCGACCACAGGCCACATCCCAGCACCCGCGTGAGGTTTCTACAGCCCTGTTCACATGCAACGCAAAAGGGCTCTGGAATTTTTTGCACTACAATTGAAAAAAATGGCATGATGCCTATTTTGGGTGAAAGTTCTGAGGGTCACTGAGTGACATTGTAGCTAATCCTTGTGCCATTCTTCATGGATCTGCAGCTCATTAATAGCCGGAATCTGATGCTCTGAAATAATCCTGTGTGAGAACACTTACTGCTCCTATTGGGCTCTGCAGTCAGTAACTGTGCCTGTGCTGCCACCTTGTGGTGTATGGACAGATTGCAGATCTTTTTCTCTACGTGTTCATCCAATCATTCAGCGAATATACAGTATATATTGAGGATCATACATTTTACAGAAAGATGAGCTCAATATGAAGTGTAAGTATGTTCTCTACAATACGGAAGTCCTGACAAAGCTATTAGCTCTCCATAGGATGTGACGGATGAGAAAACAATCTATACAGTAGATAAGATATATGCTCAGTATCAAATAATATATCAGTACAAAACCATGCCCCGCTCCTACCGTATGTTCTTATCACATGCAATGGTTTCTCATGAACTTCCATCATATGGGGTATGTTGTTGTGTAATCTTTAGTCTTACATATTCTTGTTAGGTAAAAGGGAACTATAGTGTGGGGGTCCTAATACATATAGTGCGGGGGGTCCTAATACATATAGTGCGGGGGGTCCTAATACATATAGTGCGGGGGGTACCGGACACTATCAGCCGGGGCTTCCTGATACATATAGTGCGGGGGGTCCTAATACATATAGTGCGGGGGGTCCCGGACACTATCACCCGAGGCTTCCTAATACATATAGTGCGGGGAGTGTCGGGCACCATCACCCGGGGCTTCCTGATACATATAGTGGGGGGGGGGGACCGGACACCATCAGCCAGGGCTTCCTGATACATATAGTGCGGGGGGTGCTGGACACCATCAGCCGGGGCTTCCTAATACATATAGTGCGGAGGGTGCACGACACCATCACCCGGGGCTTCCTGATACATATAGTGCGGGGGGTGCCGGACACCATCAGCCAGGGCTTCCTGATACATATAGTGCAGAGGGTGCCGGACGCCATCAGCCGGGGCTTCCTGATACATATAGTGCGGGGGGGGGGGGTGCCGGACACCATCACCCGGGGCTTCCTGATACATATAGTGCGGGGGGTGCCGGACGCCATCACCCGGGGCTTCCTGACACATATAGTGCGGTGGGGGGGGGGGTCGCTCGGGGGGTGCCGGAGGACACCATCAGCCGGGGCTTCCTGATACATATAGTGCGGGGGGTGCCGGACACCATCAGCCGGGGCTTCCTGAAACATATAGTGTGGGGGGGGGGGGGGTGCCGGACACCATCAGCCGGGGCTTCCTGATACATATAGTGCGGGGGGTGCCGGACACCATCAGCCGAGGCTTCCTGATACATATAGTGCGGAGGGTGCTGGACACCATCACCTGGGGCTTCCTGATACATATAGTGCGGAGGGTGCTGGACACCATCAGCCGGGGCTTCTTGATACATATAGTGGGTGGGGGGTGCCGGACACCATCAGCCGGGGCTTCCTGATACATATAGCGTGGGCGGGGGGGAACGGACACCATCAGCCGGGGCTTCCTGATACATATAGTGTGGGGGGTGCCGGACACCATCACCCGGGGCTTCCTGATACATATAGTGAGGGGGGGGGGACACCATCAGCTGGGGCTTCCTGATACATATAGTGGGTGGGGGTGGGGGGGCGTAGACCATCAGCTGGGGCTTCCTGATACATATAGTGGGTGGGGGTGGGGGGGCGTAGACCATCAGCCGGGGCTTCCTGATATCTATAGTGCGGGGGGTGCCGGACACCATCACCGGGGGCTTCCTGATACATATAGCGTATACCATCAGCCTGGGGGGTGCACGACACCATGTAAATACCCAATATTACCATATGAAGGCAATGGTGTCACCTACACTGTGCGCACAATAGGGCGTGTATACTGCTGTATTGTCCTGTTGTGCTCGTACATAGGAGGTGTAAGTGACTGATACCAGACAATGTAAATCACATGGTAACCAGATAATCCTGATCTCGGGCAGGAAACCTAACGTTATACAGATGGTAAATACGCTGCTTATATACTCATGTGATATCAGCCATAGAGAAGCGTCATACACAGCGGATTTACTGCTCATTTTCATTTGCTAGAGGACATTTCTGTAGCCTGTTGATCAGGTGATCGCTGGCCCCATCCATAGCGGCCCGTGTTATACAGCCTATGGTGTCTGGTGTGATATATATACGGTGAGGTGACGGTATGGTGTGTGGTGTGGTGTGATATATGGTGAGGTGACAGTATGGTGTGTGGTGTGATATATGCGGTGAGGTGACGGTATCGTGTGTGGTGAGGTGACGGTATGGTGTGTTGTGTGGTGTGATATATGGTGAGGTGACGGTATGGTGTGTGGTGTGATATATGGTGAGGTGACGGTATGGTGTGTGGTGTGATATATGCGGTGAGGTGACGGTATCGTGTGTGGTGAGGTGACGGTATGGTGTGTTGTGTGGTGTGATATATGGTGAGGTGACGGTATGGTGTGTGGTGTGATATATGGTGAGGTGACGGTATGGTGTGTGGTGAGGTGACGGTATGGTGTGTGGTGTGGTGAGGTGACGGTATGGTGTGTGGTGAGGTGACGGTATGGTGTGTGGTGTGGTGAGGTGACGGTATGGTGTGTGGTGTGGTGACGGTATGGTGTGTGGTGTGGTGAGGTGACGGTATGGTGTGTGGTGTGGTGACGGTATGGTGTGTGGTGTGGTGAGGTGACGGTATGGTGTGTGGTGAGGTGACGGTATGGTCTCTGTGATGTACAGGATGGGACAATGCTGAGGATGACGGCTCGTTGTCCTCCGTCTCCTCCGTCCTGGGGGCGGCCATTGTCCAGCAGATGTCCCGGCCATCTGTCACCTCTCGGCCCCTCAGGACGGCCTCCTCCAGGGCTGCTCTCTGCCTCTGTATTACATCAGGGCTCTATATCTGATAATGATAGGAGAGTGTTCACATTACTGTATGTTATTATTACCGGTAACCAGTGTATGGTGGCCCCTGTATCCAGCAGTGTGAGGGTCTCTGTACATAACACCACCCGCACAGGAAGGTCTTACAATGGCTGCCTGCAGTGTAACCAGGCGGCTCCCGAGCGTAATATGAGGGTCCTGAGTGTAATATCAGGGTCTGGAGTGTAATATGAGGGCCGGGAGTGTAATATGAGGGTCCCGAGTGTAATATCAGGGTCTGGAGTGTAATATGAGGGTCCACAGTGTAATATGAGGCCCTGGAGTGTAATATGAGGGTCCGGAGTGTAATATTAGGGTCCGGAGTGTAATATCAGGGTCTGGAGTGTAATATCAGGGTCCGGAGTGTAATATCAGGGTCCGGAGTGTAATATCAGGGTCCGGAGTGTAATATCAGGGTCTGGAGTGTAATATGAGGGTCCAGAGTGTAATATGAGGGTCCAGAGTGTAATATGAGGATCTAAAGTGTAATATGAGGGTCTGGGATTGTAATATGAGGGTCCAGAGTGTAATATGAGGGTCAGGAGTATAATATGAGGCCCTGGAGTGTAATATGAGGCCCTGGAGTGTAATATGAGGGTCCAGGGTGTAATATGAGGGTCCAGAGTGTAATATGAGGATCTAAAGTGTAATATGAGGGTCTGGGATTGTAATATGAGGGTCCAGAGTGTAATATGAGGCCCTGGAGTGTAATATCAGGGTCCGGAGTGTAATATGAGGCCCTGGAGTGTAATATGAGGCCCTGGAGTGTAATATGAGGGTCCAGGGTGTAATATGAGGGTCCAGGGTGTAATATGAGGGTCCGGAGTGTAATATGAGGGTCCGGAGTGTAATATGAGGGCCGGGAGTGTAATATGAGGGCCGGGAGTGTAATATGAGGGTCCGGAGTGTAATATGAGGGTCCAGAGTGTAATATGAGGATCAGTATTGTAAGATACACTGTAATATGAGGATCTCCAGACCCTTATATTACACTCCGGACCCTCTATAGGCTCCTCTATTAGATGACATCCAGTGGCGTAGCGACCGCGGTCGCAGGGGTCGCCGCCGCGACCGGGCCGCTACCAAGGCGGGGCCCGCGAGGCCCCCCCTTACCACTGCACTGCCCGCCTCCCACTCCCTCTTGTGACCGCAAGCAATGTTTTGCTTGCGATCACAAGAGGCAGGGGCCCCCGGCTGTCTTGCGGCCCCCAGGGAGCTCTGTGTGCAGCGGGGGGGGGGGGGGGGGGCATCGCGTTAAGAAAAAAACAGGCCCCGCGAAGCTCCGCCCCCTCCGCGCTAAGCCCCGCCTCCCGCCGGGGGAAGCCCGCCAGCGTGTGTGACCTGGGGGCTACAGAAATCATGCAGGTGAGTATAGATTTTTTTGTTTTTAAGGGGATGATGGGGGTGTAGTGGTATGATGATGGAACAAGAGGATGATGGGGGGTGTAGTGGTATGATAATGATGAAGGAACAAGAGGATGATGAGGATGTAGTGGTATGATGATGAGGGTGTAGTGGTATGATGATGATGAAGGAACAAGAGGATGATGAGGATGTAGTGGTATGATGATGAGGGTGTAGTGGTATGATGATGATGAAGGAACAAGAGGATGATGAGGATGTAGTGGTATGATGATGAGGGTGTAGTGGTATGATGATGAGGGTGTAGTGGTATGATGATGATGGAACAAGAGGATGATGAGGGGTGAAGTGGTATGATGATGAAAGGGCAGGAGGATGAAGGGGTAGTAGTAATATGGTGGAGGTGGTTGTAGTATGATGATGGAGGGGCAGGAGGAGGGGACAACATGGGGGGCATCTGTAAGGGGGATAAAATGGGGGGCATCTATATGGTTGATAACATGGGGGCAATCTATATGGGGGATAACATGGGGGGCATCTATAATAGGGACAACACAGGGGGCCATCTATAAGGGGGAAACATTGTGGGGCCATCTATAAGGTGGACTACACAGGGGGTGTATACAATAGGGGGATATGTACTATAAGGGGGTCACATAGAGTCAGGGCTACCCACTAAATGAGGGTGTAAAGGGGCCAATACAGATGTGCAGTTTGTAGAGAGATGAGGATGGTGTCAGTGTGAGGAGACTAATATGTATGTCTGGCAGATTCTGTGGATTCGTGGCTCGGAGAAGTTCTCATGATGGCCCAGGACAAATGGAGAAGATGAAAAGGGAAGAACTCCGATCAGAAAAGACGTCCCCTGTGAGTCACCTGATATATTTGCACTGTAATGTATATGGTGTATAGAGCCTGTGTAGAGCTGGGGCCACCTCTATATGACTGGATGAGGTGATATTGGTCTATGTACAGAGGATTTTATTCAGTAGCAGCGGTGGTGTTAGTCAGTATGTGGTAAGGGGGGGGGGGGCCAAGTTGACCTCTTGCACCAGGGCCCAAGAGACATTAGCTACGCCCCTGATGACATCTCATATTATAAAGAGCTGTGTATTGCAGTATTACATATTATACAGAGTATGGGGCTGCATATCGTGGTATAACATATTATACAGAGTATGGGGCTGCGTCAAGTACTGATAGTATTATAAGTAATACAAAGTACAGGGCTTCATATTGTAGTGATAGAATTATACAGAGTGCAGGGCTGCGTATTGTAGTGAGAGTTTTATACATTATACAGAGTGCAGGGCTGAGTATTGTAGTGATAGTATTGTAGTATTATACGTTATACAGAGTAGGGGGTTGCGTGTTGTAGTGATAGTATTATACGTTATACAGAGTACATGGCCGACTCAGTATTGTGATAGTATTGTAGTATTATACGTTATACAGAGTACAGGGCCGTCTCACAGCCCCGCCTCCTCACTGAGATGTTATTTTTCAATGACAATGGAGGAACAGGAGGGGCGGGACGTTTGGAAAACCCCACGTGATCCTTCCTAACCGACCAATCGCGCTCAGGGCGGTCTCGCTGTGACGTCACCCCCGCAGCGGCCATTACTGAGGCGGTGTGCAGGCTGCGCGTCCTCCATTCGCGTCTCTTCGTCTCCGGCAGCAGCAGCGCCCCCGCCCGCCCGGTGTCCTCCGCACTCACAGTCATCCGGTCACACGTTATCAGCAGGTAAGAAGCCGCGGGGGGGTGTGTGTTACCTCAGCGCGGCGTGTGGCGGGCTCCGCTCACCCAACATGGCGGCCGCCCCTTTGTTCTGTTTGGCGCCTTATCGTTATGAGGGCTGTGCGCGTGAGGGAGCCGCTCCCCGCGTCCGGTGATCGGAGGAGATGGCGACCCCTGCCGGGTATTACCGACCTGTACCGGGCCCCGTGTTCCCCCGGGCCTCATCCCCTCACAGCCGGCGGCCGTTGTTTCCCAAGATGGCGGAGCCTGTGACGGCCGCTTCTTTCTCTTTCATTCTGAGGCCCAGGCTCCGCCCACTCCTCCCAGCTGCGGTTTTTGTGCGGTTTCTTACATTTTCTTCGCTATTGGCTGCGGATATTGCGGCTACATTCTGGAGCATTCTGTGCCCATTGTCCTGGCCCTCACTATAGACAGCTGCTTTCTGTAAATGTCTCATTTTGGTGGGAAAATCCCCATCACCTTTTAGGTCCTGTTCACACAGGGCAGATATTTACAACAACATAGAAGTTGGTTACACCAGCAGAGAGTAGGCCGCAGGGACCACCACCAGTCTCCTTCTATGAGGCCATCCGTAGCCGCCATTATATTAGTGGGGATCAGGTTACTGATCATGAGAACTGAGGAGAATTACCGTGTAAGTGAATGGCAGTGAGGCCCGGGTGGTGTCCGTTCCTTATAATGCTTCAGTATATGCCCGGCCCGGTGCTGGATGTCCCATAGACATGTACTGGCGCTCGGCCGGCTCGCAGTCATGCCAGGGACGGGCTCCTTTGTTCCCTGTGTCTGTTGTGGTCACCCTGACCTGTAACACCCCTCCCCCAGCCACACAATAGCTAATACATTAGGGCTGGTAATGTACCTTGGAGCCAGGGTTGCACCCAGTCCATACAGGATCAGGAATATCCACAATATAGCACATGTCTGCACCTGGGCCTGCTGGTTGCATATGGATTTTTCCCTTTTTACATAGGCCTATTGGATTGGCAGCGGCCCAGCTCTATGCATTGGGGCTGCCGTCCCCCAGTGTCACCATATCCCCTCTCTGTGGTGTGCCTCCATTGATGGGGATATCGCCACATGGGCACGGTGGGGCATGTCGCATAAAACTGGTGCCAGAATGGTGCCAAACCCAGGAATAGGCAGCGTTTTAAGGAAAGGACCTTACCACCAGGATCTCCGCCCCAGCCCCAATTGGCTTATGTAGAAAAAAAGGGGATGAACCTGACGGTTCATTTACTTTAAGGGTGGTATTACACGGAACGATTATTGTTCGAAAAATCGTTAAATCGTTCGGATTTGAACGATAATCACTTCGTGTAATAGCAGGCAACGATTAAACGACCAACGAGAAATCGTTGATCGTCTAATAGGATCCGGACCTATTTTCATCGTTTGATCGTTCGCACATCATTCGGTGGAATAAGAATTCACAGCTGAAACGTACGCAATAGCGACGACTAAACGACCGCAAGAACGATCATAACGATCATTGTTTCGTGTTCTTCGGCGAACGATTTCGGGCTGTTCGCCTTAGCGGTCGTTTAAGATCGTTTATTGTTAATCGTTAGTCGTCTGAAAATTGCTTGGTGTAAGGCTGGGTTCACACTACGTTTTTGCAATCCGTTTTTCTCATCCATTTTTTTTGCAAAAAACAGATGCTTGTGTGTATCCGTTTTTCCATTGAGTACATTATAAAAAAATATCTGTTTTTGTTTTTTAACATGGTCGACTTTTTTTTTTTTTGTCCGTTAAAAAAAACACATCCTCTTTTTATAATGAAATTTAATGGAAAAGGGATCAAAATGGATGCACACACACGCATTCATTTTTCATCCGTTTTTGCCAATGGCAGCCAATCACCGCTCGGCTTGCCAGAGCTCATGAGTATATGAAAGCTGAGCTGTGATTGGTTGCAGTAAGACTGTGCCATACACCTCCCCCCACAACTGTTAGAGACAATTATCGTGCAAAAATCGTTTAAGCGTTCTAATTTAAATGATTGTTTTGTGTAATTGCAGGCAACGATTGAAAAATAGTTCATATGTCGTTGATTTAGATCTGAACCTAAAATTATCGTTAATCGTTCGTTGTAATGCCACATTTGTTCGTTCAAGTTCTGCATTTGTTCACTAATCGTTCAGTGTAATTGCACATTGTCCGTTTTGCTGGGATCAGAAGGAATAAACGATCATAGTAACGATCATAGTAACAATCGTAACTAACGATTATTGTTCTGTGTAGTATAGTGAACGATTTCAGGTTAACTATAAACAATCTCGCTTGGAATCGTTTAACGTTAAAAATCGCTCAGTGTATTAGGACCGCTAGAGACCTAAATGAAGCACCAGAGCCTCCATCCCCCCTTGCTACAGTGCCAAAATAGGTGATTTTGGGCTATAGCTTTTCCAAAATAAGATAGAAAACATTAGAAATTTTTTTTTTTTTAAGCGGTAAAATACCCCAAAGAACCTGTAGGCCTGGTCTCCGTATTGTTTCCCGCATATGGCGATATGCGAAGATCATCGTGTGTCGGGTAAAAGCCTGACTATTTGGCTGTGCTGGGTGAGAGGCGCGGGCCTGCCTATAAATCCTGAACATTAGTGGCAGCCTGGAGCTGGTGTAGACGACTTCTACAGTCTACATCAGTGATTTTCAACCTTTTTTGAGCCGCGGCACACTTTTTATACTTAAAAAATCCCGGGGCACACCACCAACCAAAATGGCACTAAAAAAGTACATATTTTACATATAGTTAATAATATAGATTCTAAATGTATTTATACTCACTCAGTGTGAAACCTGGGCCTGTTTTCTTCTCCCCCCCTGTGCTTCTCTCCACCATACTTCTCCCCCCTACTTCTCTCCTGTGCTTCTCTCCACTATACTTCTCCCCCTGCTTCTCTCCTGTGCTTCTCTCCACCATACTTCTCTCCCCCATGCTTCTCTCCTGTGATTCTCTCCCCCGTGCTTCTCTCCTGTGCTTCTCTCCACCATACTTCTCTCCCCCCTGCTTCTCCTGTGCTTCTCTCCCCCCTGCTTCTCCTGTGCTTCTCTCCCCCATGCTTCTCTCCTGTGATTCTCTCCCCCGTGCTTCTCTCCTGTGCTTCTCTCCACCAAACTTCTCTCCCCCCTGCTTCTCTCTGCTGTTTCTCTCCCCCATGCCCATGTTTCTCTCCCCCCCCTGCTTCTCTCCCCTGTTTCTCCCCATCCCCAGGTTTCTCTCCCCCATTGTTTTCTCCTGTTTCACAGGGGCACCATAGTTTGGGGAACTTTCCCCGCGGCACACCCGACCATGTGTCGCGGCACACTAGTGTGCCACGGCACACTGGTTGAAAATCACTGGTCTACATCACTGTACGTTTGTGGCATCCAGGAGGCCGCACCCTGTTGTGCTTGGCCCCACCTACTTGACAAGAGCAACATAAAATTGTAAACTAAAATATTTGTGCAAGATATTCCTTGTTTCATAAAACCTTGTCAAAGTTGGCGCAAATATTGCTGACTGATGGCTATAATGTTAGTGAGTAGACTTGTGTGTGCTTATAATGATTAGCATATTAGGAAATACACTGTATGCAAAAGGATTATTGCGCTGTTATGGTGAAGCGCTCTATGCACTTCTCTGTGAAGAGCTTTTGGTTCACATTCGTTTTGACATCTTTCCACACTGACATCCCTTTTGAACTTGTCTTTTTAGGCATGGAGAGAGATTACGGACACGTATCTTACGGTCGCGGTATGGACAGCTTTTCAATTGACAGTGGTGCTGATAGGTAAGTGGCGTATATTGTATAGCCTAGGAGTAGTCAGTATTTAGGTCTAATATCATGGCTTATTCTTCATGAGCCCAGATGTATAGATCTGCCTGAAACCCATAGCAACCAATCATGGCTCTGCTTTTACTTTACCTGAGCGTATATGTAAAGCGTGAGCTGTGATTGGTTGCTGTGGGCATGCACTACTGATGCAGGTAGAGGACTAATAATCTCAGTGATGGCTAAGAGGACTAACCCTCCTCTGTTTACAGGTGATTGCAAGTCACTAGAAAGGTTAAAGGGAGCTTTCAGTAGGTAAGACAAATCCAACCTGCTGATACCCCCCTGTTGTGCATGGGGCACAGAGGATGATCGATGTCCCTTACCTTCATCCTTGGTGCCGTTCCTGTGCAGTTAAAGGGGTTATCCAGCGCTACAAAAACATGGCCACTTTTTTCCCAAAGTTGCCACCACTCTCTTCTCCAGTTCAGGTATGGTCTGCAATTTACCTCCATTCACTTCAATGGAACGTAGTTACAAAACCCTACCCAAACTGGGGAGACGAGTGGTGCTGTCTATGGAAGAAGGTGGCCAATTTTTTTTGTAGGCCTGGATAATCCCTTTTAATGTAGTCCTCTGTCAAGTAAGGCCACTTGGAGACCTGCCCTAATCCCCACCCCCGTCTGCTCCACTGATTCTCATTGGGGTGGGGGCGATTCAGATTGGGGCTCTGGGGGCGCCTTATGGGAAAGAGGACTACATTAAGACTGCACGGAAATGGCGCCTAGGATGAAGGTGAGAGACATGCCTTCATCCTCAGCCTCCCGTGTGCAATAGGGAGCTATCAGCATGTTGGATTTGTCTTACCTGCTGATGGTTCCCTTTAAAAATTACAGATTCAGAGCTGTCGTTTTGGAGTATTTCCATTGGAAAGGCATCCTTATAGTTTGCACACTTATTGAGATTGTTTGCAGCCTAATCTCACCATCCTCCTATAGGCCTTACATGTAGCAAGATGGTCACTTCAGCACATGAAGTAAAAGCTTTGCAGATTGCAGTAATGCCCGGCATATTTCTACTCCTCCCGTTAAAGAACGCATATACACTGCTTATCCAAAAATAAACCCTGCCCTGAAAATATGCCCTAACTTTGAGTTTTGTAGAGTTTTTCCATAACGCTTTAAATATGAGCTTTACTCTAAAATGAAAAAAAAATACTAGAGCATAATACAATTGTTTATGGAAAAAATAACCAATCTAGCGGTTGTATGCTTATTTGCTGCACCTGTGAGGTCCTTTATTTTATGTGCGGCTGAGGCCTGTGATTGGCTGCATCAGTCACATGACTGTATGGGACGTTATCTCTGCAGCAAATACTGATGATACCAGGGAGCAGCAAGGGGAATTATGAGTGAATAAATTCAAGTTAGGAACGGAAGCATTGTGCCGCTATTAGTGAGGAAATAGGGGCATGGTCCTGAACCAAAATGTTGAAACACAGCCTAAGGGGGGTTTCACATGCAGTTTTTTTTTTTTTTTGTCCAAAGTGGAGTAGAAATGGATTCAACAAGGGAAGTGTAAGTTCTGAATTATATTTCCCATTTGTCTCGAATCCACTGCCACACAGAACTGTGTGAAACCACCCTTACTGCAGTCACACTCATTGCTCAGTTAACCCTCTGAAGGCTTTTTTAATTGGAGCTTTGTAACTTGCCATCATAGTAGTTTTATCAGTTTTCCTATATACATGTAGCAGACAAAGGAATATATCTGCTAAATGCTTTCACAATCTTCCATTAGAATTTATGCATAGACCACCCGTTAGCCCCTGTGTTTTGCATCTTAGATATTTATTCCTTGCTCCTTACAATAGACCCTTCCTCAACCCAACATAAAAGATTATTCTGCGTGTTAAGACTTTAAAGGCCTTTTTAATTCCTTTTAGTTATCCAATGTTTTCAGCGATATACTTGATTTTATTACAAGATGTTCTAGCGGAATCATATTAGTTTAGAGAGGAGGCAAAGTATTCAGAAGCTTAATGTGAACATGCTCCTATCACTGATCTGCCTGGGCTGAAAGTATGTGCAATTCCAGGCAGAAAGTTGCACATTTCTGTTTGGTTATGTTAACGCTGTTAAGCAAATGTTCCAGGTTTTGGGAGGGTTGCTTATAAATAAGCTGTAAGATATTAGGTTAGTTAATGCACTGCTTATTGTATGAGATGTAATGTTGATAAATGTCAGCTGATGCTTGATTTGTTTTGTATATTTCTGGAAAGCTTACCTCTATTTTTCTCCTCACGTCAATTCTTCCAGGTATGGACCTTATGAGTCTTTTGACTCCAGGTCTGCTGTGGGTGGGCGAGATCTGTACAGATCTGGCTATGGTTATAATGAATCCGATCAAGGCTACGGAGATAGTTATGATGGTCGATATGAGAACACATACCGGAGTAGCGTTGACTCTTATGAAGGTAGAAACCAGGGCGGGTCTAGCTGGGATCCGTCTTTCACACGAGCAAAAGTGAGGACTGGGTTTATGGAGGACAGAGGAAGAGACTCTTACTCTTCCTACGGCGGTTTTTCTTCGCCCTATATGAAGCCTGCAACAGTAGGCTCACGGGGAAGAGGAATGCCTGCTTACCCCGACAGTGCATTTGGCGGCAGAAGCAATGATGCTTTTGGAGGACCAGCAACAGGCAGAGGCCGTGGCAGAGGAGGAGTAAGTACAGAATCTTCTCAGATTCTTTTTAATAATCACTTTGAATTATTTGAAGACCAGAACTTTAAAATGGCATTTTGTCCATCCTATTCTATTGCATGAAGGTTTGTGCATTTCCCAGTGTGAACGCTCACTTTTAAAGAAGTAATGCTTTAAAGGTTCATCTGGGAATTAGCCCATTTCTGCTAAATTCTTTCCATGTGAAAGAAAATTTGAAGTATTCTGTAACTTTTCAATCGCATGTTCTATCTGTTTACAAGGGAATATAAATTCCTTGGCCTCATTTGGAGCATTAACTAAAGAAACAAAAAATAATTGCAAAAGGTTACATGAAGACCTTTTTGAAGTTCTGAGTAGGTTAAAGGTGCAATGTATTATAGTCAAATGTATCTTCATTTCACATATGGTATGTGTCATATGGCCCTGCAGCTGTTGCTAAACTACAATTCCTATCATGTTTGCACAGCTGAAGCCTTGGCTGTCTAGGCATGATGGGAACTGTAGTTTTGCATCAGTTGGAGGGTCACAAATTTGACACCTGGGCCTTAGACTTTTACTGTAAAAGCTTTAAACATCAGGTCTTATCCACCCTCTAAAAAGATTGAAATATGCGCCTGAAATGTCATAAAATAACATGAAAACCTTTACTCACCTTTTATGATCCTGCAGCGATCCAGCAGAGAAACCTCAGTGGGCATCCTAGTCTGTTAGGGGCTGACGTGGTCATAGCCCTGTGACCAGTCACCGATGGGAGTTAGAATACCAGTAGTACAGCATGTAACCATTTAAGCCACTGATTGGCACATACTTAAATGGGTTCTGTGGCAAAAAAATTTATCAACTAGTTTTAGAATGTTATACAGATTTATAAATCGCTGTTAAGGAATCTCAAGCCTTTCTTTACTTATCAGCTGCTGTATGTCCTGCAGGAAGTGGTGTATCTTTTCCCGTTTGACACAGTGCTCTCTGCTGCCACCTCTGTCCATGTCAGGAACTGTCAAGAGTAGCAGCAAATCCCCATACAAAACCTCTCCTGCTCTGGACAGTTCCTGACATGGACAGAGGTGGCAGCAGAGAGCACTGTTTTAGAGTGGAGAGAATACACCACTTCCTGCAGGACATACAGCAGCTGAGTGCTGGAAGTCTTCAGCTTTTTCAAATAGAAGTAACTTACAAATCTGTGTAACTTTCTCACACTAGAGAACCCTGTTAACAGAACAGGGTGCCTGCTGAAGCTTCTGTGCTAGATCACCATGGGATCAGATAGGTTTAAAAGTTTTTATGCTTTTACATTTATTTTTTTTTTGGCTTTGTTGTGCACCATGTACACTTGTCTGTGCAGAACCGTGAATTTTTCAGTGGGTGGATAACCATTTATATGTCTATTTAGTTCCATGGGTGCAGATAGCTGTGAAGAAGGCATCTGGTGCGATATGCTGACACCAGATATCCTGTATTTTTACATATAGCCTCACAAAGCATAAAAGGAAACTTGTATAGAAAATCACAAGAGTTTGAGCATGATCAGATCTCTTGTGGTTGGGGCAGGTCGCATGTGACTTGCCCCTCACTGTCATAACCATTTTATGGCAGTAGTGGAGCCCTGTCCTGAAGGGAGTAGACAGGACTCTTACTAGTTGTGCTCCGTTCCTCCTCCTTTTTATAGTTACTGATCGTTCAGAATTATCACCCAACTTAAAATAGTTAATACCAGTCTGCCACAATAGTGCTTCCGCTTTCTTTTTTTCAAGTTCTTTGCTTTACATGAGTAAGTATAGTACAATGCCTTGATGATGCCTTCATTTAATTTTGGAAAATGCATTGCACCTTTAATAAGTATTTGCAAAATTTGTAATGTGTTTAAGTTTTCTTTGTTACATCTTGGGGTGGGGGGGGGGGCATATTTTCATTTTCTTTGTTTTTTGTTTTTTATTTTTATTTTAGGTTTGGTATTTTTTTAAGTCTTTACTGATCAATGTGGTCCTGTACATTGCCAGCGCCACTTGGTTTGTAGAGGGTTATTCTTTAACAGTATTGGATGTTCTCAGTGGATTAATGTGGTTTTTACACTAATTTTAGCAACTTGGCCGTGGCATGCACAGACCGGGAATGTTGGAGTTTAAGCACCAGCCAATGCCTGGTGGCATGGCAAGAGGAATTAAGAGAAAGATGGCCCAGCCTTTCAAGGCACCAGTAGGTTTTGGCAAAAAACAAAAGCTGTCGAAAGCTGGAAACCAGAATGCTAAGAATACCCCAGCACCAGGTAATGTGTAATGCTACAAATGTTAGAATTGTATGGTTATTTCTAACTCAGGATTTAGAGTTGTGTTTAAAGACGCTGTTATGAGTATCTTAAGCTCAGCCAGAGGAAAGGAAAGTAGTGTTGGGCAACTTGCAATTCCCTGTTAGGGTGCATTCAAACCTACAGGATCCGCAGCAGATTTGATGCTGTGTTCAGTTAATTAAATAAAATCAGCTGCGGATCCGGTAAGTGTGAACGTACCCTTAAAGAGTTTTTTTTTTTTTTAGAGCAGTCCCTGTGCAGTGGTTACTTCCCCTAATGTGAATTCAGAAGTTGCCTGCTAAGCAGCTCTGGCTACTGGGGGGGTTTGGGTGGGAAATGAAGGACAAGAAGCTTTTTCTGGTATTTGGAGGAAATGGCTGTGTTTTAATAATGTTGCTAAATAAAGTCACATAATACCTTTGCTCTTTCAGAACCTGTTGACCCAGAAGAGGAAGAGAAGCGCCGCACAGAGGCTAGGAGAGAAAAGCAGAGGCGCAGAAGAGAGAAGAACAGTGAGAAATATGGAGATGGGTACGTTGCTTTTTATTACTTTTTTTTCTTTTTTTTTTTTTTTTTTTTTTTTTATAAATAAAGTAACTTGTATTGCAAGTGCATTCCAGAACATTCCTTATAGTTGACAAAATTGTTTGAATATTGATGGTTTGGCCTTGCTAACTTTCTGGACAAATTGTAAAGATGCCATTCAGGACTCAAGCTTATTGCTTGCTCAGAATATGTGCTGTATCAGTAATGGTGTATTTACAGAGATTTATCTGACAGATTTTTGAAGCCAAAGCCAGAAACAGACTGAGAACAGGTCATAAAGGAAAGACATATCTCTCCCCTTTTTCAAATCTTTTCCTGGCTTTGGCTAAAAAAACCCTCAGATAAATGTCTCTGTAAACGCAGCGTAACAGTCCTGTCTTTGTGTCCCTGTCGTTTACAAGAACCTTTGTCCAAAAAGTTTTTGATTGGTCTGGAAGTTGAGAATGAATGGAGAGCAGCATGTGACAGAGCTCTTAACTCCATGGCTTTGCTGTCCTGTCCTGTCTTTTTGCCATGCCAAAGTTTTTGCCATGAATGCTAAAGAGAACCTGTGATCAGTTTAAAAAAAGAGTTGTGTGTTTTTTATTTTTTTAAGCCTCTGGTGCACCTGCCCAGAGAACCCTGTTAAGCCTTACGTTTTGTTCCAACCTCTTCAAAATCTTGTTTTTTGAACTTTTTGGTTCTTACTACGGCTCTGTCAGGCTCGACTGATTAAATGTAGTAATATGTTACTGTGTGTAGAAGAGATTATTCATGCTTTACATCTGCAGAGGCAGGCCTTTTTGGTATGAACATTATATGCAGTATTTATCCAAGTGTTTTTATAATTCCCACCCCCCCAGAATGGCCTTCACATGCTCCTTTTGCAAGTTCAGATCCTTTGAAGAAAAAGGTATTGAAGAACACTTGGAAAGTCCAGCTCATCAAGATATGTTGGATCACATTCAGAAACAAACCAAATTTGACAAACCAGTCATGGAGTTCTTGCATGTAAGTAGAATACAAAGTTGTCTGATCTGTTCCATCTCTCCAAAATCTTATTGCTACTTTAAATTATTGAAAAGTTCCAGGCAAACTTAATACACTATCCTCTTGGCCCTTAAAGAGAACCTATCATCTCTCTCTATCTAACTACTGTCCCTAATGTCTCTATAAGCGTCCCTAAATCTAACTAAAGATACAGACTGCCTTTGCAGTCTGTATCTGATACTTTACCTGATCCTCTGTTCCCTGGCTGTATCGGCCGGAGCAGCCATCTTGATGACGTCACTGTGTTCTACCACTGGAACGCACTGCGAAACGCAGTGAAGTCACCAAGATGGCGACGCCCACCGGAACAGCGAGGGAACAGAGGATCAGGTAAAGTATCAGATACAGACTGCAGAGGCAGTCTGTATCTTTATGGTTATATTTAGGGACACTTATAGAAACACATTAGGGACACAGAAATACACAGCGATCTCGTGCTGGATAGCAAGAGATCGCAGTGTATTGACAGAGCGGCGGGCAAAGGATCATGGGATCCTATCCTGCTGCTCTGCATGCCGGGAAGATCCGGGCTATAATTGGCTGTGGAGCCTAAACGTGGCCCCAAAAAAGTAAGTTATTTAGTAAAATAAAAATTTCATAATCTAATAAGAGAATAATTTTTTTTAAATCACTGTGATTGGTTCTCTTTAAGCACCTTTAAAACTTTGCTTAAAAGCAAAACACATTGGTTGTGTAGTTGTATTATGGTGAAATCTGGTCTTTTGTTGGGTAATGAGTTTTTGTGTTTAATTTTTCTTCTCATTTAGGAATGCATTGTTAACAAGTACAAGAAAACAGCTGCACGGAAAGCGCAATCTGTCCAGAATGAAGCTGCCAAAGCTCCAGAGAAGGATATCATGGAAGGTAATGACCTGTCTTGCATGTTTGCGGTGATGTACAGAATACTGCTGTGGATGTTTATTTTCACAGGATACAGGTGGAGAGCCGTGCAAATCGGCCTTCTGACATAAGATTTTGTTACTCTGGATACGTCCCACCCCAGCCCAGTTACATTTGGAAACCATAGTCTAATAAGGTTTGAGCATGGTACTCGCCCAGTGTGGAAGTTTTGCTCTGCTTTCTATCACGACAAAGCTTACAGGCTCAAGTGCTGTTTGTAGCTAAACCTCTCCTCTTCAGACCATATAAGAACTACACTATGAAAGATTATAAAGATTTATATCAAATTACACTAGGGGCAAAACAAGCATAAAGCTGAAGTGCATACTGGTACTATTCACTGGCGTTGGGAGGTGAATCTGCTGATTATGGAATACTGCTAGTGTGTCTTTTCTAAAATGTAGTGACTGTGCCACTATAAATGCTTATTTTAACCCATTGTTTTTGTTGTCTTAGGAGTGACTCCAGATGACCATATGATGAAAGTAGAAACTGTGCATTGCAGTGCTTGTAGTGTGTATGTCCCTGCACTGCACAGCTCTGTTCAGTTGCATCTCAAGTCTTCTGATCATACAAAGAGCAAACTGGTAAGACTCCTGCCTCTCGCTGACCATTCTCTAACTGTTCATAATGTCAACACTGGACAACCCCATGTCCTACTGCTTTTAGTGGGTTCTTGTCTTACCCAGAAAACAGACCTGCTGTAAAGGCCCTATTCCACCAACAGATCTGACGACAGATTATCTGCCAAAGATTTGAAGCCAAACCCAGGAACAGACTATAATGAGAGAACAGGTCATAAAGGAAAGACTGGATTTTTCCTCTTTTCAAATCCATTCCTGGGTTTGGCTTCAAATCTTTGGCAGATAATCTGTCGTCAGATCTGTTGGTGGAATAGGGCCTTAAGGATGTTTACATCTGGCAGACTTGCTGCACCCATGTATTATGTAGTTGTTTGACTGTTTTACGAGGAGCCATGTAATAGTCTGACTGGCCATGTCACTACGCAACAGCAACCAGCCACCTCATATAGGGAAAGGGTTACCCATCTGGGACAGCACTAAGAATTTACAAAGCTATAATAGCTAATAGCAATTTAATTTTCTTTTTTTCTTTCTTTTTTTTTTTTTAGGCCTATAAAGATCAGATAAAACGGGAAAGCATTTTGACTGCTACAAGCATCTTAAACAATCCCTTGGTAAAAGCAAGATATGAAGTCTACCTGAAGGTAAGCAAAACCAGTCACAGAATATGGCACTTCTCATCTGTCTCCAGACTCGAATGGACAAAGAATCAATAAAAACTTTGTATGTAATTGTGCTGTTGGTAAAGGGGTTTCTGGAAAAAAGTCAGAGGATAATCAAATTTGGCAGCTCTTCCAATCAGCTGTTTACGTGCAGCACCAGGCTACATGATAGAATGGAGTCAGAAGCGGACAGCTCTGCACATTGTGTTGTGACCAGGTTGGGTCCCTGCAGCTCTGCTTGCGTTGACGTGAATGAGACCTGAGCTTCATTAACACAGTACTGCTACCACAGTGTATGGAGCTATGTGCTCACTGTGTATACTGGCTTCTTGGCTCTGGCAAACAGCTGACTTGCTTGGAAGCTCTAATTATATGGTACTGATTATCTGTTAAGAAGATGGGCCATATTCTCAGAAAAGTAGTTTTGGGCTGTGTTCACAGGCTGCATGTTATTTACTACACTGCCATGTTTTAAGTGCAAATCAGCATCTTTAAAAATTATGTAAATTCCATCAGCTTTCCTGGCACCTCTTTCAAGTACTTAAAGTCTAAATCTATTTTATTTTAAGGGTGAAAATCCATTTGAGACTCAGCCTGAAGAGACTGCACCAGAATCCAATGCTGAAGATGCTGCTGAAGTTCCCACTGGTGAGGAATGCGGGGCTTCTGCAAATGATTCTGCTTTGGCTGCCACGTCAGAAGACTTCACAGCAGACCCCCTTGCCTCCACTGAGTAAAAGTAGTCGTGATACTCGAGCAAATCAATTCCTCTTTTTTTTTTTTTTTTTTTTTTTTTTTTTTTTCTTTTATCTGTTGTGCCATCCTGTTTTAAACTTTGGCTTGTGGGCCATGAGAGTCTGATATTCGCAGAAATCAAACTTTTTTTTTTTTCTTTACATTTGGCATCGGCATACAATGAAAGAAATCCTCTTGCATTTTTAACACTTATCTTACTTTCTTTTATCGGGACCCCTCCTGATATTAACTTGCCAGTTTTATTTTCTGTTTTCTATTCTTGGTTGTAATATTTTTATCTTACAGATGCTGTGAAGTCTTGGACGTGTTTGTACAATGTTGAACAGTTAGTGTTTATATTGTAGTTTGTGACACTGAAATATTGTGGCATTGTAAACCTTTTTTCTGTTTGTTTGCTACTTAGATCCTTGTGTCTCAGATAACTAAATAAATCTCATAAACTGTTCATGATCTCTTATGGATAGAATCCTGAAAACCAGCATTTTCTCATGTAAGCCCGTTCTGCCTGTGAGATAAAGACCTGCGGGGAAATCCCAGGAACGGTTTTATGTAAATAAAGTTTAATTGTATAATGGAATCAAGCAGCCTGGCGATACTTCAGTTTCTCTCCATTTTCCTAGTAGAGATTTGCATTCAAGATGAAAAACCATACAGACCTAGACCCCAATTGTATGATTCATTCAACAGCCACTCCATGGTAAAGTGAGACTTTGGTTATCTTTCTCCCTATGAGCAGATGCTGTACTCTCTATAGCAGTCCCATAAACAACCGTCAGACATCCCCCCCCCCCCCCCCCCCCCCCCTCAAAAAAGTAAAAAAAAATCTTGGCAATTCGTAAGTGACTGAGACAATGTTTGGGAGTAATTCTTGAGGTCTGGATTTATGGCAATGATCCAAACAATAGCTTCCAGTACTCTGATACTAAATTTGGCCTATCGTAAGTCCCTGGTGTAACAACCAGACAGTTACAAGAAACAAATACATGAATGAATTGTTATCAGGTAACAAGAACTGAATGATTGTGGCCAGGGAATGAAGTAAACAGAAGAGCGAATTTATAGTAAAAACGGAGCATATCTCTTAGCTTGGCGGTCTGCTTATCAGCCGGCTGTCTTTGAACTCTGCCCCCACTCCTCCACGGCTGCCTGGAAAAAGCTGCATCCAGTCCTGGGAAACTGGGAAAAGTTTTCCAGGGCTGGATCAAGCTTTTCCCAGCACCAGGGGACCTGAGGCTGCCAGCTGATAAGGGGGCTGCCAAGCTAACGAAGTCATGTGCTTTGTTAATGTAAATTCGCTCATCTCTAGTAAACATGAACAGAAATTACAGACAGAATTACAGAACAGACATTAGCTTTCCCTAGTCTGTTCCTGAGTGCTGACATGTCGGCAGCTAGTCTCCTTGTGCACACAGTTGCTGGCTTCTTTGCAGCTATTACGGTCTATGCTGGACAACCTCATCTAAGACACTTCCTCCTCTAGACCATAGGGTATGCATGCACTCCTTCTCTTATGGCTGTTCATACATCTAAAATCTGTCCCTACCTGTCCTGGCTCAGCGACCTATTTAAGGGGGGTTGTCCAGGCTTTAAAAAAAAAAAAAATGGCTGTTTTCTTCCAGAAACAGCACCCCTCTTCTCAGTTTGGGTGGGGTTCTGCAGCTTTAGTTTTATTGAAGTGAATGGAACTAATAGCTGATATTTCTGTGCCATCCAGCAGCTACCCACGCTGGGACCACTTTTAGGAAGCAGCCTGGTACCCTCTAATCCTGAAGCTTCCACCTCTTGGAGTGGGATAAAGAGAGGAAACCTGGCAAATATTCTGCTCTTGATTTAGATCTAAAGGCAAACTGATTAGTTAGCACACTGTATCCACCTACTGCTTTATTAGGGTGGGTTCACACTATGGAATGGGGCGCGGATAACCCCCCCACGGATTCTGTCGCTCGCCCGCATCTCCGCCCAGTCATAGACTCGCATTCTATGGATGGGCGGATTCTGCCTCCGCTGAAAGAATTGACATGTGAATGGTGCAATCCGGCCGACCATAGAGTGGAGTCTATGGCACAGGCGGATATGCGAGGGGCAAGCGATGGAATCTGCTGTGGGTTATCACTGGGATTTGAAAGCACCTTTTCAATCTCTTCTGAATCTCATCCTCCTTGGCTTGTAGAGTACTGTCCCTGTGCAGTCCTATCTATGAGTACCTGAAATTTTAGCACCAAAATGGCTTTTGTGCTGATTCGGGCAGCATACTTTTAAATCAAGTTTCTATGTTAAAAAAAAAAAATAATCTCCAAAAATTCTTTTGCCTTCCATCTTATCTATAGTATTAAATCCAGATAGCTTGCAGTTTTCATTCTCACCACTAGGTCTAAAACTAAGCTGAGACTTCCGGTCTGTGATGAGGCGGCGGCTGCTCCTGCAAAGTGATCTGTACAGGATTACAGAGAGGTGACACCTGTAGATAGCACTAGTGTAATAGCCCTATTTCACGGAACGATTATCTTTCATAGACTCGCTCCAACGACCGCTCGTTAACGAGCACTTAACGATTTTTTTAAGCGAGTGATAACGCATAATACGTATGGGAACGTGAACGATATCTGTAGTGTAATGATTTTTTTGCGGTCGTTACATGGTCGTTTAAAACGTGGAGAAATGTAGGTAGACATTTCAAGAACGACAGATTTTTTTATTCAACGAAAAGATTAGCGAATTATTGTTGAAAGACCAACGATTTTTTTTTTCGACATGTTGAAAAATAAATAGTGAACGACTCAACGACTATTTTGCTGTTCGCTCGTTTACAGCTATTCCACAGAACGAATATCGTTAACGAGCAGTCGTTTGATCGATACTTGTTCTAAAAAGTTCAGTGGAAAAGGGCCTTAAGGATGCCTTTACACAGACAGGTTTATGTGACAGATTATTGAAGCCAAAGCCAGGAATGGATTGGAAAGAGGAGAACTGTCTTTCCTTTCTGACCCGTTCTGTTTAGTCTGTTCCTGGCTTTGGCTTAAAAAATCTGTCAGATAAATCTGTGTGTAAAGGCACCGTAGCACTTCCCTGTGGAATGACCTATTGAAAGGCCACAAAGTACGCTCAGTAATGTTTCACATACATCTCAAGGGGACAGATTGCAAGGGGGGGAACCTGCTAAACCCCACTCCCTCCCTCGCTAAAACTTACATAATACAGAAATAAATAACACACACATTTTGGCAAAAATTTAGCAGCGTATGCTGCCTTTTATTATAACTTAAATACACATCTGGGGAGGCCCGACACAAATCACGCCCTCCTTTTCCCCAGGAACCAAGGTGAGGGTGACCCGCCTAGGCCATTCCTCCCCCATTGACCGCAGCCTGCCTCCTAGCTGAACCGCGGCAAGGGGTACCTCACCAAATGGAACCACCTGGAAAAGGGGAGCGTGATTTCCACCACCAAAGGTAGGGCCCCCCCACATGCTCTACTTTCCGCCACCATCAATACCATCGCTCCAGCGCATACTGAAGTGCATTATTGAAGATGTCCAATCTCCGACAGATGTTCATTGTCTGTGTGATACAGACCCTCACAGGTATAGTCAATCAGTTCATCATATCCAATAGCCACACCGCCACGGTCCAACACAAACCGCTTGATTGCCTTATTCACTTTCTTCCGGGATCTCTCAATAGCAGGCATCGACCTTGCCTCCTTTCACCATCTCCGCTGCACCATGCAAGACCACATGATCGTTACTTCTGGCCACCTTGCCAGTCATCTGTCCATCTCCAGTAACATCATACGATACAAATCGTTGCCTCCAGCATGAACGATGATCACGTCCGGGGGTGCGCACCCACTGGATATCTCATTGATCTTCTTTGGCAACTCATCCCAGTGCAGGCTTCTCTTGCCAAACCACTTTACCACGCACTTCTCCATGGGCAAGCCCAGCTGCAGGCCATAAGGACGCCTCCTGGCCCGTCTTTCTGCCCAATGGATGTACGAATGCCCCACAATCCAGACAGACTTCTTTCCTGAAACAAAAAACAGAAACAGTGACGGTACACCATAAAACCATTTCCACCAGTAAGTTTATCACTCCACTTCCCCATCAGTGGACAATATCACGCACGTAGGCCTTAAACGCAGCCGATTTCCATCTGCCCAGCCTCTTAATCTAAAGTGCCTAACCTAGCTCACACCCCCTCTCCTTTTATTCTCATAACCCCGTCCCTTCTCACACCTATCTCACCTGAAATACCTCCCACAGGTATAACCGCCGCCTAGCTAATTCTCTTTGTCTCTACACAAAGCCCCCCAGCTAAGCCCACCCACTCTACTAACTCCAGCAGCCATTTTAACTCCCTCATGATACCAAACCACCATTATCCCCATTACAAACAAATCCCTCCAGCAACCACCCGGTCGTGGTCGCAGAGACCCCCCTTATGGTTCCTTGCCGGGAGGCCCCTTACCCCAACTCGTCACTCCTTCTCTCTAATGTTTCTGCCTTCTCTAGGAGAGGGGTAATTGCACCCAGACAGCTCTGGCTGCTGCTTATCTCTCTCAAACCAAAGGGGTGGAGTAATGGTTTTCCAGCACCAAAGTGATTGCCAGACCAATAGCTCTGGCAGTGTTACAAGTATACTATATACTTCACTGTCCTTTGTGTATAAACTATTCATCTCTTGGCTTAACCTGCCCACTCCTCAGTACTCTGATATTTGACTGGCAGTCTGGGGCGATTCTCTGGAGGGTCTTCTGCCCGTCTGAGGTATGCCCGGAATCTGTTAGCTGTGCTACAGTCTCTACCTGTCCTTCCCTCGCAGTATACGGTCAGCTCCAGCTAGTCAGGAAGACTTCCCCTCTTTACATATTCAGACATAACTTTTAAGGGGGTACTCCGGCAAAAAAAAAATTCTATCAGATTGGCTGGTTTCAGAAAGTTATATAGATTTGTAATTTACTATTTTAAAAATCTCCAGTCTTCCAGTACTTATCAGCTGCTATGTGTCCTGCAGGAAGTGGTGTATTCTCTCCAGTCTGACACACTGCTCTCTGCTGCCACCTCTGTCCATGTCAGGAACTGTGCAGAGCAGCAGCAGATCCCCATAGAAAACCTCTCCTGCTCTGGACAGTTCCTGACATGGACAGAGGTGGCAGCAGAGAGCAGTGTGTCAGACTGGAGAGAATACACCACCTCCTGCAGCACATACAGCAGCTGATAAGGGATGGGAATTGTAGTTTTGCACCTGCGGGGGGCCCTGAGTCTGACACCTGTGGTGTAGAATATAAAATGCTTTCTCTATCTGGGCCTGTTGGTAATGTCAGTAATCATTGAAAACTACACATCCCACAATGCACCACAGCTTCAGCTCTGCTACATTGTGTGTCGCAGCAAGTGGTATTCAACCCAATATATAGCAATGATGGATGATATGACGTACAGTGGGGGGAATGGTCATGCAGAGAGATGTTTATGGGCTGGAGAGACATGATGCCACCCATCACATCAACACAGAAGACAAGGTGCAGAATCGGGGAACCCCTTTATATAACAGGTATATTGTTATCCCTAATAGACAACTGGGCAACCCCTTTATATGACAGTTACAATGTTATCCCTAAAAGAATCGGAGAACTCCTTTAATTAACATACAATATTTTCCCTAATAGAGGGATATAACGGATACAAAGTTATCCATAAAAGAGAATCAAGGAGCCCCTTTATATAAAAGATACAGCATTATCCCTTGTAGATAATCGGGGTACCCCTTTATATAACAGATACAGCATTATCCCTTGTAGATAATCGGGGTACCCCTTTATATAACAGATACAGCATTATCCCTTGTAGATAATCGAGGAACCCCTTTATATGACAGTTACAATGTTATCCCTTAAAGAATCTGGGAACTCCGTTATATAACAGATACAATGTTATTCCTAATCGAGAAATGTGGAACCCCTGTATATAACATACACTGTTTTCCCTAATAGAGAATCGGGGAATCTTGTTATATAACAGATACAAAGTTATCCATAAAAGAGATTCAAGGAACCCCTTTATATAACAAAGATACAATGTTATCCCTAATAGAGAATTGGGGAACCCCTTTATATAACACAGATACAACATTATACCTAATAGAGAATTGGGGAACCCCTTTATATAACACAGATACAACATTATACCTAATAGAGAATTGGGGAACTCCTTTATATAACAGATACAATGTTATTTCTAATAGACAATATAACATACAATGTTTTCCCTAAGAGGATCAGGGAATCTTGTTATATAAAAGATACAAAGTTATCCATAAAAGAGAATTGGGGAACCCCTTTATATAACACGGATACAGTGGTATCCCTAAAAAAGGATCAGAGAATCCCTTTATATAAGACAGATACAATGTTATCCCTAATAGAGAATCAGGGAACTTCTTTACACTCACTGGCCACTTTATTAGGTACACCATGCTAGTAGCGGGTTGGACCCCCTTTTGCCTTCAGAACTGCCTCAATTCTTGGTGGCATAGATACAACAAGGTGCTGGAAGCTTCCTCAGAGATTTTGGTCCATATTGACATGATGACATCACACAGTTGCCGCAGATTTGTCGGCTGCACATCCATGATGCCAATCTCCCGTTCCACCACATCCCAAAGATGCTCTATTGGATTGAGATCTGGTGACTGTGGAGGCCATTGGAGTACAGTGACCTCATTGTCATGTTCAAGAAACCAGTCTGAGATGATTCTAGCTTTATGACATGGCGCATTATCCTGCTGAAAGTAGCCATCAGATGAGCCATCAGGTCCATTGTGGTCATAAAGGGATGGACATGGTCAGCAACAATACTCAGGTAGGCTGTGGCGTTGCAACGATGCTCAATTGGTATCAAGGGGCCCAAAGAGTGCCAAGAAAATATTCCCCACACCATGACACCACCACCAGCCTGAACCGTTGATACAAGGCAGGATGGATCCATGCTTTCATGTTGTTGGCGCCAAATTCTGACCCTACCATCCGAATGTCGCAGCAGAAATCGAGACTCATCAGACCAGGCAACATTTTTCCAATCTTCTACTGTCCAATTTCGATGAGCTTGTGCAAATTGTAGCCTCAGTTTCCTGTTCTTAGCTGAAAGGAGAGGCTCCCGGTGTGGTCTTCTGCTGCTGTAGCCCATACTGTGTACTGTGCGTTCAGAGATGCTCTTCTGCCTACCTTGGTTGTAACGGTTGGCTATTTGAGTCACTGTTGCCTTTCTATCAGCTGGAACTAGTCTGCCCATTCTCCTCTGACCTCTGGCATCAACAAGGCATTTCCGCCCACAGAACTGCCGCTCACTGGATGTTTTTTCTTTTTCGGACCATTCTCTGTAAACCCTAGAGATGGTTGTGCGTGAAAATCCCAGTAGATCAGCAGTTTCTGAAATACTCAGACCAGCCCTTCTGGCACCAACAACCATGCCACGTTCAAAGGCCCTCAAATCACCTTTCTTCCCCATACTGATGCTCGGTTTGAACTGCAGGAGATTGTCTTTACCATGTCTACATGCCTAAATGCACTGAGTTGCCGCCATGTGATTGGCTGATTAGAAATTAAATGGTAACGTGCAGTTGGACAGGTGTACCTAATAAAGTGGCCGGTGAGTGTACATAACACATACAATGTTATTTCTAATAGAGAATCGGGGAACCCCTTTATATAACATACAATTTTTCCCTAATAGAGGATCAGGGAATCCTGTTATATAACAGATACAAAGTTATCCAGAAAAGAGAATCGGGGAACCCCTTTATATAACACAGATATAACGCTATACCTAATAGAGAATTGGGGAGCCGCTTTATATAAAACATACAACATCCCTTATAGAGAATTGAGGAACCCCTTTATATAATACAGATACAATGTTATCCCTAATAGAGGTTCGGGGCACCCCTTTATACAACACAGTTACAATGTTATCCCTAATAGAGGATCGGGGGACCACTTTATGTAAGACAGTTACAATGGTATCCCTAATAGAGAATCGGGAGACCCCTTTATATAACAGATACAATGTTATCCCTTATAGAGAATAGGGGGATCCCTTTATAAAACAGATACAATATTATCCCTAATAGAGAATTGGGGAACCCCTTTTTATAAGACATATACAATGTTATCCCTAATAGAGAATCAGGGGCCCCCTTTGTATAACAGATACAATGTTATCTCTAATAGAGAATTAGGGGACCCCTTTATATAACAGATACAGTGTTACCCATAATAGAGAATAGGTGGACCCCTTTATATAATAGATACAATGTTATCCCTAATAGAGAATAGGGGGACCCCTTTATATAACAGATACAATGTTATCTCTAATAGAGAATTAGGGGACCCCTTTATATAACAGATACAGTGTTACCCATAATAGAGAATAGGCGGACCCCTTTATATAACAGATACAATGTTATCCCTAACCCTTATGTTAAAGCTGATGAATCATTAGATGAGGATGAGAAGTTTGACGACTAATCTGTATTCCGTCTTCCAGGATCTCATTTTATATTGGTCCAGGAGCTACAAAAGGCCAGAAGGAGAGGAAGAGAGGCGTCTGTGAATCGGCGTGGGAGGCGCTGGCGTCCACAGGTTAATTAATTCCATCATCTGGGACGGGGATTGTCGGCGCGGGGTGACTGTCACTGCTAAATGACAGATGTCTTGCTGAAAATCCCTCACATCTTTCCTTGTGATATGGAGTTCAGTGGCGGCAATAACAGGGTACATTTCTTTAATAACTGTTACATCTAATCTTCAGAGATTTCTCCAACATGTCCTATTGCTTTTACACAGTTCCCCTGACATTATTGTCTGCATTTTCCGCCTGCATTATGCGCGCAGATTTAGAGTCAACAGCGTCCCAGTAGTGCGGAGGCCGGGTACTCACTTCTCTGCTTCTGCAATTGTCGTAAATTTCCCTTCCTCTTCCAGCTTCATGAAACATCTGGGATATGACAATGAGGTCCCTGATCTACAATAGCAAACATCCCCTAACGTTGAACATATGGTCTCGGCTACGAGCCCGCCAGCCGTGATAAATTTGAGTATTTTGAAGAAGCAAAGTGTCTGCTTTCTATTGTTTCCTTCACGGTCATTTCTGAAGTCGTTGGATGCGATACATTGGAGATGCAGAACGCATCCAGCGGGCGATCTCGACAACTAAGAATAAGACAAAAATGCTGTAAATTAGTAAATAAATTAAAAAATTACCAAGAGGCCCTATTAATTTTTGATGAATTGTTTACTACTCTAGTAGTGACAGTGAGTCTTGTTTCCCAGGGCCAGGAGCGTCTCATTTGGGCTAGTTCCATCCCCCCCCCCTTTCCCCTATCAATGTAGTTTCACTGGCTAGGGAAGTAATTTAGAGGTCTTGGCCATCCAGCTGCTAATGGAATGAGACCAACTAGGGTTACGTCCTCTTTCTATACAGTGGGGAAAATAAGTATTTGATACGCTGACGATTTTTGCAGTTTTTCCTACCTATAAAGAATGAAGAAGGGGGTAATTTTAATGGTCGGTAACTTCACCTGTGAGAGAGAGAATCTATAAAAATATTCCAAATACTCTCACAGAGCTCACAGAGAGTGTCTGTATAAGAAGCTCCTCCTCCTCTGCCCTCATTGCCTGGATTACCTGCACCTGTTCCATCTCGTTACCTGTATAATAATCACCTGTCTACACACTCATCACACGCCAACTTCTCCACCATGGCCACGACCAAAGAGCTGTCTAAGGACATCAGGGACAAAATTGTAGACCTGCACAAGCCTGGGACGGGCTACAGGACAATAGGAAGGCAGCTTGGTGAGAAGAGGAAAAACTGTTGGCGCATTTATTGGAAAATAGTAGTAAACACAAGATGACTGACTATCTTCCTTGGTCTGGAATCTTGCCTCGTGGGGTAAGGATGATTCTGAGAAAGGTCAGGAATCAGCCCAGAACTAGACAGGAGGAGCTGGTCACTGACCTGAGGGGGACCACAGTCTCATAGATTGCTGTTAGTTAGACACTATGTCGTGCTGGATTATAATCCTGCACAGCACACGAGCTTCACTTTATTATTACTGTAAATTCGCTCATCTCTACCAGCAATCATCCAAGGAGTGGGAGCCTGATCACGTCTATTCGGCCACGCTAATATATATCCCTATCGGACGCACATCTTCTACTGGCAGCATGACTGATCTTCTACCAGCTGGAAACATCTGTGCCTTTACACTAATAAACTAAGTGTCACTGTCACCATAGAAGACTTTTGACATGTCATAGAGACATCATAGAGAGAGGATAGGCCCAGGTCTCAGTGTTCACACCAGTATCAATCATCAGAACAAGCCGGGAGAAGACCGCGCTGCAGTGTGTCCGCTCACCGCTCTGTATCAGCATAATCAGTCAGGCTCCATAGACTTACATTATGCGCCAGACTGATCACATGACACAGAGGCGGGAGAGGATCGGGCTTAGCGTGGTCTTCTCCCTGATCGCTCTCTCGATCTGTACAAGCCTGAGCACTTAGACCTGGACCGATCAAAACTAATCCAAACCAATGGTAAGCCAGGAACCTCATTCTTTTCATTTTTTTTCTATAATAGTTTGGCAATTCTAAATATCTATATCATATATATCTATAGCCGCCTTTGCATTTGCAGCGCGCTGTTGCACATTTTTGTTTTTAATTTTTATGTTTTTCTGTGTCCAGTAACCACACGGACCGTAAGAACAGCTAGGCGAGAGCAAGATACTAGAGAAGTACAAGAACCACTAGTCTAGTATACGTTATAAGCCGCACCGTTCTGCAAGATCACCTGATCCAGAGTAATTGATTAGCTGTGAAGACATATCAGCTGAGTCACATGCCCCCAAACAGTCTGGACCTTCTTACTATGGTGGAAGCTTTGTGGTTTAAAAGATTTGTTCAGTAGAAAGAGCAAATATCACCGTACATATTACCGCCATGTTGTTACTGACCAAATCCTGTATACCGTGACCGGGTATCTAAGCAATTAAAAAAAAATAAAATAAAATCTGCTGCCGCTGTAATTACACTGACCTGGAGAATGATGGAAAAACGTTTTGTAAAAAACATAAAAACAAAACTCAAAATAAGGCAGAATTGCATTTTTTGTCCCTTTTAACCCACAAATTCTTTACTTAGTTTTGCAGCGTGGTATATGGTAGAGCGAGATTACAAAGTGAGAAAAATAAAAAATGCTGTCACCAGCAGTTGAACATAGTATCAAAATTACAACTCCCATCATGCCCGGTCAGCCTTCAGTTTGGGTAACGCTGCTCTCAGGCTTATAACTACATTCTGTATAACAAGGAACCTACGGACGGGTAAGCCCTGTAGTGGACTCCATCCCGCCTGGTACCATGTATCAGTGGGAGAGTTTGTGACCATGGAGTCCAGTACAGGCCTTACCCGTCTGTAGATTACGTGTTATATGGAACATGGGAGTAAACCCTAAGTTTGGGTATTCTGCACTTCTGATCAGGGATGGACAGCTCAGAACAAAAAGAAGATAAAGTCCAGCAGAGGGCAGCAGCGACACATGATTACAGGAATCATCTGCCGTCATCTCTATCACTAATTCACCTGGATGTCAGGATGAGGAGGATGGTTACTGTTCTGCCAATGTGAATGTTATAATAATGTAACATCCGGGTCCAACTCCTTAATTTACTACTGAGGGGCAGGAATACTTGTAATTGCACAAGTGATATCCTGTATCTATCTATCTATCTATCTATCTATCTATCTATCTATCTATCTATCTATCTATCTATCTCCTATCTATCTATCTATCTATCTATCTATCTATCTATCTATCTATCTATCTATCTCCTATCTATCTATCTATCTATCTATCTATCTATCTATTTCCTATCTATCCAACCATACCATATTTATTATTACTGTGTATGGGGCTCCGGAGCACACAGATGGTCACTGCTCTCTGATAACCAAGTTGCATCAGCAGAAAATGCTTAAAGAGGATGTACCACACGGTACATCCTCTTTAACCTGAACCCACGAATCGATCAGCGCCGGCATGGCGCCATTCGATCCAGCGGTACCGGCCAATGCTGAAGCACTGGAGGTCGACGGGCCCGCCCCCAGTGGGAGGGAATTCCCTCCCCTGTATGACGCGGCTCCATTCATTCTAAGCGAGCCGCGTCATACAGGGGAGGGAATTCCCTCCCACTGGGGGCGGGCCGGCCGGTACCGCTTCAGCACCGGCCGGTACCGCTGGATTGGACGGCGCCGTGCTCGGGAACCGAGCGGCGGTCCGAAAAACGGACCGCGGCACCGGATTCCCCGTGCCAGCGCCGATCGATCCGTGGGTTCAGGTTAAAGAGGATGTACTGGGTGGTACATCCTTTTTAAGTATTCCTGGCAGTATCGGGATTGGACCTCTGCTAATAGGTAAAGGGTTGTCTCCTCCTCTGGTCGGTAAAGGGTTGTCTTCTCTGGTGATCTGTAAAGGTTTGTCTTCTCCGCTGCTTGGTAAAGGGTTGTCTTCTCCGCTGGTTGATAAAGGGTTGTCTTCTCCGCTGGTTGATAAAGGGTTGTCTTCTCCGCTGGTTGATAAAGGGTTGTCTTCTCCGCTGGTTGGTAAAGGGTTGTCTTCTCCGCTGGTTGGTAAAGGGCTGGCTTCTCTGCTGGTTGGTAAAGGGTTGTCTCCTCCTCTGGTTGGTAAAGGGTTGTCTTCTCCGCTGTTTGATAAAGGGTTGTCTTCTCCGCTGGTTGATAAAGGGCTGTCTTCTCCGCTGGTTGATAAAGGGTTGATTTCTCTGGTGATCAGTAAAGGATTGTCTTTTCCATTGGTTGGTAAAGGGTTGTCTTCTCTGCTGGTTGGTAAAGGGTTGTCTTCTCCATAGGTTGGTAAAGGGCTGTCTTCTCTGCTGGTTGGTGAAGGGTTGTCTTTTCCATTGGTTGGTAAAGGGTTGTCTTCTCCATAGTTTAGTAAAGGGTTGTCTTCTCCATAGTTTAGTAAAGGGTTGTCTTCTCCTCTGGTTGGTAATGAGTTGTCTTCTCCGTTGAGCCACGTTTCTGCTTCATGGATTGGATGGACATTAGGGGATAAACATCAGAAATATAAAACACCCTTCAATCATTGCTGAAAGGACACAAGCTGGGGGGGGGGGGATGTTATGGTCTGGGGAATGTTATTGTGGTGTTTAGTGGGCCACTCATCCATGTGGAGGTTATAGCTATGAATCCATCCTTGTAGATCATGTATATCCATACATGCTCATTGCCTCCCCTGGAGCAGATGGGATCTTTCAGCAAGACAATGTGATATATTACACAGCTAGAAATGTCAGACATTGGTTGGAAGAGCGAGACTAAGACTTCTCCGTACTACCCTGACCCCTAATTCCCCAGACCTGAACCCAAATAAGCATCTGTGGGACCACCTGGATGGTGGTGTTTGCTCTATGGACCCTTCAGCAGAGTGTGGGATGCAGTCAGTATGGCTCCAGATACTTGTGACACCTATGAGGACCATATGGAGTCACTCTGCACTCATCTAGATTCACCATGCGTCACATTAAATGCCTGAAAGCTGCCCATTAGGGATCTTTTGGGCTTTGTAAGGCTTCATTTCCACCTCACCAGCTATTGTAACACGCAGTATACCTGGAGAGTTGATGGGCGTTGTAGCAGGTTGGGGACCACTGGGCTGCCTGATCCCTGCTGGGTAATATATGTGATTTGTTCAGTGCAGGTTGGAAGTTTCCAGACGGATCCAATGTGAGACACCAGTCCTTTGCTTTGCAGGAAGCTGCAGTATGTTTCCTCCACCAGCAGATGGCAGATTACACCAGCACATTGCTAGCACACATAACAAGACACCAGCTAAAAACCCGCCACCTAGTGTACTACATATATCAGGAATGCAGCCTCCATATCTTACGATGGAATAAGCCAGGAATAAGCAAAAACCTACATTTTATACGGTAGAAATGGAACTGCTCCCAAACAAGTAATTGCTTTATTACTCTTCTATGTTTTCATCAGACTGAGCTCACGTCATGCCTTTCTGTACAGGTTTTTCTGTGTTTTATGTTTTGAAACAAAAAAACAACAACCCCATAAATACCATTTTCTGGCAGTTTTTAAAGCATCTGTTATCAGTACAGACATCGCAAAACCAGGAGGGAGGAAGCACAGAACCAAAGATTTTGCAGCACATTCTGCACAGTCGTGTCCAGGAGAAGTCTTCATGGCGGTCTAGGTCAGATGGACAAGAAATGAGAAAATATGAGCTGTAGTATGATGCTATTATTCAGTCATTATGTGGCGGTATTATTTGGTATTTGTATATCATTCCGTCATTATGTGGAGGAACTGTGAGGTTGAACTATGATGGTATTATTTGGTAACAGTATTGTGAATTATTTATTTATTAGGTGACGGTAATATGAAGTTATAATGTGGTTGTGTTATTTGGTGACAGTACTGTGTATTAGTCATTATATGGTAGTAATGTAAGGTTATGATGTGGCAGTATTATTTAGTGACAGTACTCTATATTAATCAGTCATGATGCAGTAGTTATATAAGGATGTGGCAGTATTATTTAGCAACAGTGCGATGTATTAGTCATTATATGGCACTAATATAAGGTTATAATGTTGCAGTATTATTTGGTAACAGTGCTATGTATTATTCAGTCATTATCTGGTAGTAATATAAGGTTATAATGTTGCAGTATTATTTGGTAACAGTGCTATGTATTATTCAGTCATTATCTGGTAGTAATATAAGGTTATAATGTGGCAGTATTATTTAGCAACAGTGCGATGTATTAGTCATTATATGGCACTAATATAAGGTTATAATGTTGCAGTATTTTTTGGTAACAGTGCTATGTATTATTCAGTCATTATCTGGTAGTAATATAAGGTTATAATGTGGCAGTATTATTTAGTAACAGTGCTATGTATTAGTCATTATATGGCAGTAATATAAGGTTATAATGTGGCAGTATTATTTGGGGAGAGTACTCTATATTAATCAGTCATTATGCAGTAATAGGATAGGATGTGGCATTGTTATTTGGTAACAGTACTATGGATTGTTTAGTCATTATGTGGTAGCTATATGAGGTTATGATGTGGTGGTATTATTTGGTGACCATACTCTATATTCATCATTCATTATTCGGTAGTAATTTGAGGTTACAATGTGGGATTGGTATTGGGATTTTTAGTAACTATAAGTGCACCTTTCTAGGGAGACATTGGGATTTTTAGTAACTATAAGTGCACCTCTATAGGGAGACATTGGGATTTTTAGTAACTATAAGTGCACCTCTATAGGGAGACATTGGGATTTTTAGTAACTATAAGTGCACCTCTATAGGGAGACATTGGGATTTTTTAGTAACTATAAGTGCACCTCTATAGGGAGACATTGGGATTTTTAGTAACTATAAGCGCACCTTTCTAGGGAGACATTGGGATTTTTAGTAACTATAAGTGCACCTCTATAGGGAGACATTGGGATTTTTAGTAACTATAAGTGCACCTCTATAGGGAGACATTGGGATTTTTAGTAACTATAAGTGCACCTCTATAGGGAGACATTGGGATTTTTAGTAACTATAAGTGCACCTCTATAGGGAGACATTGGGATTTTTTAGTAACTATAAGTGCACCTCTATAGGGAGACATTGGGATTTTTAGTAACTATAAGCGCACCTTTCTAGGGAGACATTGGGATTTTTAGTAACTATAAGCGCACCTTTCTAGGGAGACATTGGGATTTTTAGTAACTATAAGTGCACCTTTATAGGGAGACATTGGGATTTTTAGTAACTATAAGCGCACCTTTCTAGGGAGACATTGGGATTTTTAGTAACTATAAGCGCATCTTTCTAGGGAGACATTAGGATTTTTATTAACTGCTGAAAAATGCACCCTGTGCTGCCCAGGTAAAAAGTGTCAGGGTGTTAAAGGGAATCAATCAGCCGCTTTATGCGGCAGAAAAAGAAGTTTTAATACCTGTGGGTGCGGCAGACAGAGGCGAGGAGGTAGTCGCCTGTGCGGCTCCTCGCCCATGTCTAGTCACTGCGCTCTTCCTGTCACCGCGCTCTGGGTGATGATTGCCAGGCAGAGTACCCATTGCTGGCCTCTCTCCCTGTCAATCATCTCTTATCAAAATTGTCACCAATCATTACAATGCCAACTTCATTAAAGGGATATTCCACTCAATTATAACCTTTGATATGTTGCTGCCCATGGTAAGACTAACAATTCCTTCCATACTTGTTATTATCTATTCAGTCTCCTTCCCCCAGTTCTCAGGTGCTGCTTTCTGCTGAAGACACAAAAATCTGTGTGTGAGCTTTTCTCTCTGTCTCCCCCTCCTCCCCCCTCCCTTCTGAGACGGCTAATGTAAACAAGTCCCTGGCAGGCTGTTTCTGCAACATTGTAGCTTCTTTGTAATGCTGGGAGGGTTATTCTAAGGTCAAGTTGCTAATAAACTCACTGTGATTAACCCCTTAATGACCGTGGGTGTACATGTACACCTCTGCAGGCAGGGCCTTGTCACAAATAGGCGTACATGTGCGCCCCGCCGGGGTACCGAGCTATGAAGTGAGCTCAGGATCTAAGCTCGCTTTATAGCGGGTGAGGACAGACTGCTATTAGCCTCCCTGTCCGCCCTCCCCGCCCGCCCACGGGAGAAGCGGCGTGTCTGGGCGTTAGACATCAGCCATGAGTTTACATGTATGCCTGTACTTCTATAAATAAATGAACTGTTGCATTCAAGCACTGAACTGTGAGTATCCGTTCTTCCAATTGAAGAGCCCTGCTGTCTATGTGGATACAAGTTTCATAAGTACAGAGCGAGTGGTGATAAGCCACTTGTAACCACACTATGGATACGTACACATCTGATCTGCTTGCAGCTTGGCCTGAGTTTCCTGAGGTGTTTCAGCAGCCCTAGCAGCAGTATGGTGGATCTGATCAGCTTGCTGAGTTTCCTGATGTGTTTCAGCAGGCGTAGCAGCAGTACGGTGGATCTGATCAGCTTGCTGAGTTTCCTGAGGTGTTTCGGAAGCCGTAGCAGCAGTACAGTGGATCTGATCAGCTTGCTGAGTTTTCTGAGGTGTTTCAGCAGCCCTAGCAGCAGTATGGTGGATCTGATCAGCTTGCTGAGTTTCCTGAGGTGTTTCAGCAGCTCGGCTAGCAGCATGGTACATCTGATCAGCTTGCGTGTCTGTGTGTATATGTGTGTGAGGAGGGGTGTGTGGGCAGACATCGACACCAGCTTTGTGAGGTAAAATCTGATCTTCACAACATTCTACCATGTATTTCTATGGGTCTGTTCTCCTGGTGACTGGCCTGGCTGTCATATCTGTGACTATGATGCACTGGATCTGCACATTCATGTCTCTATAGCTCTGGCTGAGGCTGATCCCCTCACCTGTGCAATGCTGGGGAGACATCTGTGTGTGCTGGAGATTCTACCATTCATTTTTATGGGGTGGTCTTCCCCATCCCCCTCCTCTCCTGTACAATTGGAAAGGACAGGACCTTCCCTCTAACCTTCCTGGGCACCCAATGTATCTGCCTGCCAAATTTGGGGTCAAATGTTTTAGGCATTCAGAAGTCTATAGACGGCAGACATTAATTTTTATTATAAATAGATAAGTACACCTTCCTAGAGAGACATTTGGATTTTTAGTAGATTTAAGTGTACCTTCCTAATGAGACATTGGGATTTTTTTGCAACAATAAGTGCACCTCCCTAGAGAGACATTGGGATTTTTGCAACAATAAGTACACCTCCCTAGAGAGACATTGGGATTTTTGCAACAATAAGTACACCTCCCTAGAGAGACGTTGGGATTTTTGCAACAATAAGTGCACCTTCTTAGGGAGACGTTGGAATTTTTGTAACAATAAGTGTACCTTTCTTTCTATGGCTCTTCCCCTGCAAAGCACAACTGACCCCATGGTGCAGTTTCGAGGGGGTCTCTTAGCAGTGGACACACTTTGGTTTCTTAGAAGGTAACATTTTGCTTTGATCTTTTAGCACAGCCAAAGTGAAGAGACTCTGCGGGTAGAATGCGCCTATTTTTAAGATGATGCTGAAGTTGTATCCTTTTTGCCATTTCTGAAACGCTCAGTACAACTATACCGCAAGGACAAAAATAGCCTATTTTGACAAGTATGCCATTAAACACTAAAGAAGACGTGCAGCGTTCTGCTGAGAGCGAACACTTCCCCGACTTTAATTGTATCTCTCTCATAAATAGATCAAGGTCTCGCTGAAGGGGCCGGTAATATAGTGTGAGCTATTTTACTAAAAATGGTTTCATTTAGAGGAAAGTTGTTCACTATTAATTTTTCATTTGTATTCGTATTTAGGTAACAGATGTGAAGTCGCTGCGGTCCCCGGATGACACATATTGAGTTGTCGCGCTGGATATGAAGGACGGGGGGTTACTTTCCAATATCACCATATAATTTAACAGAGCGAACAACTTTCTGCCGTGTCGTGTTCGTGAATCCGCACGGGAGACGGAAGTGAAAAGGAGATTTTTAAAATATTTTTTAGATGATTTCTCGGTATTAGAAGAACCTGTTGCCTCCTGTATCAGATATTCGGTAACATTGCTGACAATTTAAAGGGCTTATAGGAATCTCTTATCTTCCTATATACCTGAGAATAGGAAGAAAAGGACTTTATAATGTACAGGAATAGGCACTTTTCTCGTTTTTCCTGAAGTCTATAGGGCGCCCAATCTGTTTACATCTAGTAACACAGCGCCTTTACCAGAAGGGCTCCCTCCGGCCTTGGGAGGCTTCAGTTTGGAAATTTGCAGTCAATGCTGAGAGTCAAGCAGGTTTTTTGCAGTTGTATGTAAATGGGGTCTCATAGACTTGTAATATACTGGAAATTGTTGAAAATCTTTGAGCAAAATTCACAGCAAAAACCTGAAAAAAGAAGTGGTCGATAACTTATACATGTCTATGTGAGGGAGTAACAAAGACAAGCCCCTTAAAAGGGTGTTCTCATCTAGATCTTAATAACATTTGCTCTGGATGTGCTATAAATGTCACATTGATGAGGGCCCCAACTCTGGAGACAACAGCTTTCATGAGATTAAGGGCCCCCTGGCTTCCTTAGAAGTGGTTGAGAGGTGAAACCAACACAATGGCTGTTCTTTTTGCTCTGGATCAGTGCATATTGACCACAAGCCCCGGTTAGTTAAAGAGTAATTATCAGCAGGTTAGAAGTATTTTATGTATATCCTAACTGTGCACGAAGCGCTGGGGACGGTGGTTAGGGTTACTTACCTTCAGCCTCTGCGCCATTCTCGTCTTATTAGGAGTTTTATCTTTGTGCTAATGACGCATTTTGGTGCAGTGGGAGCAGTGCACACCCAGTGCACTGATCTGGCCCGCTCTGCTAATATTCAATAGAGGGGGCGGATTGGTGCACTGGGGGTGGTAGCCTAGTGCACCAATATGCCTCATTAGAATATGGATTAAACCCCTAATGTAGTGTCCCAGTGCAGGTGTGCCACTATATCTTGTATACACTCTGGGATGATGGGTGCCTTTCCGCACTATGACCACTTGGTGTCTCACTCTCTCCTGTTTGTTATACACAGCTGAAGGTCAAAAAGGTTTAACTTTGCTGTGTTGTATGTTAACTGTTGTCCAATCACTGGTGCAGGTACAACACACACACACACGTCTGTCCTATTACACTACTTCTTTCTCCTCTTTCTGGTATGTTCTCTACGTGACCCCTATAAAGGTTAGTTAGTTCCTGATAAGAAGGGTTTTTTGTCTTTTGTTAGTAGTGGAGTTGGTGTGAGAGACAGTTTTTCCAGAGCCTGAGAGAAAGTTATTATGCAGTGCTAAGCCCCATGGTGGGATCACTGTCACCTGGGCTCAACCTTGCCTACGCCTAGGATCCTTCTTAAAAGTCTGGACAATCTAAAGAGTCAGAGAGCGAGAAGTTATTCAGCGCTACAAAAACATGGCCACTTTTCCCCCTACTGTTGTCTCCATTTACTTCAATGGAACTGAATCTCAAAACCCCACCCAAACTGGAGACAACAGTAGGGGGAAAGTGGCCATGTTTTTGTAGCGCTGGATAACCCCTTTAAGGAAGAAGTTCTTGACTTGATAGCCTCTTTTTAAATATCAGTGGCTTTGGCAGCTCTTTGCAGAAGTTGTTTGACTCCTTGTCGTGACTTTCTGCGTTCCAGCTTTCTGCCCATCCTTGCTTTTGTCGTTTTGTCCAGGTCCCTGCTTATAGTCCTGATAGGGATATCTTGTAGTCCAGGGTTGTTATAGGAATATTTGCAGGGAGTTTTAGTGGTGTTTGGTAGAGATGAGCGAACCTCGAGCACTGTACACCAAAGACTAGAGATGAGTGATTCCCGAGCAGGATCAGGTCCATCTGAACCTGAGTGTGCAGCATTCAGTGGCTGTAAAAGTTGGATGCAGCCCTAGGGAGTCCTGGAAAACCTGCATACGGCCTATTGGGCCTTAGGGTACTATTACACGGAACGATAATCGGCCGAATTGGCCCGATGCGGACGATTATCGCTCCGTGTAATAAATGCAACGATCAGCCGATGACAACGATCATCGGCTGATCGTTGATATAGGGTAGACCCTATTTTTGTCGGGCGCCGACCGCGCACCGCTGCGTGTAATAGCGGTGCGTGGCCGTCGACTAACGATATACATTACCCATCCACGTTCCAGGGCTGCTCCTGCCGTCTGCTTCTCCCTGGGTCCCGCGCGCCCTCTAGCTTCACAGCGGCCTGTCAGCTGATAGGCCGCTCAGCCAATCACAGGCCGCGGCAGTCCCGGTCTGTGATTGGCTGAGCGGCCTACCACCTGACAGGCCGCTGTGAAGCTAGAGCGCGCACGGGACCCTGGGAGAAGCGGACGGCAGGAACAGCCCTGGAACGTGGATGGGTAATGTATGCCAGTTTAGCAAGGGCTGCAAGGACATCGGTAACGATGTCCTTGCAGCTCTTGTCAAACGATTATCGGGCCGTGTAATAGGCCCAGTAAACGAGCAACGATCTAGCAGATCGCTGCTCGTTTACAGGTATCATCGGGCCCTGCTCGGCCCGTGTAATACCACCCTTAGGGCTGCAGCCACTGATAAACAAGTGCTGCATGCTCGGGTTTGGCTGGACCCCAGTTTGCTTGAGATTAACTCTAGTGTTTGGTGTTACAGTTTAGAGAAAGATAAGGGACAGCTAGCTAGGCTTAATTCTTTGTATTTGTTCTTACTCATCATCTTCTGTTTCATTCCTGAAGGCCATCATCATCATTCATTTGTCCCATCATCCATTCCACCATCCATCATCGGTGAGTTGCTATTCTTTTTCTTGCAACCTCCCGCTTGGGATGTAATTCAGGCCTGCTGTAAGTCCTGGGCAGGGGCGGGCTGGGCCGGGGGGCAGGGGAGAACATGCCCCCCGGGCCGGTCTTCCCCCAGTTGTCAGGGCCGCATGGCTGCTGACAGCTGGCTGGAGTCCTCAGTGCCTCCCCTGCTTACAGCCCCGTTCCTCTTCAGTCATATTTACCTGTGGCTGTGCTGTGGATCCGGACTGTGATGGAAGCGGCCGCTGAAGCCCCGCCCCCATGACGGTAAGCCCTGCCTCCTTTATGGCCATTATGCTTTCTATAAGCCTATGAGGCTTATGGTAAAAAGCAAACTGCTGTACGCAGTATCTTCCTCCGGCCACCAGAGGCCGCTCTCTCCTCCCAGCTGGTTCTCCTGTGTCTGGGCTAGAAGAGCCTGAAGACAGAGAAGATGGTGTCTGCAGGAAGCCAGGTACCTACACAGGAGGACATCTACACAGCAGGACATAGGGCAGGGGGAGGGGACCAAGGCCCTCCAGCTGTTGCAGAACTACTACTACCATCATACCTGGGCAGCCATAGGCTGTCCATGCATGATGGGAGTTGTAGTTTTGCAACAGCTGAAGAGCCAAGGTTCCCTATCCCTGACATAGAGGATACGTATATACAGGAGACCTACACAGGAGGATACATATATACAGGAGGAGACATACAGAGGAGTATATAGAGGATACATATATACAGGAGGATACATACAGAGGAGTATATAGAGGATACATATATACAGGAGGAGACATATATACAGGGGTACATGGAGGATACATATATACAAGAGGAGACATACAGAGGAATTAGGGCTGGGTGAGTAAACAAATTAATTCGCCCAGAAGGTTAGAATCGATTAGATTTTTGTAAAAATCTTAAATAAAATTTTCACAAAAAATCATTGCAGGCGGAGCAGCATGGATTGTCGGGTTGGCGGCCGGGCAAGAGGTGCAGGTCAAGCGGGCGGCGCGGAGGTGAGGTGCATGGCGGGCTTATGGCGGTGCGTGGAGTGTTGGGCTGGAGGTGAGGTGCAGGGCGGTCGGGCAGTCCGCCTAATAGAGCTGCGACTGACCTGCCTGAGCTATAAATATCACGTCCTGCTCCCCTCCTGGCCACACATGCAGGTCCCCGGTCTCTGGAGCAGGTGATATCACCACTACAGTCCCTGCGGCCTCCTTCAAAGACTGGGGACCTGCATGTGTGGCGGGGAGGGGAACTTGTGTGCCAGGGTGAGAGGAAGAGGAGGAGGGCTATGTGCACTCCTGCCCCAATCACCCCCAGCTGCCCCAGTCCCCCTAGAGTCACCCCCAGTCTGCCTCAGTGCCCCTCAATCACCCCCAGTCTGCCCCAGTCCCCCCTCAGTCACCCCCAGTCTTTCCCATTTCCCCTTCGTCATCCCCAGTCTGCCCCAGTCCCCCTTCAGTCAACTCCAACTGTCCCCAGTCCCCCTTCAGTCAACCCGTTTGCCCCATACACCCCCAGCTCTCCCAGTCACCCTCAGCTCCCCCAGTTTGCCCCATACACCCCCAGCTCTCCCAGTCACCCCCAGCTCCCCCAGTTTGCCCCATACACCCCCAGCTCTCCCAGTCACCCTCAGCTCCCCCAGTTTGCCCCATACACCCCCAGCTCTCCCAGTCACCCCCAGCCCCCCCAGTTTGCCCCATACACCCCCAGCTCTCCCAGTCACCCCCAGCTCCCCCAGTCACCCTCAGCTCCCCCAGTTTGCCCCATACACCCCCAGCTCTCCCAGTCACCCTCAGCTCCCCCAGCTTGCCCCATACACCCCCAGCTCTCCCAGTCACCCCCAGCTACCCCAGTTTGCCCCATACACCCCCAGCTCTCCCAGTCACCCCCAGCTGCCCCAGTTTCCCCCAGTGACCCCTCAGCTATACCCGTATTACTACTACACCCCTCATCTTTACCTGTACTACTACAGCCCACATCTGTACCTGTACTACTAATCCCCCTCATCTGTACTACTAATACACCCCTCATTTATACCTGTACTACCATACCCCTCATCTTTACCTGTACTACTACTAATGCCCCTCATCTGTATTACTAATACCCCCCATATCTATACCTGTACTACCTCACCCCTCATCTTTACCTGTACTACTACACCCCTTATTCACTATACCTCCACTACTACACCCTACCTAGATGGAGGCACCAGTGGTATGGTGGTATAAGTAACTATGTGGTGAAGGAGTGGTGATAACATTTGTTACTTATATAATGGTAATAGATGATGTGGCTATGGGGTCATAGAGCGCAGTTATGGGCGTGGCTATGTCCCTCTTTCCCCCCAGCAAAAGTTGGGGGGTATGCATATATACAGGAGTACATAGAGAAGACAGATATACAGAAGTATATAGATGATACATACAGTATATACAGTAGTACATAGAGGAGACATATATACAGAAGTATATAGATGATACATATATACAGGAGTACATAGAGGATACATCATATATCCTCTATGTACTCCTGTATATATGCATCCTCTATGTACTGCTGTATATATGTCTCCTCTGTACTGCTGTATATATGTCTCCTCTATGTACTGCTGTATATATGTCTCCTCTATGTACTCCTGTATATATGCATCCTCTATGTACTGCTGTGTAGGTCTCCTCCTGTGTATATATATATATATATATATTTATATATATATATATATATATAAAATGTATATATAGTTACACTGATCCAAATTTTCCTGCATTGCATATTCCCTCGTGAATATATATATATATATATATATATATATATTCGCACACACAGGAGGAGACCTACACAGCAGTACATAGAGGATACATATATACAGCAGTACATAGAGGATACATATATACAGGAGTAGACATACACAGCAGTACATAGAGGATACATATATACAGGAGTAGACATACACAGCAGTACATAGAGGGGACATATATACAGGAGGAGACATATACAGGAGTACATAGAGGATACATATATACAGGAGTACATAGAGGATACATATAAGTATGTGTGTTTGTTGTTTTGTTTATTATTATTTTTACTAATGGGGGGTGCACACACGAGGGGGGTGTTCTAAAAAGAGGAATGCCTATACCCACAGGACCACAGCAGTGATATAAACTATTGTAAAAAAAAAAATACAGAAACCCCAGCTTTCCCAGCATCTTGTATTTGTAGTCAGTATAATGGAGGTCACCCAGCGTTTCCACCATCTTATACTCAGTATGATGGAGGTCACCCAGCTTTCCCAGCATCTTATACTCAGTAGGATGGAGGTCACCCAGCTTTCTCACCATCCTATACTCAGTATGATGGAGGTCACTCAGCTTTCCCAGCATCTTATAGTCAGTAGGATGGAGGTCACCCAGCTTTCTCACCATCTTATACTCAGTATGATGGAGGTCACCCAGCTTTCTCACCATCTTATACTCAGTATGATGGAGGTCACCCAGCTTTTCCCACCATCTTATACTCAGTATGATGGAGGTCACCCAGCTTTCCCAGGATCTTGTAGTAAGTATGATGGAGGTCACCCAGCTTTCTCACCATCTTATACTCAGTATGATGGAGGTCACCCAGCTTTTCCCACCATCTTATACTCAGTATGATGGAGGTCACCCAGCTTTCCCAGCATCTTATAGTCAGTAGGATGGAGGTCACCCAGCTTTCTCACCATCCTATACTCAGTATGATGGAGGTCACCCAGCTTTCCCAGCATCTTATAGTCAGTAGGATGGAGGTCACCCAGCTTTCTCACCATCCTATACTCAGTATGATGGAGGTCACCCAGCTTTCCCAGCATCTTATAGTCAGTAGGATGGAGGTCACCCAGCTTTCACAGCATCTTATACTCAGTTTGATGAAGGTCAACCAGCTTTCCAGCATCATATACTCAGTACGATAGAGGTCACCCAGCATTCCTTGCATCTTTCTATGGGTACGTTCCGTGTCATCGCTGAGCCGCCCCATAGACTTATACAGGAAAGTGACTTCTGATCCCTTCACAGGGCACAGTAGGATATTTGGTCACAAATGACGAAGATGTTATAGGTAAGGGCCAGAGTGGTCCTTAAAGGATGGGCCGCCAGCCTGCTACTTATGGGCCAGTGCTGTGTGCTTGCCCCCCGGGCTAAAATTTGCCAGCCAGCCCCTGGTCCTGGGGGTACTGGAGCCCTGGTTAGGACCCATGAAAGGCGACTCCTATAGATGAATCCTGGTTCTGCCCTCTAGTGGCCAGCTGGATTTATTACATGTATGTTCATGTCTGTGATGGGGATGTAAAGGAAGCTACTACACACCAGTTTCTGTGCACGCTGGCGGATTCTGTATAACTAATGAGTGACATCTAGCTGGCTTAGTAACATGTAGTTAGCGGCATATATAATGATGTGGCCTTTACCTTGTCTTCCTACATAATCCCTTTGTTTGGTCGATTCTCGGAACGCACTGCTTGGCATATTCACCATTCATATAAGCCTCGTCTCTGTAAATTTATTATGACATATTAGCACTCAGAGCGATGTTGTGCAGTAAGCTCGGGAGCCGCGTCTTTGTTGTGATTTACCGCTATTCTATCGATCCGTAATACCACCAATAAAAACGTGATGTCTTCTTCTAAATGCATAACAATAGCGGCATGGAAATCAAGCACGGCCTAAACCAAAGCCATTGATTTTTAATTGTAGGTTGCGTTTTTTGCTTTTGTTCTATGGTTGGATTTGCCGGTCATGTCCACGAGGCCGGCGGTGAAGACTTGATTGGCATCCGGTCATTATTTCTTATAAAGTGTATTTTAGCCCTAATACTATCTGACAGCTATTTTTTAAGGCTGACAGCAACAATACCGTCTAATTCCCAGCGAACCGCTCTAAATATGTGGTATTGCAATCAGTTTAACAACCCCTGGAGGCGGAAAAAAATCTCCGCTTTGAACGAACACTCAAGGGGAAGAAATCTAAGATTTATAAAGGCCAAAAAGTATTCAAGAAAAGGGCCAAAGTTTATAAGTGAGCCGATAATTGATGTTTCCTTTGTTGGAGGAGAAAGCTGGAAGATGCTTCAAGAATTAATCTTTAACATGTTCTAATCTCTTCTAACGAGTGCGAATAAAAGGACAAACCGCTGAGAATGTCAGAAGAAGAAGAAGACGCAACAGAACAGACAAAGACAGAGGATGGTCACGTTTACAACATGTGACGGTATGTGATATGGGGATGGTCTGGTGTAATGGTATGTGTTATGGGGATGGTCTGGTGTAGGCGGTATGTGTTATGGGGATGGTCTGGTGTAGACGGCATGTGATATGGGGATGGTCTGGTGTAGGCGGTATGTGATATGGGGCTGGTCTGGTGTAATGGTATGCGTTATGGGGATGGTCTGGTGTAGACGGCATGTGATATGGGGATGGTCTGGTGTAGGCGGTATGTGATATGGGGCTGGTCTGGTGTAATGGTATGCGTTATGGGGATGGTCTGGTGTAGGCGGTTTGTGTTATGTGGATGGTCTGGTGTAATGGTATGTGATATGGGGATGGTCTGGTGGAGGCGGTATGTGTTATGGGGATGGTCTGGTGTAATAATATGTGTTATGGGGATGGTCTGGTGTATTGGTATGCGTTATGGGGATGGTCTGGTGTAGGCAGTATGTGATATCAGGATGGTCTGGTGTAGGCGGTATGTGTTATGGGGATGGTCTGGTGTAATAATATGTGTTATAGGGATGGTCTGGTGTAATGGTATGTGTTATAGGAATGGTCTGGTGTAGGGGGTATATGTTATGGGGATGTCTGGTATAGGCGGTATGTGTTATGGGGATGGTCTGGTGTAGGCGGTATGTGTTATGGGGATGGTCTGGTATAATAATATGTGTTATGGGGATGGTCTGGTGTAATAATATGTGTAATGGGGATGGTCTGATGTGGGCAGTATGTGTTATGAGGATGGTCCGGTGTAATAATATGTGTTATGGGGATGGTCTGGTGAGGGCTGTATGTGTTATGGGGATGGTCTGGTGTAATGGTGTGTGTTATGGGGATGGTCTGGTGTAGGCGGTATGTGTTATGGGGATGGTCTGGTGTAGGCAGTATGTGTTATAGGGATGGTCAGGTGTAGGCGGCATGTGTTATAGGAATGGTCTGGTGTAATGGTGTGTGTTATGGGGATGGTCTGGTGTAGGCGGTATGTGTTATGGGAATGGTCTGGTGTAGGCGGTATGTGTTATGGGGATGGTCTGGTGTAGGCAGTATGTGATATGGGGATGGTCTGGTGTAGGCGGTATGCGCTATGGGGATGGTCTGGTGTAGGCAGTATGTGATATGGGGATGGTCTGGTGTAGGCGGTATGCGCTATGGGGATGGTCTGGTGTAGGCAGTATGTGATATGGGGATGGTCTGGTGTAGGCGGTATGTGATATGGGGATGGTCTGGTGTAGGCGGTATGTGATATGGGGATGGTCTGGTGTAGGCGGTATGTAATATGGGGATGGTCTGGTGTAGGCGGTATGTGATAAGGGGATGGTCTGGTGTAGGCGGTATGTGTTATGAGGACGGTCTGGTGTAGGCGGTATGTGTTATGAGGATGGTCTGGTGTAGGCGGTATGTGATATGGGGATGGTCTGGTGTAGGCGGTATGTGATATGGGGATGGTCTGGTGTAGGCGGTATATGTTATGGGGATTGTCTGGTGTAACAGTGTGTTATGGGGATTGTCTGGTGTAACAATGTGTTATGGGGATGGTCTGGTGTAGGCGGTATGTGTTATGGGGATGGTCTGGTGTAATGGTATGTGATATGGGGATGGTCTGGTATAGGCGGTATGTGTTATGGGGATGGTCTGGTGTAGGCGGTATGCAGGGGCGTAGCTAATGTCTCCTGGGCCCTGGTGCGAGAGGTCAACTTGGGCCCCCCCCCCCCTTTTCACGACCAAGACCGATATTACCAATAACACCAGCCTATAGGAAGAGAACATTTTATCACCATACATATTACCGCCATACTGTTATTGACCAAATCCTGTACACTGAGACCAATATTACCAGTATATAGGAAGAAAATATTACCGCTACACCACACCCACTACCATCACCACCATATTGTTACTGACCAAATCCATACTGAGACCAATAAAACACAGTACCAGATAAAAGTAACAAATATTACCACCACATACTGACTAATACCACTGCATATTGACTAATACCACTGCAAACTGAATAACACCACCACATACTGACTAATACCACCGCTGCTACTGAATAATCCACTGTACACAGATCACTATCACCTCATCCAGTCATATAGAGGCTGACCCAGCCCTACACAAGCTCTGTACACCATATACATTATAGTGCAGTTATATCAAGTGACTCACAAGGGGCGTCTTCTCAAATCAGAGTCGTTTTAATTTTCTCCTCCATCCGTCCTGGGCCGTTATGAGAACTTCTCCGAGCTACGAATCCACAGAATCTGCCAGACAAACATATTAGGCTCCTCACTCCATTAGGCACCATCCTTATCTCTCTACTAACTGCACATCTGTATTGGTCCCTATATGCCCTCATTTAGTGGGTAGGCTGACACTGTGATCCCCCTTAAAGTATATGCCCCCCTCTGTGTAGCCTCCTTATAGGCCCTCTCCCCCCTTACTTATACCCCCTTATAGATGGCTCCCCTCTCCCCCCTCCTTATAGATGGCTCCCTTTCCCCCCCCCCATTATAGATGGCGTCCCTCTCCCCCCCCCCCATTATAGATGGCTTCCCTCTCCCCCCCCCCCCCATTATAGATGGCTTCCCTCCCCCCCCCCCCATTATAGATGGCTTCCCTCTCCCTCCCCCCATTATAGATGGCTTCCCTCCCCCCCCCCATTATAGATGGCTTCCCTCTCCCCCCCCATTATAGATGGCTTCCCTCTCCCTCCCCCCATTATAGATGGCTTCCCTCTCCCTCCCCCCATTATAGATGGCTTCCCTCTCCCCCTCTCCCCCATTATAGATGGCTTCCCTCTCCCTCCCCCCATTATAGATGGCTTCCCTCTCCCTCTCCCCATTATAGATGGCTTCCCTCTCCCTCCCCCCATTATAGATGGCTTCCCTCTCCCCCCCCCATTATAGATGGCTTCCATCCCCCCCATTATAGATGGCTTCCATCCCCCCCCATTATAGATGGCTTCCCTCTCCCCCATTATAGATGGCTTCCCTCTCCCTCCCCCCATTATAGATGGCCTCCCTCTCCCCCCCCCCATTATAGATGGCTTCCCTCTTCCCGTTATAGATGGCTTCCCTCCCCCTCCCCCCGTTATAGATGGCTTCCCTCCCCCTCCCCCCCGTTATAGATGGCTTTCCTCCCCCTCCCCCCATTATAGATGGCTTCCCTCTCCCTCCCCCCATTATAGATGGCTTCCCTATCCCTCCCCCCATTATAGATGGCTTCCCTCTCCCTCCCCCCATTATAGATGGCTTCCCTCTCCCTCCCCCGTTATAGATGGCTTCCCTCCCCCTCCCCCCATTATAGATGGCTTCCCCCTCCCCCCATTATAGACGGCTTCCCTCTCCCTCCCCCCATTATAGATGGCTTCCCTCCCCCCATTATAGATGGCTTCCCTCCCCCCATTATAGATGGCTTCCCCCTCCCCCCATTATAGATGGCTTCCCTCTCCCTCCCCCCATTATAGATGGCTTCCCTCCCCCTCCCCCCCCATTATAGATGGCTTCCCCCTCTCCCCATTATAGACGGCTTCCCTCCCCCTCCCCCCCTTATAGATGGCTTCCCCCTCCCCCCATTATAGATGGCTTCCCTCTCCCCCATTATAGATGGCTTCCCTCTCCCTCCCCCCATTATAGATGGCCTCCCTCTCCCCCCCCCCATTATAGATGGCTTCCCTCTCCCCCATTATAGATGGCTTCCCTCTCCCTCCCCCCCATTATAGATGGCCTCCCTCTCCCCCCCATTATAGATGGCTTCCCTCTCCCCCATTATAGATGGCTTCCCTCTCCCTCCCCCCGTTATAGATGGCTTCCCTCCCCCTCCCCCCATTATAGATGGCTTCCCTCTCCCTCCCCCCATTATAGATGGCTTCCCTCTCCCTCCCCCCATTATAGATGGCTTCCCTCTCCCTCCCCCCATTATAGATGGCTTCCCTCTCCCTCCCCCATTATAGATGGCTTCCCCCTCCCCCCATTATAGACGGCTTCTCTCTCCCTCCCCCCATTATAGATGGCTTCCCTCTCCCACCCCCCATTATAGATGGCTTCCCTCCCCCCATTATAGATAGCTTCCCCCTCCCCCCATTATAGATGGCTTCCCTCTCCCTCCCCCCATTATAGATGGCTTCCCTCCCCCTCCCCCCCATTATAGATGGCTTCCCCCTCCCCCCATTATAGACGGCTTCCCTCCCCCTCCCCCCCATTATAGATGGCTTCCCCCTCCCCCCATTATAGACGGCTTCCCTCTCCCTCCCCCCATTATAGATGGCTTCCCTCTCCCTCCCCCCATTATAGATGGCTTCCCTCCCCCTCCCCCCCATTATAGATGGCTTCCCCCTCCCCCCATTATAGATGGCTTCCCTCTCCCTCCCCCCATTATAGATGGCTTCCCTCTCCCTCCCCCCATTATAGATGGCTTCCTTCTCCCTCCCCCCATTATAGATGGCTTCCCTCTCCCTCCCCCCATTATAGATGGCTTCCCTCTCCCTCCCCCATTATAGATGGCTTCCCTCCCCCTCCCCCCCATTATAGATGGCTTCCCCCTACCCCCATTATAGACGGATTCCCTCCCCCCATTATAGATGGCTTCCCCCTCCCCCCATTATAGACGGCTTCCCTCTCCCTCCCCCCATTATAGATGGCTTCCCTCTCCCTCCCCCCATTATAGATGGCTTCCCTCCCCCTCCCCCCATTATAGATGGCTTCCCCCTCCCCCCATTATAGATGGCTTCCCTCTCCCTCCCCCCATTATAGATGGCTTCCCTCTCCCTCCCCCCATTATAGATGGCTTCCCTCTCCCTCCCCCCATTATAGATGGCTTCCCTCTCCCTCCCCCCATTATAGATGGCTTCCCTCTCCTCCCTTCTTATAGATGGCTTCCCTCTCCCTCCCCCCATTATAGATGGCTTCCCTCTCCTCCCTTCTTATAGATTACCCCCCTCCTTTCCTCCCCCTGTGCACAGCAGATAACAAAAAAAAAAAAACTCACCTGCCATCCGTTCCCACGTCGAACCTCTCGCCTCCTGGTCCGGTCCCCGACTGATGCGCGGCTGCCGGGGGTGTCCCGTCCTATCCCCGGCAGCGCCACGCATCAGTGAACTCCCTGTACGCCGGGGCTGGGACTTTCGGCACAGGAAGCGTCTCTGACGTGCGCTTCCTGTGCCGGAAGTCAGGGCCCCAGCCGGCATAGGGAGCTTACTGATTCGCCGCGCTGCCGGGGATAGGACGGGACACCCCCGGCAGCCGTGCATCAGTCGGGGAACATAGAACTCTTGAGACCGCAAGCAAAATTATGCTTGCGGTCACAAGAGAGTGCAGTGGCGAGTATGTGTTATGGGGCTGGTCTGGTGTAATGGTATGCATTATGGGGATGGTCTGGTGTAGGCGGTATGTGTTATGGGGATGGTCTGGTGTAGGCAGTATGTGTTATGGGGATGGTCTGGTGTAATGGTATGCGTTATGGGGATGGTCTGGTGTAGGCGGTATGTGTTATGGGGATGGTCTGGTGTAGGCAGTATGTGTTATGGGGATGGTCTGGTGTAATGGTATGCGTTATGGGGATGGTCTGGTGTAGGCGGTATGTGTTATGGGGATGGTCTGGTGTAATGGTGTGTGTTATGGGGATGGTCTGGTGTAGGCGGTATGTGATATGGGAATGGTCTGGTGTAGGCGGTATGTGTTATAGGAATGGTCTGGTGTAATAGTATCTGTACACAAATATTGGGGCATGCACTACCAACTACTGAAATGTCAAGGGTGCTTCCTAAAACATACCAAAAAAATGAAACACAACACCACAAATAAACCAATAAATATATTTTTGTACTATTGTATACTTCGGAGTGCTCCTTTATATAACATACCCCTGCTCCTTTGTGGTGGTCTGGTGTAATAGTATGTGTTATAGGGATGGTCTGGTGTAATGGTATGTGTTATGGGGATTGTCTGGTGTAGGCGGTATGTGTTATGGGGATTGTCTGGTGTAGGAGGTATGTGTTATGGGGATTGTCTGGTGTAGGTGGTATGTGTTATGGGGATGGTCTAGTGTAGGCGGTATGTGTTATGGGGATGGTCTGGTGTAGGCGGTATGTGATATGGGGATGGTCTGGTGTAGGCGGTATGTGATATGAGGATGGTCTGGTGTAGGCGGTATGTGATATGAGGATGGTCTGGTGTAGGCGGTATGTGATATGTGGATGGTCTGGTGTAGGCGGTATGTGTTATAGGGATGGTCTGGTGTAATGGTATGTGTTATAGGGATGGTCTGGTGTAGGCGGTATGTGTTAAAGGGATGGTCTGGTGTAGGCGGTATATGTTGTGGGGATGGTCTGGTGTAATAATATGTGTTATGTGGATGGTCTGGTGTAGTAATATGTATTATGTGGATGGTCTGGTGTAGACTGTATGTGTTATGGGGATGGTCTGGTGTAATAATATGTATTATGTGGATGGTCTGGTGTAGACTGTATGTGTTATGGGATCGCCTGGTGTAATAATATGTTTTATGTGGATGGTCTGGTGTAGACTGTATGTGTTTTGAGGATCGTCTGGTTTTGGATATGCATCTATAGTATCTGGATCGTATAGGATATTATCCCAATGAATGAAGAATCTGAATGGATAGATTGGAGTTTGCTATAGTTGCAAAATTTTACTTTTTATTTGAATTAGAGTTTACTGCAGCTACTATATCTGATGAAGTTGAGAACCTATTGTTTAATCGAGACCTTAAGGGCAGCCATAAAATGCTGCCAAATGCAAACACAACCAACAGCTATTCCCAATGGGCACCCTATACTTGTGTGTATAGAGAGTATACAGCTGGATACATCTGGTGGCGATAATCTCCCATTAGAATAAGGCAATAGTTTTGTTAAAGTTCAACAGGACCACTTTATGTCTACTCTATGTATGCCAAGCAAATATCAGGCCATCTCATACACAAGCCATGGTTGGCCAGTTCTGAGGGGGTCATGGGGTTCGGTATATGTGTGTGGAGCCTTCTCTAAGCTTTACAGGAATCTAATGATATTGTGACAAGCTCCTGATAGAAGTCAGTCTTTTCTCACTTTGGTGCTGGGGGAATAGGAGGTTGTTGCCTACACTTATTATCACTATGATGTAACCCCTGAAGGCACAATGTGAGCTGATTATTGGGTGTGATGCCTGACAGTGACTGACACTCATTAACCTTTATAGTAATAGCACCTATATTATTATTAGATACTTCTGAAATAATTCTCCATACTAGAAATACTGAAGTGCTTCTCCACCAACATGTCTCATGTGATAAGGTCCTGCTCGGCCAAGAAACTTCCAAAGGGAGAATCACGTGACGATCACTGAATGGTAACAAGAAAAAGTAGGTATAGGGGTTAGGTTTAGGATGAAGGACTCAAACCTTAAATTTAACCCTAACAACCCCAATTCTAACTCTGTACTAGCCTAAAAGGAGGCAGTACAGTCCTAGAAACCCCCAGCATCTAACATGAGTAGTGTTAGGTGGAGTTGCTGGACTGTTTGGGTTCGGCAACGTTCTCCGGACCCTGAACACTTGGCATTTGACTCCCGGCATCTGGAGAAGTTAAATGCTATCCTAGTTTGGCAAATCTATTCAACACTAGTTATGTTGAGTTGGCGAACTCCTAGGGTTCGGCAACCTTCTTTGAACCCAATCACTCTGCATTTGACTCCTGGCATCTGGAAAAGTTAGATGCTGCCCTGGAGTTGGAGTTGACAAACTAGGGCGGTATCTACTTAATAGGATTAAAAAGTGTGGTAATTAACCTGAAAAGCCATGTTTAGTGTTGAATGGTGTTGCCGAAATCTTAGGGTTTGGCCATGTTCTCTGAACCCAAACGCTCAGCATTTGACTCCTCAACAGCATTTGACTCCTGACGCCTGGAGAAGTTAGATGTCGGGAGTAAATTGCCGAGTGTTTGGTGAATGTTGACGAACTCGAACAGTTCACCAACTCAACAAAACTAGTGTTTAGCAGAGTTGCCGAACTAGAGCAGCATCTAACTTCTCCAGGCTCTTTGAGTCAAATTCTAAGCGTTGGGGTTCGCAGAACAACACTAAACATGACTGTTGCAGCACTTTTTAATCCTGATCAAATTTGAGCAAATCTCTATACGATTTATAACGAAATCACAAAAGTCCAATGTAAAACCAGAGAATAGAAGAAGACCTAAAGCCATATCCCTAATGTATGTGTCTCCTTTTTACTTTAACTATGGATATTCTACTTTGAATATTTACAATTATCGGTTTCACAGATTTGCGCGAAGTGCTACAAATGGTTGGATTTGTCACCTCTTCCCAATTGAAACAACGGTGGCAATGGTTTAATTGCCACCTTTTTTCATTTAAGCAATTGTTCCAATGATGAGTAATTGTCGCCTTTTCCAATTCAAACAATTAGGTCAAGGGTTCTGCATGTGGACAGTCTTTAAATTAACGCTGCATTCCTGCATGTATTACTGTTCACAGATCTGTGACAGGGCTTTTTTCTTTTTTTTGGGGTGGGGTGTGAGCTGCGGCGACGGTGGGGGGGCGGTTTTAGTGTAAGTGCAGGTGGCGCATATTTATGTCATCATAAGAGTTGATTGAATAATTGTGCTGTTTAGCAGACACAGAAGCATCGATTGTCTAAAACATAACGCGAGAAATTATTAGTGAATTATCATTTGTCTGAATATTCACTATCATATTTGGTAAATAGATGAATCACGTGGTAATGACTTCGAGAGAATGCTCAATTTTCAAGACTTTTCTGCAGATTTTCACACACAAGCAATTAGGCTGCGCCTGGGGGCAGATGTAAGCCAGCCAATGACTGAGCATGGGGCCGTTCTTAATGTGGCTGATGCCTCGATAACTAGGAACACAACTTCAAGGGAAATTAATTTAAGAAAATTCTTCGAAAGAAACATCGGGGGCAATGTATTATTACTATATATACTGATCAGCCAGAATCACCTTTCCAATACTGTGTAGGCTCCCCCTGTGCCACCAAAGCTCTGACCTATCAAGACCTCGAGACCACAAGATCCTTAAAGGAGTCCTGTTATATCTAGCACCAAGTCCTGTAAGGGTGTGGACCCTATAGCCCTGTGATGCATCCCCCAAGACCCCATATTCCCGTCATTTGCCCCTCAGGGCCTGAACCCCTTAGTCTTGTGATGTGATCCCCCACCAGAACCCATTCCCCTGTGCCACCCCTGTGGTGCTACCTCCATGGATCCCTCACATGATCAATGGAATTGAGATGGGGAATCTGGAGGATGTGTCACCATCTTGACATCCCTCCTAATCAGAGTTGTTCACTTTCCCTTCTTTATCCAGTCCAGACAACCAGGATGATTACTTCCAGCCATAACTCATCTCTGATGAGAAAATATCTTAGGCAAACATTTTCAACACCCTTCTACTTCTCTATCACTAACGGACTAACAGTAACATATGTAGGCTTCAGTAGGTAGTTTGCCTAACATATAGGCCCAGTATATGCGTTTCCTTAGTAGATAGTTTTCCTAAAATATAGGCGTAAAATAAGTAGTTTCCCCAGCATATAGGTGCCCTAAGTAGGTAGTTTCTCAGTATATAGGTGTTCCCTTATGTAGTTTTCCCTAATATGTAGTTAACCCCTGTAGGCAGTTTCCTCAGTATATTGGTGTCCCCTGTAGGTAGTTTCTCCAGTATATAGGTAACCAAGTAGGTAGTTTCCCTGGTAAATGAACAACATCATTGTGGGTGTGTGTGAGCCCCCGGGGAAAAGACGCTCCAGGCTTCTAGTAGCTTTAGGCCAGAAGCTGCCTGTGGCCTAGAACAGGAGTGACAGAGCGAGGAGGCAACTGAGCACCCCTTTAAACACTGGGCATGGACTTAGAACCTGCTTATATTTAAAAGCATACCCCAACCGGCATCTGGTCGGCACCCTGGGCCTTGTTGTTGAGTAAGAACCTGGTGCCCAAGTCACTAGAGCAGATACCAGTGGCTTGGAATATAGTAGGGGATCCCCTTTATGAGAACTTAAAGAGGTACTCCACTTCTATTACATGAATTTGGCCGTTTGTCTGCAGCACATGCCCTGAAGCTGCAAAAAATCCTCACTTCCTGGTCCACTCTGCCTCCACTCCTCTTGTGGTGTCCCACCACGGGTGTTGCCATTGGTTACACCCCTCGCAAAAGTCTGTACTTTCTTGTAAGTAAGTGGTGATGTACAGTAGTAGTGATAAAGTTTCGCCACAAGATGTCGCTATTGTAGGTATGTGTACTCAGTAGCTGCACAGCTGAAGTATGGAAAGGGTTTTTGTTTGCTTATATGTCACATGGATCCGTGAACCAATGAAAGTCTCTACTTCTGTCCTATCATCTCCTTCTTTACTTCTTCTTTATGCACTCTTCACCCACTCACAGCACACCTTACAGGGAGCTGTGGATAGTAATCACGTGGGTAGAGAAAATGTAGTGTTCTTTCGGTATTGGACTTTGTAGGGAAAAGAAACTAGCTAGAACACTCTCTACAGTGGTTCCTATAGGCCTTGGCCCTCTGCCAGGTCCCCAGTCTTTGTCAGGTTCCTGTATGGAGAGGAACAAGACAGGACGCACCTAACAGTTTTCCTTCAAGTAACCTTACGTAGCACTATGCAGTTTTAAAACCTTTACAGGAGAGGACAAGTCAGAGATCATCTCAACCCACGCCATGGACTAGGTGAGTCACAATGCAGGACAGTATCCACAAAGGCAGAAAGCTAGGAACTGATCCGGATAGAGCAAAGTTGGTAGAAGCGTAGGAACTCTATCTCTCAGCGCGGGTGTCAGCAGGAAACCCTCAGCATTCCGCTCATCCCAGGTAACAGGGTCTGGGGCTTGTGTCACCCTCTAGGACAGGTCCCCCGACACTGGTAGGGCAATAGGTGGTTCATTCCGACAAGAGTCGATGCACGGGCACAAGTGTTCTCTTATCTCTACCTCATCCTCCAACATCCTGGCAGAGCACACTACTACTTGGGTTGGCACTCTCACAACATCCTCCTCTCTGCTCCTCTGGTTCTTCTGTATACCTCTCAGCATGCAACCCAGTCAGCACGACTGTACCGCTCTCTATACTTTCACTACAGATCTGGATCTGAACTATTAAGTGTCGTATCAAGTATCAAATACTTTGTCAATGCACAGCTGCATATTCTGCTGTACCTAAGTACCCCCAGAGTAAACAAGATTTTATTTATTTAAGAGGCTCTGATTCTTCTTCCCGCACCAACACAGTATACACACACTCCTTGGGTCATCTCCCCTTTCTGTGGGTGGCAGTGCCAATAGTCCGGGTGGGTCACTATTCCACTCCGGACCACCGTGACATCAACCCAAGGGACCCCTCAGCAGCCCGGCAGGTCACTGACTACAGGGGAACAAGGTGTACCTAGCTCTCTCAAATAAAAGTAAGTGTGCCACCATACCTGTGTGCCCAACCGGCACTGGCGTCACAACATAACACTCTAGGGTCCGGTTACATCTCGGCCATCCGCCATAGAACTGGCGTCACACTCGACCACCTAGCAAGTGACCGACTGTACCACCCACATACCAACGCAGGGGTGGCTCACCACACTCTGTCCTCCCCCTCCCTTCTGAGACCAAAGTCACATGATCTGATCTGACATTGTTTTCACCGGCCGGAAATTTGCGGTCAAAACAACGGCCGTAGAATTACGAGCATACGGGCTGGTCGTGAAACAACGGCCGTTGTTTAATATTGCCTCCTAGCATGTTTTTAATCGGGCTGAAACATGTCATTTAATTGAAATACTGCGACTAGCCTAATAAACCACTCAGTAAATTTTTTACATTAAAGGGGTAGTGCGGCGGTAAAGAATTATTCACAGAATAACACACATTACAAAGTTATACAACTTTGCAATGTATGTTATGTCTGTGAATGGCCCCCTTCCCCGTGTCCCCCCACCCGTGTACCCGGAAGTGTGGTGCGCTATACATACCTGTCACATGCCGACTCGTCTCCGATCTTCAGTCAGCGATGTCGTCATCGGACGGCCGGGCCGAATCCCTCCGAGCGTCCTGAGTGCCGGCCGCCCTCTTCAGCGTCATCGGCTGCTCAGCCGCGATTGGCTGAGCATAACTGTGCGGCCGCACTGAAATTCATGGCCGTAGTTGTAACATTACCGGCCGCATTTAAATGACATGTTCATTTTTCACGGGTCCGTACGAACTACGGCCGTTGTCTTATACGCTGTGTGCATTGTACGACGGTAGTTCGTACGAATTGCTATATTGTATCATCCTCAAAACAACGGCCGTAGTTTTGTGGTGAAAACTACGGCCGTTGTTTTACGTAGTGTGAACATAGCCTAAAGAAGAAGTAGATTGAGCCAGCGTAGGGCAGATACTACAAGATGAGGCGGATACTTAGCAGTTGGCTCTCAGGTGCAATGCATGCAATGCAACTTACCGATAACTTTTGTTAAGACGCTTTAATTACAATGTTCTCCTCGCTTCGGTAACTCAGTAAATTCTTAGCATAATGAAGCAAAGGTGATAAAGTTATACTGGGAGAATGTATGGCTGCAGACAGGCGTTACATACAGAGCCCAATTTAAACCAAATATCAGTGGTTTTATCCATTTTTAATTAAAAATTTCCACCAAATCCTCCAATAATGACATCCAATGCGTGAGTTCTCTGCTGTGGCCGGTGGTTGTGTTCTCTTATAGATCCACCAGTCCAGTAATCTTCACAGTATGGAATGGTATTGCACGCAAAAAGTTTTGGGAACTTTTATTCCTATTCCTTCTACTGTGACTGATATTTCAATGAATTAAGCCATTTACCAAGACCAATTCACCATTCACCAATTAGACACATTCAAAACTTTTGAGAACATGTTTTAGAATGTGGCTTTAAAACCAATCTTGGCAACAAATTCACTGGTCGCGGTTAAGAAGTTGAGTGGAAACCTGATGCAGATTAATCTCATCTTGTGGTCAAAGCCTTCGTAGACCGCACGGTGGTGTCTTAAAGGAATATTCCTTTATTATCAACCACAGCTGACACATTTCACATCAGTTGACTCAATTCCTCTTTTTTAGATTAATGGTATCTGTATAATTCATTTGAGGGGATATATGGATGAACCAATATGAAAGACGTGTGCTCTGGCTCGTAATAAAGAAATATAGACCACTGTGGTCTATGAAGTCTAACTTAGTCTGGCTCCTACTCAACTTCTTGCAGTGTTGACTAGAGATGAGCGCAACTGGAGCATGCTCGAGTCTGATCGTTCGGCATTTGAATACTGGTGGATGCAGCCCTAGGGAGTCCGGGAAAACATGGATATGCCCAAAAGCCATAGGCTGTATCCATGATTTTCAGGACTCCCTAGGGCTGCATCCAACTTCTTTAGCCACCGGTATTCAAATGACAAACGTTTAGACTCCAGTATGTTCCTGGTTCACTCATCTCTAGATCAAGGTTGGTGGGCTGTGGAGACGTCTCCAGGACCAGGCCTGATGACCTGTGGATCAGGCAACATGAAAGTGATGACACGTTACCTTCAGTAGTTGACCATGCTTCTGCCCTACCCTCTATCCATATTGCTGATACCCATGTACTGACCTCTGTTGACTACAGATGATGTCATGTTCTGTGTCTCCTTCCTGTTTACAGTGTTATAGCAGTTGGACTTCGATAATTGGCGTAGCTAGCATGATGGCAGACCAAACAGCTGCTATGGGCCCCGGGCGGTAAGGGGGCCCTGGTAAAGAGTGGTCTGCCATCATGGTATGCCATTTTCAGAGCCCCTTCCCGGTGGCAACAGCACCACCATTTGGGAGGTGACAACTACCCCCCTGATCGCCGCAGCACCTAACCTAACCTTGGTGGAGTGCTGTCCCTGAACCCCATACTCACCCCATGCTCTTTGCCTTCCAAGCACACAAATGATGTCACTTATGTGCCAGGGATCTGTCAGATTGTTGGAATACCGGGCCAAATGAGAAGTGAGTGTGGGGTTCACCTATGGCACACCATCAACAGCACCCCTCTTTCCTCTGTGGAGTGCCGCACTAGATTCATAGGGCCACATACAGTTTTTTTTTTACTATGGGGCCCCATGAATCCTAGCTACGCCCCTGACTCCAATTCTGACTCCAGACCGGTACACCTGCACAAAATACTCTGTCAAAAAGAGTGAAAGTATGTCCCATTGCCTTTTTTTTGGTGTGGGTTTTTTGGTGTTATTTTAACCAAAATAAGCTCAGAAAAACACAACGGTAACCCAGTCTATAACAAAGCTCTCCAACGTGCAGCCATAGTCACGAGCGCTGCTTTGCGGATCAGGATTCTGCTATTGGGATGCAATTTCCCCTCATTACTGTAATTACTTAAAATGTTTGGCTTTTTAAGCATATTCCAAAACTTGTTAGCGAATCCCGTAATAATTACTAACGCCAGAGGTAGATTTTTTTGAATAGCTTCACATCCACAAAATGCACTTTCTAATAGATCTGTTAGTGACTGCGCCGGAGCGGATCTCCCTCTAAATTAACAATCTCATGCAAATTAGGGGAAGGGGGGGAACTAATATAAATTGGGTTAATTACTATAGCTCAAGTTTAGCTCAACAGCTCTTAATTCTAACTTTCAAAGGCTACACAAACCAATTTTGCGCTCTTAGAATATAATGAGGCGTCTTTGCTCTGTAATCAGTCCTCCCAGTGTTTCCAGTCGCTGTCTAATACGCTTCTCCTTTGAAGTCTGCAAAGATCTAACATAATTGAAGAAATGTCGAACTGCTTGACTTGATGGAGGGGAAAATAAAGGAATGAAACATTAATCAGACGTGTGCATCTCAATTAAGCCAATTAAAAGTATCACAGACAGGGCCGGGGATGGCGATAGGTGGCTGCCGCGCTCGAATACATTACAGGTGCTCACCTGGCCGTCCCGAGTCATAAATACACCATAAAGATTTCACGGCTGGTGCCCCGAGGGTCACGTAACGTATAGTCTGAATTACGGGCGGACCCTTTTAATGTTTCTTTAGTTCTTGTACAAGGAAATGCAATTTAGTTCACTTGAGCTTGCAGCAATATACCACTAGGGGGCACATGTTTGGTGGACGAAAATCTGGTAACCTACCAAAAAGTAATGTACCTTTATAATTGCCAAATCAATATTTTTATGCGACCTGGTTGTCGTCGCTGTGCAGATTCCGATGGTGCTGTTTATTTTTCAGCTGCCCAGTTCCTATTTCTATATATGCAAATAAGGTTGTTAGGTGCACTGGAGGCGAGCCCAGTGCACCAATATCTCCTCCCCTGTATGAGGCAGTAAGACAGAGCTAGGCTAGGGCCGGACTTGATTCAGAAGGGGGTGCGTCAACTTCGTTATATCAGTCTAAATTTCACCAATAGCCCAAAAACTAGGTCATCTAGGAAGTTGTTTTGACATTTTTTCACTAAGGCTGCCTGGAAAACATGGATACAGCCATAAGCCATAGGCTGTATCCATGTTTTTCCAGGATTCACTAGGGCTGCATCCAACTTCCTCAGCCAATAATCAATTGCTGCACGCTTGGGTTCGGACAGACCAGAGCGTGCTCGAGATTGGCTCATCCCAATATCATACCATACTACCTTCTACTTGCAGGGCATTATGGGCTTCTCTAAGATCATGCAATCCTTCCTCATTCTCCCCTCTGCCATGTGGCTGATGCCATTTTAACCAAGTTTTAGTAAAGTTTGGACCGAATCTGGATTCAAATTGTTCAGTTTGCTCATCTCTACATATAACCAGTGCCCTGCATTGCTGCTATTAAGACTAACAGTTACACAAAATCTATCGCTCGGAACTCAGACTTCTTAAATAGATTTTTTTTTAACTGGAATTTTACATGCGATCTAAGCATGGATACTTGCTTGATGGTTCCTGGGTCCTCTGACCATAAATTACTATGTGACCTGCAAAAGTTTGGCCATTGGATGAGGTCATTGTGTATGGCCATTGGATGAGGTCATTGTGTATGGCCTTTAGATGAGGTCATTAGGTATGGTCATTGGATGAGCTCATTGGGTATGGTCATTGGATGAGGTCATGGGGTGAAGTCATTGGGTAAGAGCAATGGGTATGGTCATTGGATGAGATCATTGGGTATGGCCATTAGATGAGGTCATTGATTATGGTCATTGGATGAGATCATTGGGTATGGTCATTGGATGAGGTCATTGGGTATGGCCATTGGATGAGGTCATTGGGTATGGCCATTGGATAAGGTCATTGGGTATGGCCTTTGGATAAGGTCATTGGGTATGGTCATTGGATGAGCTCATTGGGTATGACCATTGGATGAAGTCATTGGGTAAGGTGATTTGGTGTGGTCACTGGGTGAAGTCGTTGGGTGAGAGCAATGGGTGAGGCCATTGTACCATTAGCCTTAGAACCTCCAAACATAAAAAAGCTACAAAACACAATCTCTAAGTAATAATAATCAGATACTACTAGAGATGGTAAGCATAGGGCACTCATCGTAACGGCGAGTCATCTATGCGGCGTATCCTCCCGCCTGACATATAGGCGCCGTGTCCTTATAACGACTAATAATTTGTAACAAGTGTTAATTGATAAACAGCTCCCTATGGTAGATTAATTAAAGCTGTACAATTGCCGGGCGATTTACAGCCGGGATTGATCTCAATTAGTCAACAAAATCTGTGTAGTCTGTTCAAAGAGGAATAAGGAAATTTAGTCTACGGAGGCTTTGGGGATTTCGTCTTGCCGGATTTCTGCACGCCGCACTTTTTAAACAAGTGAAATAAAATTACAAGTCTTCCAGTTTTGTTTGTTCTGAATCTTTACATTAGATCCTTTCATTCCCCGTTTTTTCTTTATTGTCATCTTGCTCAACAATAGGCAGAATTTTTTTTTTTTAAATTTTATATTTCCTTTTTGTTGTTTTTTTTATCTTTGCTTATTAGAGTGAGGATGAAGAGACGGCGATGTTAATTCAGGAGGCTGTGTACATTTTTAAGAGAACATTTTTGAAAGTCTTAAAAGCGGCGAAATGCAAAACAGTCGGTAAATGACACTTTTGATCTGGGAATGATCTGCTTAAAACCTGTCAGTAGGAATCGCTAATTATAAAACGCCACGAGAGGGATGACAGGAGCGCGGAGGGGAAGGAAGGGGGGGGCTCGGAAACTAGGAGGCATGCTGATCAAGAGGGCCGTCATCCACGCTAAAGTACAATTCACCAGTCTTTTATCAATTAGACAGATAGTAAGGAGGAAGAGTACGGATTCCCCGATTGCCCGAGAGGAACAGAAAGTGTCATTTGTGTTAAAATGAGATCACAGACTGGATACAAACAGCTGCCAGAGCAGTCATTAAGTTGTTTGCAAATAAATAATGGATTTTTTGTAGCAACTGAAAATACTGCGATAAACAAGCCAGGCGGCCATTTTTTTCCCTTTAAGTATAAATTTAAGATTTGCACTAAGATGTCAGTGAGACCGCCATCATGGCTCTGATCCTCCTGGAAGGGATGTAGTGGTATCGAGTTATAGGCTTCATCTAAACTTCAATGATTCTTCTCATTCTGGCGTGTCATAAACAGATATTTCCCCCCATGACCGTGTCACTTAGCGCTTCTGTTCAATGTATTTTTAAATTAATTTCTGGTGTTTTTTTTTTTTTAAAGAAAAAAGTTTTTAAATCAGCTGGTATCAGAAATGTATACAGATTTGTAAATGACTTCTATTTAGAGATCTCCAGTCTTCCAGTACTTAACAGCTGCTGTATGTCCTGCAGGAAGTGGTGTATTCTCTCCAGTCTGACGCAGTGCTCTCTGCTGCCACCACTGTCCATGTCAGGGGGGTGATTCTGACTTTTATTAGGGGAGGGGGCTTTTTACTAATAATACTAACACTTTTTATTTTTTATTTTTTTTTACACATATACTAAAAGCCCCTCTTCTCATTGAGATCTTTGCTGTATAGTTATACAGCAAAGATCAATGAGATCGGCACTCGGCTGCTGCAGCCAAAAGCATCTGAGTGGGGAGTCGGGATCAGCGCCATTTTGGCGAAGACCCCGGCCGGCCCCAGTCACGGAGATCGCTCCTCTGGGACAACATCCTGGAGCAGCGATCTCCGCCACTAGACACCAGGGAAGTGCTGCATCCGGTAATCGGATGCAGCTGTCATCTTTGACAGCTGCATCTGATTACTGTATTAGCGGGCACGGCTATCGGACCAATGCCCGCTAATACCCGCAGTCCTGGGCTACAAGCGGCACCTGGGACCGCGGCGGTTCTGAACACCTCTCGGGGACATATGATGTACGGGTACGTCATATGTCCCTAAGAGGTTAAAGGAAAAAGATTTTATGGAAAATCTGTTTTTATTAATCTCTCTCAAGGTATACAATCAATTCGTATGTACATATACATCATAAGTAAAGCATACACATCGATGACGAGAGAGTGTTTTTCATTTTAAGACCACAATAGGTCACAAGTTTCACAAGCTGACACCAAACATATGTGTGTAGCACCATAACATTCGCTCCACAGCATGGAGAGCTAAAAAACTTTATATCTCCATAAGGAGACCAAAAGCAGCAATAACAAAGAAAAAGAGAGGAAAGAAAGAAGGGGCAAGAAGAAAAGGTAGAATAAAGAAAGGGTAAGTGAAGAGGAGAAAAAAGGGGCAAAACAGGGAGTCCAAGACAAGACGGAGACACTAGGGAGGGGAGTGACAGTATGTAGGCAATCATCAACCCTCAGATAAGCATAGGGTACCTGAGTTACAGATCATAAGACCAGTCGCATCCAGATGTCGGCAGCAGAACCGCCCCGAGCGCTCCAGGCCTGTAATCGTCTAATAATATTTAAGTGCTTGTAGCGGTCAAGGCCACAAACTCAGGGGCATCCATGAATTGATTCAGCGGAGACAATACCGCAGTGCATTTGGCCGACCAGCCATGTTCCTCAGCAATTAGTTCCTCCATCCTACCCAGCTCCCTCACCTCAGCAATGCACTCAGCTAATGTGGGGACATTTGGGCTCTTCCAATGGCGAAGAATGATTGTACGGACTGCTGTAATGAGATGCTGTAATATGCCCCTCTTGACTCGAGAGATAGAACCCGGTAATAGGGACAATAAAGCAACTTGTGGGGTATGTGGGACTTTCTTGCCGGCGTACTTTTCATAGATATTAAAGATCTTCCACCATAGCGGCTGGATTTTGGGGCACGACCACCAAATGTGTAAGAAGTCACCCCGGTTAGTGAGGCAACACCAACATCTGTCAAAGGACTCCGGGAACATGGCACAAAGTCTGGTCGGAACATAATACCATCTGGAGATAATTTTAAAGTTCTTTTCCTTGGCTCTCAATGCCATGGGAAGACCATGAGTTATATTCACAGGACTATAGAACAGAGCTGTGGTCCAACGAGATCCCCAAGTCTGTCTCCTGTTTGTCAAAAAAGGATGCCCTACCAGCGTTGCAGGGGTGGAGGAGCACTTGGTAGACTTTAAAAAAAGAGTGAGGAATAGGGGACACAGAAAGTACCATACTCTCGAAGTCCATCACAGATGGGTTATAGGGACAATCCGGAAAGGCAGATCTAACAAAGAAAGATAACTGCTCGTATTCTAGCCAGGAGAGGGCACGTCCTGATCCCCTATCCTGCAAGGATTGAAATGCAAGCAAAGCCCCCCTCCATCACGTCTCTCAGGCATAGCCTGGAGCAACGAGGCCATAGCAGAAAAGTAGGGGAGTGGAATCCTGGTGCGAAAGCTGGATTTTGCAAAACAGGCGTCATAGGTCCAGGTCGTTTCCCAATAGGGTATTTGGCCATCCATTTGTCATGCGCTGCTAAATACGGCCAACTAGGTACTGAATTGCGATCCTTGGGGAGCATCCAGGGAGCCAATGCTAAATCTACTGTGGAAAGAGAGAGTCCAAGTGCGACCCACCGTTTCTGGAGACCGGAATGCGTCCAGTCCAAGACATGTCCCACAAGGGCCGCCTCATGGTATAGCTGGAGATTTGGGAGATCCACACCACCAAGCTCCTTACATTTAGTCAGAGTCGCAAAACTAGCACGAGGTCTAGAGGCGCCCCAGGAAAAAGATTTTAAAAAATATCATTTGTTTCCCTCGAGCAGCTGATAGACAATTAAAGTGGACGACATAGTGATGATCCACCAGGCTGTTATATCTCTTGGAATATTCTATTCATCTGCTTATAGACCCCCAACCTCCGGTGTCATACGGTATAAATCATGTGAGACAATGCCGCCATAATGAAGCAAACACCTCTAATACCCAGTGATCTCCTCGTAAACAAACCTCTTTGTCAATGATGATTTAGTAACCATTAGAGTGGCCGCCCAATAAGCCGGGATGGGTGACCCTGGAGGGCACGCCATTAGGAATAACTCGTGGTGATGAATGTGCGGAGGATGGTGGGAGCAGGATGGATGCACAGAGGAGTCAATGAGAGGAGTCAATGAGAGGAGCGCCAGCGTCTCCGGAGAGGATTCAGACGGGACCGTCACCCTGTGGCCTCCGCATGTTATATAGTAACGTATGGAGAACAATGATAACGAGACATATAGATGGCTGCTAATTAAAAGAACATTAGGGACAATTTATTATTGTTGTCCCAGTTTGGGCTGTCGCTTTTTTTTGTACTTTTATTTTCAGTTTTTAGTTAGATTTATGACTCTGGCACTCAGAACTAGACATGAGCCCAACCGGAGCATGCTCGCCTGTGTCCAAACCCGGAACTCTCTGGATTTGATTACTGGAGGCTGAAGAAGTTGGAACCCGGCCTTGAGGCTGCCTGGAAAACATGAATACTGCCATAGGCCATAAGCTGTGTCCAGGCCGTCCTGGACTTCCCAGGGTTGCATCCAACTTCTTCAGCCTCTCGTCATCCAATGCAGAAAGTTTCAGGTTTGGACGGACTCAAATGTGCTCAAATGTGCTCATCTACACTCAGAATCCGTTACATTTGACACATGAGAACGTTCTCCACATTGAGCTACGATCAGAATTCTAATTTGAAATATATATATATATATATATATATATATATATATATATATATATATATATATTTTTATTTTTTTTTTCAAATTTAAACCTACTCGTTCCCAGGGTCGTCTATGCAAAATTTTGCCACCACAATACTGTGAAAACTTTCTTAAAGGAGAAGTCCAGCTAATCTTTTTATTAAAGTATTGTATTGCCCCCCAAAAGATATACAAATCCCCAATATACACTTATTACGGGAAATGCTTGGAAAGTGCTTTTTTCCTTACTACTACACTAAGGCTCCACTTCCTGGACAACATGGTGATGTCACTTCCTGGATAACATGGTGATGTCACTTCCTGGATAACATGGTGATGTCACTTCCTGGATAACATGGTGATGTCACTTCATGGATAACATAGTGATGTCACTTCCTGGATAACATGGTGATGTCACTTCCTGGATAACATGGTGATGTCACTTCCTGGATAACATGGCGATGTCACTTCCTGGATAACATGGTGTTGTCACGACCCGACTCCCAGAACTGTGACACAGGGCACTGGAGGGACACTGAGCAGCCCTCTGCCATCATCCTTTGCAGCCACAGCCCGCACAGCTCTGTGAGTCGGGTCGTGACATCACCATGTTATCCAAGAAGTGAAGCCTTGATGCAGTAGTAAGTGCAGGGAAAAGAAGCCCTTTATAAGCATTTCCCGTAATAAGTGTATATTGGGGATTTGTATAACTTTTGGGGGGCAATACAATTCTTTAATAAAAATTTTCACCGGACTTCTCATTCAAAGGGGGGACAAAGGGGTTACAACATATTGATGGCAATGAGTATATGACTGGTGAGGTGCCAGCACTCAGTACCTCTGCTTAACATACATGGAGATAGAAGCTCTATGGCTCCATTCACTGTGTTGTGGTCGTGCCGGGTTACTGCAGTTTAGTTCCCATTGATGGGCCCTGCTGCCGTGCTGCTCACACATTTTGTGTCACAGTTTGCCCAATACAAAGATCAGTTGTATAATATGGGTTTGAGGGGGCAACAACAGCCTCTAGGCCTAAAGGCCCTATTACACCAAACGATTATTGTCCTTACTTGGCCGATCACTGGCCATTACAACCGATAATCTTTTGGTGTAATAGAACATGTTGAAACAGCCCAATCATGACAGCTCCCCACGCCCCTCAAGCCTCCCCCCAGCTCCACCCGACTAGCTGTCTGTACGCTGTACATGGGAGATGGGACAGAGGGGTCTGGAGGAGGATAGAGGAGTGTAGATGGGACAGAGAAGTCTGGAGGAGGATAGAGGAGTGTAGATGGGACAGAGAAGTCTGGAGGAGGATAGAGGAGTGTAGATGGGACAGAGAAGTCTGGAGGAGGATAGAGGAGTGTAGATGGGACAGAGGAGTCTGGAGGAGGATAGAGGAAAGTAGATGGGACAGAGAGGTCTGGAGGAGGATAGAGGAGTGTAGATGGGAAAGAGGAGTCTGGAGGAGGATAGAGGAAAGTAGATGGGACAGAGGAGTCTGGAGGAGGATAGAGGAAAGTAGATGGGACAGAGGAGTCTGGAGGAGGATAGAGGAAAGTAGATGGGACAGAGGAGTCTGGAGGAGAATAGAGGAGTGTAGATGGGACAGATGAGTCTGGAGGAGGATAGAGAAGTGTAGATGGAACAGAGAAGTCTGGAGGCGGATAGAGGAGTGTAGATGGGACAAAGGAGTCTGGAGGAGGATAGAGGAGTGTAGATGGGACAGAGAAGCCTGGGGGAGGATAGAGGAGTGTAGATGGAACAGAGAAGTCTGGAGGCGGATAGAGGAGTGTAGATGGGACAGAGGAGTCTAGAGGAGTGTAGATGGGACAGAGGAGTCTGGAGGAGGATAGAGGAGTGTAGATGGGACATGGGGTCTGGAGGAGGATAGAGGAGGTTAGATGGGACAGAGGGGTGGAGGAGGATAGAGAAAAGTACATGGGACAGAGGAGTCTGGAGGAGGATAGAGGAGTGTAGATGGGACAGAGGAGTCTGGAGGAGGATAGAGGAAAGTAGATGGGACAGAGGAGTCTGGAGGAGGATAGAGGAGTGTAGATGGGACAGAGGACTCTGGAGGAGGATAGAGGAGTGTAGATGGGAAAGAGGAGTCTAGAGGAGGATAGAGGAGTGTAGATGGGACAGAGGAGTTTGGAAGAGGATAGAGGAGTGTAGATGGGACAGAGGAGTCTGGAGGAGGATAGAGGAAAGTAGATGGGACAGAGGAGTCTGGAGGAGGATAGAGGAGTGTAGATGGGACAGAGGAGTCTGGAGGAGGATAGAGGAAAGTAGATGGGACAGAGGAGTCTGGAGGAGGATAGAGGAGTGTAGATGGGACAGAGGAGTCTGGAAGAGGATAGAGGAGTGTAGATGGGAAAGAGGAGTCTAGAGGAGGATAGAAAAGTGTAGATGGGACAGAGGAGTCTGGAGGAGGATAGAGGAGTGTAGATGGGAAAGAGGAGTCTAGAGGAGGATAGAGGAGTGAAGATGGGACAGAGGAGTCTGGAGGAGGATAGAGGAAAGTAGATGGGACAGAGGAGTCTGGAGGAGGATAGAGGAAAGTAGATGGGACAGAGGAGTCTGGAGGAGGATAGAGGAGTGTAGATGGGACAGAGGAGTCTGGAGGAGGATAGAGGAGTCTGGAGGAGGATAGAGGAGTGTAGATGGGAAAGAGGAGTCTGTAGTAGGGGGCAGGAGTCTAAAGCAAAACAGGGGAAAAGAGGGGTCTAAAGGGGACAGAGAAGTCTGGAGGGGGATAGAGGGGTTTGAAAGAGACACAGATGTCTTGAGGGAACAGAAATGTCTGGAGGGGACAATGGGGTCTGACATCAACTTACTTCACATTGAGCACATGCACACTAGGATCAGTATGGGGAGGACAGGAGAGATAACCGCAGGCTGAGCAAGAGTCAACTGACTCCACCAGGATCAGAACGATGAGACCCGATTAGTAAGTAATTGTCACAAATGGACGATCACAGCGATCAATACAAATAATATAGTAATTATAATATATAGTAGTAATAATAATAAGAATAATACAAATAATATATAGTAATAATAATACAAATAATAGAGTAATAATAATATAAATAATAATTATAAATAAATACAAATAATAATATAGTAATAATAGTGATGATAATATATAGTAATAATAATAATAATAAAACAAATAATATAGTAATAATAATATATAGTAATAATAAAAATAATACAAATAATATAGTAATTATAATATATATAGTAGTAATAATAATAATAATAATACAAATAATATAGTAATAATACAAATAATACAAATAATATAGTAATAATAATATATAGTAATAATAATAGTAGTAATATAATAAAAATAATAATAAAATAATAATAATAATAATAATAATAATAATAATAATAATAATAATAATAATATAATAGTAATAATAATAATAATAATACAAATAATATAGTAACATTTCTCTAAACCTTACACCAGATAATATCATAGATAATATATCCAGAACCTCCGAGCTGGTATCTGGCTGAATGCCCCCCCCGTCCCCGATATCATTTAGCGCATCAAATCAACCAAATATCACAACTGTAAAATATATAATTGTTGAGTAATTTCCTCTTCCCGGATTGGATACTGTCTGATATGGTGCGTATAGGTGCCGCTCCTCTGCCTCGTAGCCGGCAGGGTTATTTATGCAGATTCCGGAGTTGTGAAGATGTCGCCCGTGGACCTTACACGTTCAGAGCGGGATCTAAAAATACAATGTGATCATTCATATGATAATATTATAAATTAGCAGCTTTCTATGTGATAAAAGACTTATGTACAATTGAGCAGTGACGATTCCTCTCGCTAACGAGTGCGGACGGCGAGGCGTATGTGTGACAGATGAACCATGAAGTGTGCAGCCATTATACCGGGGCAGGGGTATAGTAACCATGAAGTGTGCAGCCATTATACCGGGGCAGGGGTATAGTAACCATGAAGTGTGCAGCCATTATACCGGGGCAGGGGTATAGTAACCATGAAGTGTGCGGCCATTATACCGGGGCAGGGGTATAGTAACCATGAAGTGTGCGGCCATTATACCGGGGCAGGGGTATAGTAACCATGAAGTGTGCAGCCATTATACCGGGGCAAAGGTATAGTAACCATGAAGTGTGCAGCCATTATACCGGGGCAGGGGTATAGTAACCATGAAGTGTGCGGCCATTATACCGGGGCAGGGGTATAGTAACCATGAAGTGTGCAGCCATTATACCGGGGCAGGGGTATAGTAACCATGAAGTGTGCAGCCATTATACCGGGGCAAAGGTATAGTAACCATGAAGTGTGCAGCCATTATACCGGGGCAGGGGTATAGTAACCATGAAGTGTGCGGCCATTATACCGGGGCAGGGGTATAGTAACCATGAAGTGTGCGGCCATTATACCGGGGCAGGGGTATAGTAACCATGAAGTGTGCAGCCATTATACCGGGGCAGGGGTATAGTAACCATGAAGTGTGCAGCCATTATACCGGGGCAGGGGTATAGTAACTATGAAGTGTGCGGCCATTATACCGGGGCAGGGGTATAGTAACCATGAAGTGTGCAGCCATTATACCGGGGCAGGGGTATAGTAACCATGAAGTGTGCAGCCATTATACCGGGGCAGGGGTATAGTAACCATGAAGTGTGCAGCCATCCATTATACCGGGGCAGGGGTATAGTAACCATGAAGTGTGCAGCCATCCATTATACCAGGGCAGGGGTATAGTAACCATGAAGTGTGCAGCCATCCATTATACCGGGGCAGGGGTATAGTAACCATGAAGTGTGCAGCCATCCATTATACCGGGGCAGGGGTATAGTAACCATGAAGTGTGCAGCCATCCATTATACCGGGGCAGGGGTATAGTAACCATGAAGTGTGCAGCCATCCATTATATCGGGGCAGGGGTATAGTAACCATGAAGTGTGCAGCCATCCATTATACCGGGGCAGGGGTATAGTAACCATGAAGTGTGCAGCCATCCATTATACCGGGGCAGGGGTATAGTAACCATGAAGTGTGCAGCCATCCATTATACCAGGGCAGGGGTATAGTAACCATGAAGTGTGCAGCCATCCATTATACCGGGGCAGGGGTATAGTAACCATGAAGTGTGCAGCCATCCATTATACCGGGGCAGGGGTATAGTAACCATGAAGTGTGCAGCCATTATACCGGGGCAGGGGTATAGTAACCATGAAGTGTGCGTCCATTATACCGGGGAAGGGGTATAGTAACCATGAAGTGTGCAGCCATTATACCGGGGCAGGGGTATAGTAACCATGAAGTGTGCGGCCATTATACCGGGGCAGGGGTATAGTAACCATGAAGTGTGCAGCCATTATACCGGGGTAGGGGTATAGTAACCATGAAGTGTGCGTCCATTATACCGGGGAAGGGGTAGAATAACCATGAAGTGTGCGGCCATTATACCGGGGCAGGGGTATAGTAACTATGAAGTGTGCGGCCATTATAGCGGGGCAGGGGTATAGTAACTATGAAGTGTGCAGCCATTATACCGGGGCAGGGGTATAGTAACTATGAAGTGTGCGGCCATTATACCGGGGCAGGGGTATAGTAACTATGAAGTGTGCAGCCATTATACCGGGGCAGGGGTATAGTAACTATGAAGTGTGCGGCCATTATACCGGGGCAGGGGTATAGTAACCATGAAGTGTGCGGCCATTATATCGGGGCAGGGGTATAGTAACCATGAAGTGTGCGGCCATTATACCGGGGCAGGGGTATAGTAACCATGAAGTGTGCAGCCATTATACAGCAGCAGGGGGGTAACTACCATGAGGTGTGCGGCCCTTATACTGGAGTTATTATATATAGAGGAGTTTTGCGTCTTCATTCATTTAGATTAAAGAGGTAGTTTACTTTTTATTTTAAATCAACTGGTGCCAGAAAGTGCCAGAGATTTGTAATTTACTTCTATTAAAAAATCTCCAGTCTTCCCATACTTATCAGCTGCTGTATGTCCTGCAGGAAGTGGTGTATTCTTTCCAGTCTGACCCAGTGTTCTGCTGCCACCTCTGTCCATGTCAGGAACTGTCCAGAGCAGCAGCAAATCCCCATAGAAAACCTCTCCTGCTCTGCACAGTTCCTGACATGGACAGAGGTGGCAGCAGAGAGCACTGTGTCAGACTGGAAAGAATACACCACTTCCTGCAGGACATACAGCAGCTGATAAGTTGATCCCTCCTGCTATGTATTTGAATGGGACGGCCTGTGCGCCTCCACTCTCTGCTCAAAGAATTAACATGGGATCCAAAAGGTCACTTTCTGTTCTTGTTTCCTGGCAGTCTATATCTGGGCCTGGAGGGAAGTCTGGAGGAGGACAGAGAAGTCTGAGGGGGAACAAAGGCATCTAGAGGAAGATGGAGCAGTCTAGAGGGGCAACACATGTTCACAAAGGACAGAGGAGTCTGAAAGGGAGCAGAGATGTTTAGAAAAGACAAAGGAGTCTGGAGGAGTAGGAGTGGTCTGCAGGGAACAGAAGAGTTTAGGGAGGAAAGAGGAGTCTGAAAGGGAACAGGGGACGGAGGGGCAGAGAAGTCTGGAGGGTGAGAAGGTCAGAAAAGACAGAGGAGTCTGGAGGGGGAAAGATGATCAGAAAGAAGAGAGGGGTTTGGAGGAATCTGGAGGGGTCTTAGTGGTCTGCAGGTCAGGACAGTAGAGTTTGGAGAGGAGAGAGGAGAGGAGAGGAGAGGAGAGAGGAGTCTAGAAGGTTCTCAAAGAAGTCTGGAGGATGACAGAGGGGTCTGGAGGGGTCAGAAGCAGGGCCGGATTAAAGGGAGGGCACAAGGGGCACGTGCCCAGGGGCCTCCACCACTAGAGGGCCTCCACCAGCCCAAACCCAGAAGTGGTGTCTGGGAGCCAGTCCCACGCACAAAAAGCATGTGGAAACCCTACCTGGACACAGCACTGGCCACACTGCATGCTGTCCAGGGAGGGAGGGAGGTGTAGGGTTAATCCTGTGTAAGCATCTCCCTCCCGGCAGGCTCAGACTCCCCCCTGATGGGTCTTTGAATGGATTCTTCCTGTCAAGCTTCCGGGTGCCTATCTCCTGCCGAGGTCCTCACTCCCCCTTGCCCCCCCCCCTCACTGAGGAGAGGACAGCATGGGACCTCAGCAAGGAAACCTGATCTCTCCAGCAGGGATGACAGGCTGAAGGAACAGAGAAGAGCCATCTGCCCAGATCAGGTGAGTATGAGGTTTTGTTTTGTATTGGCACATCAGAGCAGGGGTATGTACTATAGGGGCATATATCAGAGCAGGGATATATACTATAGGGGCATATATCAGAGCAGGGGTATATACTATAGGGGCATATATCAGAGCAGGGGGCATATACTATGGGGGCATATATCAGAGCCGAGGGCATATACTATGGGGGCATATATCAGAGCAGGGGTATGGTACAGTATATTGCCTGTGTGCAGTGTATGGTATATAGCCTGTGTGCAGTGTATGGTATATAGCCTGTGTGCAGCCTATGATATATACCCTGTGTGCAGCATATGACATGTAACCTGTGTGCAGTGTATGATATATAGCCTGTATGCAGCCTATGATATATTGCCTGTGTGCAGTGTATGGTATATAGCCTGTGTGCAGTGTATGATATATAGCCTGTGTGCAGCATATGATATATAGCCTGTGTGCAGCATATGATATATAGCCTGTGTGCAGCATATGATATATAGCTTGTGTGCTGCATATGGTATATAGCCTGTGTGCAGCATATGATATATAGCCTGTGTGCAGCATATGATATATAGCTTGTGTGCAGTGTATGGTATATAGCTTGTGTGCAGTGTATGGTATATAGCTTGTGTGCAGTGTATGGTATATAGCCTGTGTGCAGTTTATGGTATATAGCCTGTGTGCAGTGTATGATATATAGACTGTGTGCAGCATATTGTGTATATATAGCCTGTGTGCAGCATATGGTGTATATATAGCCTGTGTGCAGCATATGACATGTATCCTGTGTGCAGCTATATATGCCATGATCCTTAGGGTATATTCACATGTAGCATATCCGCTATAGATTATACACAGCCTTTAAGTACTTTCTGCTCTTTACTGCTTCAGGTAGTTTATATGGTTGGGAACTGAAGATGGGACCTAGACTTGCAAGTCCAGGTTCTGCCTGCGATTCACAACTGCATATGCTAGCTGTGGTGGCAAACACAGGGGGCAAGAGCACAAAAAGTGCTGTGTTCTCGCATTGAATTAAGTGGGAACACACCGCGATGCTCACCCCTCCCCCATCCTGTCTCTAGGGCCTGGCATCTTCCTCTGGACTGCAGCCTCTAGGGACCATCATATGCAGAACAGAGAAGGATGCTGAGCCACACAGCCAGGAGTGAGGAGGGGTAGGTGCTAAGTCCCCTACAGTAATTAGCCACCTGCATAGATCACTGTATAGTTTATTTGTGGGGGAAGAAAATGGGGGGGGGGCAACAAAATTGTTGCCCAGGGCCTCCACCAACCTTAATCCGGCCCTGGTCAGAAGACATTGAGTGGTGTGGTGACCACCCACGGTGTGGAGGCAGTATGGCCGGTCACTTGCCAGATAGTTAGGTGTGACATCAGTTCTATGGTGGTTGGCCGAGATATAGCCGGGCCCAGTGATGGTAATTTGTTGTGATGTCAGTGCCAGTTGGGCACACAGGTATGGTGGCACGCCTGCCTTTATTTTAATGGTCTGGCTATACCTTGTTCCCCTGTGGTCAGTGACCTGCTGGGATGTTGCGGGTACTTTTCACGGTGGTCCGGAGTGGAATAGTGACCCACCCAGACTATTGGGACTGCCACCCACAGAAAGGGGAGATGACCCAAGGAAGGTGTGTGTGCTGTGTCGGTGCTTAACAAGAAATCACAGAGTCTCTTTAGCATAAATATATTCTTGTTTAATCTGGAGATACTTGAGGTAGGCAGCAGATAATACAACTTTGCCTTGATTCAATACTTGACTCTGTACACTTAATAGGATACTTAATACTATAGGATCTGGATCTGCACTGAGAGTAAAGAGAGTGATATAGTCGTGCCGACTGAGCTGCGTGCTGAGAATTAGAAGAGAGGATCAGAAGAGTAGAGATGATCGAACACGGTAATTTTCAGGTTTGTTCGATCTCGAACCATCGGCATTTAACTCCCGCTGCCTTCCCGTTCCATGGGGAAGGTGGAGACAGCCCGTGTACCGCCTGGAAAACAGGAATACAGCCTAGGAAGGAGAGAGATGATAGGTGAGAAGAAGAAAGAACTCTCATTGGTGTACAGATCCATGTGGTACACAAACAAACAATAACCCTTTGAGTACTACAGCTGTGCAATAACTGCATAAATAACGACAACTTGTGGTGAAACTCTGGTACTACTACATCACCACTCACACTTAAAAGTACAGGCTTTTACGAAGGGTGTAACCAATAGCAACACCCATGGTAAGACACCACAATTGCAGAGGGGACAGAGTGGTCCAAAGGGGACAGAGGAGTCTGGCAGCCGCTTTCTCCCTATCCGCAAATACATACTTATCCGAGTCTGTGGGGATTGGATCAGAAAGCTGCTATTGGCTGACAGCTATCTTATGTGTATGGCTAACTACAGCGGATAAAGCAATTTCCGGTAATTGTCATATAATGGGAACATCTCTATCCGAATAATAGATGCAAGTCCCGGCCCAACTGCGGGTCTAATGCCCTGAACCGTCGGGGATCTATCACGGTGTCATTCAGGTCGTTAGACCTGCAGAGTGTACCCATAATGCACTGGTGTGAGGCGGGCCTAATACTGCAGCTTTATCTGTCCGGCGCCCCCTAGAGGCCATGTTCCAGCGTTCCTCTGCGTTTGTCACCCAGCATCTGATCCCTCCATAGAGATAAATCAGAAATAGCTGACAAGAGGCCAACGCCGACTTATATTCATAGGATTCTCATTTTCATCTCAAGGTAAAACGCTCCTTTAAATAACAAACACGTAGCGTGTCTTTAGCAAGTTAAAAGCCGAGGAAAATAAAAATGCTGCAAACTACCTGCTAGCAGGGATATAGACATATAAACTGCGCTGATGCGGGGAAGCCCGATACATATTTATGCCTCTTTTTCATATGAAAAGAAGGAAGCGTTACTTTTCCCCCGACTGGAAGGATATTTGTTTATTTACATGCGACTCCGACGCGTTTCGAGCCGTAACGCTATGAGCACTTTGCTCTTAATAAGTAGGATAGGGAGGGGATGAAGCCGAACCAGCCCAAGGAAGCCTGAAAAAGAATAACATTAACAGATTTCCCAGCTGCCATGTTTAACATGCAGGTCAGAAAATAATATGGGAATAAAATCCACTAGCGTAGTTTAAATTTATTTTTATCCTTAAAGAAAATTACTTCCGAGCAAGGAAAGACTTAAGAAGCGGGGCTCTGCCTTCCCTCATTTACAATCTGCGCCAAACAAATCCTTTCCCTCAAATCGTATTTGTACAACACACAATGATTATTAAATAAATTGACATTTAAACCTATTACAGCCTAAACCCGTCCTTTATGGAGTTATTCAAAGCATTAAGTTAACATTTACCGGGGCGTTTGTTCACACATGATGGAGAGATCAAGACTAAATCCTTGATTTCATATTCAGATCTTGTTGGGTCAAGGCTGGGGAAAAAAAAAAAAAACGGAGAAGAGAAAAAAAAAATTCTCGCTGAAATCCACAATATAATAATTAAATGATGGTGTTGACTTTGAGATGCCGATTGTGTGATCTTTTATTGAATACGCCGAGCCCTCGCCCTACAGGTCAGCTCCGTGTATGATGAGGAGAGGTCAAAGGACTGGAAAGCCAACCTTGCCGGCTAATTCCCTGCTAGATAATAGCCGACCGAGCCCGCTGGATTTCTGCCGCTGCTTTGTTGTTTTATGCAGGTATGCTATTATGCGGCTTGTATGGAGGTGGTGGACGGTCTTCAGGGGAGCGGGAGGAAGAGGAAGAATACTCTAGCAGCTACTAGAAAGCAGAAGTCACTGGTCAGTGCTGCAATGTGATAAGCCGTGTACCCATCATCCACCCCCCTTCCCTTCATCCATCCCCTGCTTGTCTGAACTTGATGGACATGTGTCTTTTTCCAACCGTACTATGTAACTATGTGTAGTAAGATAAAAAAACAACAACAACAAAACATACAGGATAAGATTTCCACAACTGGAATTATGGTGAGGCCTATCGAGGAGCGCGGCTGGAGCATGCTGGAGTCAGAGCGTTCGGCATTCCATTACTGGTGGTTGAAGAAATTGGATGCCGCTCTAGAGAGTCCTGAAAAACATTATCCATATTTTCCAGGACCTGCAAGGGCGTCATCCAGCTTCCTTAACCACAGGTAATTAAATGCTGAATGATCGGACTCCAGCATGCTCCAGTTGTGCTAATCCCTACTAAGGCTGTTTTACATGGGGTGATTATTGGCCAGGAGTGTTGCTAGACACACTCCTTAAAGGGGAACTGTCAGCAGATTAGACAAATGTACCCTGCTGATAGCCCCCTAAGGCGCAGAGGTGGATGTCTCCTAACTTCCTCCTTGATGCCGTTCCGGGGCAGTAAGGGTGGTATTACACGGAACGATAATCGGCCGAATTGGCCCGATTCGGCCGATTATCGCTCCGTGTAATAAATGCAACGATCAGCCGATGACAACGATCATCGGCTGATCGTTGATATAGGTTAGAACCTATTTTCGTCGGGCGCCGACCGCCGGGCGGCTGCGTGTAATAGCGGTGCGTGGCCGGCGACTAACGATATACATTACCCATCCACGTTCCAGGGCTGCTCCTGCCGTCCGCTTCTCCCTGCGTCCCGCGCGCGCTCTAGCGTCACAGAGGCCTGTCAGCTGATAGGCCGCTCAGCCAATCACAGGCCGCGGCGGTCCCGGCCTGTGATTGGCTGAGCGGCCTACCAGCTGACAGGCTGCTGTGACGCTAGAGAGCACGCGGGACCCCCGGGAGAAGCGGACGCAGGAGCAGCCCTGGAACGTGGATGGGTAATGTATGCCAGTTTAGCAAGGGCTGCAAGGACATCGGTAACGATGTCCTTGCAGCTCTTGTCAAACAATTATCGGGCCGTGTAATAGGTCCAGTAAACGAGCAACGATCTAGCAGATCGCTGCTCGTTTACAGGTATTATCGGGCCCTGCTCGGCCCGTGTAATACCACCCTTAGTCGGTTGCCCCACGCTTTGGTAAGACAGTTAGGAGCACTGCCCGCCCCCATAGTGCCGATCCACCCCGGCTGGCCCACCCCTCTCTAATTATAATAAATGAAGCGGGCCATTTGGGGGCGGATCAGCGCTATGGGGGTGGGCAGTGGGCAGTGCTCCTAACGGTCTTACTGAACCGTGGAGCACTGGAACCACGGTGCCGAGGAGGGAGTTAAGAGACATACCTTCCTCCTCTGTGCCCCATGCACAATAGGGACGAATCAGCAGGGTTGATTCGCCAAACCTGCTGATATTTCCCCTTTAAGCTGATAACTGGCCCATGTAAAAGTGACAGCGATCAGCTGAGGAACGGGAAAACACTGATCTTCGGCTGATCAAATCTTTTGCGCTGCTTTAAAATCTATCACCAGGGACGAGCGGCCGATAGCAATAGATTGACCGTTCGTGTGGCCCGGCTGCTCGATTAATCGTGCCTGCTAAAGGTGTTGCAAACGAGCGCTGATCTCGCTGAACTCACTGATCGCCCCCGTACAACCAAAGATGATTGTAAATGAACCCTTAGTGCGGGGGTGGAGAAGCTTTGTCACTTCAGCTTTTGCAGAACTACAATTCCCATCAAGCCTGGACAGCCATGATGGGAATTGTAGTTTTGCATATATAATATGCAATAATATAATGTGTATGCGCCTAACAGCTCCCATAGCAACCAATCACAGCTCCTATAGCAACCATTCAGAGCTCCCATAGCAACCAATCACAGCTCCCATAGCAACCAATCACAGCTCCTATAGCAACCATTCAGAGCTCCCATAGCAACCAACCACAGCTCAGGTTACATTTTAGCAGAGCCCCTGAATATTTGAAAGCTGAGCTGTGATTGGTTGCTATGGGAGTGGTGTTTGGTTGCTATAGGCAACAGTGGACATCCTTACCATAAGAACAGCGCCATATATCTCCCCAGAAATTATACACTGACAGGTCAGACTCGTCTCTGGGCTGGAGCAGAGTTACTCACGGTGTTTCTGTCTCTCTTGGGTCCCGGCAGGGAGTCCTTAGTCCTTTATTTATTCCATTCTTTGCAGTCGTCTTTTATTTCCCCTCCCCGGAACAGGTGATAAGTCATGGTACAGCGGAGTGATGGGAAAATGTAGGGTCCCAGGATGGGTGGTCCACTAGGTTTTATTCCACCTGTCTGTTAGGTATCGCACTAGGAGGGGATGAAGGAGTATAGGAGTATATGTGTTTTCCCCACCAGGTGTCACTCTCTGCTTTATTCTTATGTTTCCTATGAGCACAGCTGAAGGGGTTAATGGGTTAACTGTTTTGTGTCACATGTGCTGTTGTATCCTATCACAGGTGCAGGTGTCTTTCCCTCTCTTTTCCACGTATTACACTTCCTCTCTCTCCTGTTTCCAGCATCCCCACCAATCAGAAAGCTCCTTAGGTCCCTATAAAGGAAGGTTATTCCTGGTGGAGCTTCTTTGATTTTTTGTCAGTCAGTGGTGTGGAGGGACTAAGACACAGCTGCCTACTCTTCTGCAACTGGGAGATCCGCTCCACCATGCAGTGCTAAACCTACAGAAGGGCTAGCCGTCCGCTGAGGAAGTCCTTGTCCATGCCGGGGACTCTTCTTCTGAGTTCTCAGGGCAGTTACCACAGCGAGGAACTGACCCCCAGCAAGACAAATAGCCATCCTGCTGACGGATCTTGCTGACTGTGCAGGATTATTCTGGGAAGCCTCAGAAAGTTTGCTTTGTGCAGTTGTTAGGCCTGGGGCTCATACTACCCAGCTTGGCAGTCACTGATCTAGCTGGGTGGACAATGACCTGTCTATACGTGAGTACGAGTACTCTCTCTTCTACCTGTCTACTACCCTCACCCCGGCAGAGTACATTTCTGCTTGGACTAGGCCCCTAGGACGGTCCTTACTTCTACCTCTACCTCAACTTCTTTACGCTTCTCAACTCCTGTCTCTGCTGCACCTGTTGAAGTGTTTGCCTTAGTCTGTAATGTACTGAAGATTCTGGTCTTGTTTTTGCTGCCGCACCTGCACCTACAGCTGCACTGTGACACGTGCCCAAGTGACCCAACACCCACCTTGCTACAAAACCACCTAGCAGCTACCCCCGGCCACGCAAAAAACACATCCACTTGTCTCTCCAATCCTGAAATTCACATTAATGGTGGTAAATATGAAAACTCCTCCCTAGAGATGGGCACAACCATGGCATTTGATTACTGGTCGCTGAAGAAGTTGGATGCAGCCGTAGGGAGTCCATGGGCCATAGGTCATAGTCTGTATCCATGTTATCCCGACACTTCCTAGCACTGCAGCCAGCTTCTTCAGCCACCAGTAATAAAATGCCGAACGATCAGTCTCCAACTTGCTGTGGTTGTGCTTAAAGAGAACCAATCTGCCCAATTGGGCTGATATGGTTGCCTGGATCGCTGTATAAAGCTCCTGCAGCGGGCAGATTCGGGGAGGTAGTCATCTGGGCGGCTCCCCACCCATGTCTAGTCACCGCTCTCTGAATGTCAGTGCGCTTGGCGGGATGATTGACAGGCAGAGAGGCCCATTACTGACCTCTTTGCCTGTCAATCATCGCCCCTGAGCGCGCTGACAGGCAGAAAACGATGACTAGACAGGGGCTGGGAGCCGCCCAGATGACTACCTCCCCGCCTCTTCCTGTCACACGTTCAGGTAATATAACTTGTATTTCTCTGGTATAAAGCTCCTGCAGCATCCGCGACCGATCCAACAGTGATAAAACTGTATAAACATTATAAAACATAATAAAATAGTGCAACCCCCCTCCCGAAACAATATCGATATCACAGATACATATGGAATAAGACATTTATTATGAGACACCCAACCACAAGCACCAAAAGGATCCCAGTGGGACACTGCCCTGCTAAGTACGGCTAAGTGCACACTACCACCAGGGCTCTGCACAGAAGTTCTGTTTATTTTGCAAAATCTGAGTGGACGTAAAAAAAAATAAAAAATACTGTAAGCTGTCATTTCTGTCCACCTTCTGCAAAATAAATGGAGACAAGGGGCAATAGTTGGATCTCACTGGTAAAGGGCCTTTTACAGGGGGCGATTATTCGCGAGGATCGTTGCAAGGAATGCTCCTTTGGCCGATATTTGGTCCATGTAAAAGTGACATTGATCACCCGAGGAGCAAGAAAATGTCCGATCCTTGGCTGATTGCATCTTCTGTTATTATATCATTATGTGTCACACATCTTCCTATATAAATATAGGCCGTCTCTATGGCCGCATCATGTAAGACCCTAAGGGCCCTATTCCACGGGCCGAGCAACAATGTAAACGAGCGCTGATCTGCTAGATCGCCTCTCGTTTACTGTGCCTACTCCACGGCCCCGATGATCGTGAAACAAGGGCTGCAAGGACATCGTTACCAATGTCCTTGTAGCCCTTGTTTCATACATTACCTGTCCGGGCGCATGTCTGACCTGCGCCCGGACAGGTAATGTATGGTTCTGCTGAAATCATCAGTCGCCGCCGCGCACCGCTTTTCAACCGTAGCGATGCGCTGGTGGCGAACGACGATTTTAGGTCTGAACCTAAATGAACGATTAGCCGATGACACGATCATCGGCTGTTCGTTCTCTCTATTCCACGGAGCAAAAATCGTCCGAATCGGGCCGATTCGGCCGATTATCGCTCCTGTGGAATAGGGCCCTAAGACACTTATCAACTATCCAAAAATATTCCCTGTGTCTGATCGGTGGAGGCCTGACCACAGGGATCCTCATCAATAACAAGAATCTTTAGTCCCCCTGTATGACACCTGTCTTGGACACTACCGCTATATGGAACTTATAAAAACAAAGAGCCATAAAGTTTTAACAGGAGTCGGAGTTGGCATACTCGATGGCACAGGAGGACTCAGGTGACTTTCCTGTGACTTTCCTGTGACTGGTGGTGGTGGGGGTCTTAGTGGATGGACCCCACCAGTCAGACACTTGCCATTATATCACAACCCTTCAAACATTACACCTCTGCGTGCGACTATATACCTATATGACATGTAGATTCTCTTCTGATTGAATATCCAAAAAGTTTGTGCGCTAAAAGTGCGACCATCCATCTCCCGGTTCTAACTACTCCAGCCGTCGTCCATGGCAGATATCCTGCATGAGTGAATATTCCAGCAGTCGAGGTGACACTAAACCTATATCTTGTCTGTTCCACATCTGATGTGCAGTGAAATTCAATATATTTTCGCCTCCTTGGTGAGAAGATGACAGGAGTTTCCATTGGGATTTCTAATAGTAAGCGATAACAATGTCCGCCCGCCAGATAACCGCTTCATCTCCAGCACCTCCAGTTTATTACAAAATTTTAACAAAACCAAAATGCCCAATCACATAATAATCGATGCCACGGTGCGTGTCCATGGTCGACGTCTTCTCTTATGTGACAATACTTTGTCAGAGTTGGGGCCGAGATGGTCTTCCCGCAGCTGCAGAACTCCTCGTCTCCTGGGCTTGCTCTTATTGCATGCCGTGTTCATTTCTCACTGCCTTGCACCTGGTTACTATATGTCCTTTTCACTTAAGGGAAAAGAGAAAAAATTGGAAGATATATGTGTTTAAATGCGGACCTTCCCTGGAGAGGTCAGAGTCGTAACAATATGGCTATAAATAGACGACCCAGAGGAAGCCATTGCAGGCGCGCCTCTCTTACATGAAATCTCCATTCATGCTTTGGATAATGGCAGTGGCCGTGATCAACCATAGGCCCAGACAAGGATACTGCCAGGCAGCTCATCACTCTTCACAGGTTATTAGCATATGACGGCTCCATTCATTATCACCACTAGGCACCAAGCATCGGGACAAGACATAGAAGAATGGAGTCGCCCTAATGTGACTGCTCCGCGGCTGACATCTGGCCTGATCCTTGGGCTTTGAATATGCAAAAAAAAAAAAAAAGTTCCTGGAAATTTTTGCAAGAAGTAGATAACGTGGAGCATATTGTAAAGTAACTATAAAAGGCGACAACCATCTGATATGGAAAAAAAGAAGAAGAAGCATTTGTTTAATTATTCACCAGACTTCTAAAGAAAGACGCCATAGGCTGAGTTTAAACTCGGTGTCGCACAATAACCAACATTGACAATATCGCGGGATCCGTCCCGTGCCGGTGGTTTAATGAAGCGGTGCACTTAAATGGTTTTCTGAATTGCTAAGCATCTTGCTGTCCCATTGTACAAGTTCTGCCTCTCAGCAAGACCTGTCCCCTTCTTCACCCGGCCTTTCATCTAACTTCCCTTAAAGTCTACATTGAAGCTGAGATTCCTTCCACCTGTCCCTGTCTTACTGTGACTGTGAAAGATGATTGCCTTCTGGTGAAGCCCTTCGCCCCTTTCTCTACACCCCAGATCCATGTTCATTGCACATCAAACAGCCGCGCCATACCCTGATGGTTTAAATCTTTAAACAGAGAAGAAGAGCCTAAGTACATCCAGCGAGACCCCTCACATCCTATACTCTTGTCACTGTATGTTCATGGCACAATTACCAGGAGAGGGGGGGGCCGTCGAGCGAATCAAGTCGTGTGTGTGTTGTCTCGGTGGACTGCATGCTGATGCTCTGATCACAACTCCAGCAAAATTCTGTTTGAAATGAGAATAGACTAATTTTCATCACACTCGTATCGCTGCCGTCCCAAGTGGGCGAACATGCCAAGGGTCATCATTACAAAAAAAAAAAATAAAAAAAATCCTGCCTTCAAAAGAGCCCAGGTCTATTCCTCTTCCAGGCTGGCGCCGTCGTTGGTGCCTCTATAAGCAGGAGGAAGAGGATTTCTTTTTAATTGACAAAAACACAAAAACATTGAGCGCGAAGGCGAAAAAGGTAAAAGCAACAAAAGTGAGAAATAAAATGAGTGGAAGGAAACACAAAGACTTTCTTTATCCCATTGTTCCAACATTTTTTTGAAATATATCAAAAAATTTATATTCACGCACAATTCAAAACAAAAACTGCAATGTATGAATAGACCCTGAGTGGGTAGAAATAGGTCACCAGCTATCAGGGTTCTAGGGGGTATAGATTATATTATGGTTACATTTTTTTAGAGGGGGGGGGGGTTATTTTTTATTAATTTAAATTAAATGAAAAATTATAGGGAAAATAAGAGCCCTGTCCGGATTCTTTGCTGATCAGATGACAGTCTGGTGCCCATTGTACTGGTGTTGAAATAGACGGCGACTCCCCGTAAACATTTTAGTTTGGTGAAGCTGTTTGTATGTTTTTATTAGTGTTGAGTGAGTAATAAGACGCTCGGGTGCCCGTTACTCCAGCCGGGTACTTTTCAATGTTATAGTTCTCAACTCGTGTAAAAAGTCCCATTGAAATCAATGAGACTTGAGCATTTCACCAGGAGCCCCTTGCTCAGCACCCAGACACCCCGATGCGCAATTGACACTAGTTTTTATTCTATTGTATTATTTTTTATATTATTATTATTGTATACCACCTTTTCTGCATACAATCCGTGATAAATAGAGATGAGCGAACCTGGAGCATGCTGGAGTCCATCCGAACCCGAACGTTCGGCATTTGATTAGCGGTGGCTGCTGAAGTTGGATAAATCCCTAAGGCTATGTGGAAATCATGGATATAGTCATTGGCTGTATACAACCTTAGAGCTTTATCCAAGTTCAGCAGCCCCCGCTAATCAAATGCCGAACGATCGGGTTTGGATAGTTCGCTCATCTCTAGTGATAAACTATAATAACTTGTCTTTAGTTTGGGAGTTATATATACATACAGTATATATATATATATATATATATATATAGGGAATCTTTCTTTAACACTATATTAGGGATAACTCTTTCTCTTTCTGGGACATTTTATACGAACACCCTCCAGTTTGGGTGTTATAAAGGGGCACTCTTTCTTCAATGCTATATTATCCGTAGAAGGACTCTGTGTGACTTGTGTCCTATAAATTGCCACTCTGGCTGGGACACTATACTGGGGTAACTCTCTCCATCAGATTCATTATATGAGGGCACTCTGTCTGGGAGTCTATTATGGGTTTAACTCTCTCTCTTGATGTTATATGGGTACATTCAATAGTTTGGGTGCTATAAAGGGGCACTCCTTCTTTGACATCATATTAGTAATAACTCTCTATGGAGCATTATATGGAGCACTCTCAGACTTGGGTCCCATAAATTGGCACTTTGGCTGGGATGCTATACCCAGGTTAACCCTCTCTCTCTGGGGCATTATAAGGGGGCACTCTCTGGTCTGTGTGCTATATAGGGGTACTCTTACTGGGACCCTTTTGGTCACTTCCTGACTAAGCTTCTATATGGGATCTCTTTTCCTTCTCTCTACAGAGAGTTGGCTAATGTTCCCAGTTTGGCCAATGGATGCCAGTATCAGAGTTTGGACGTCCGTATCAAGTTTACTGGAATGATTATCGCCCTTTGATGGGTTTTATGCTGTTTTTATAACACTACGTACTATTAGTGGCATATAACACTGAGCCGACCACAGAGATCATGGCCGCCGCCGCGGTGGTGTGTGCGCATCCAGGTGAAATATAACTGCGGTGTATGCGGCCAGTCGATTTATCCCGCTCACCTTTTAGCAATATTAGCGTTTTTGCTTCCAGTTTATGCAGATAAAGCGATATTAAGCTCTCAGATTTATGACTGCGCTCCCGGCTCCATGTTTCTTCCATTCCATTTGTGGTTAATTGCATCCCGGCACGCCATTAGATGTGAGTGTGATTCGGGGCCGCAGTGACCTTGCTCCGCTCAGCTGCATAATGACAATGGGAGCACGAGGTTTGCATGTAGTTATCAGGGAGTTAGCTGCCATAATGAATATCTCATAATCAGGCGTGTCAGATGCCCTCATCGCATTCTGCTCCATCTCCACAGCCGCCTGCCGGAGACTAAGCCGCGTAATACCCCGGCCTCAGCAACTGCAATGGGGAGAAGCTAACAACAGTGACCGGATTATAATCTGCAGCACCGTTACCATCATCAATCACAGATGGACGCAGAGGGACTTTCTCATAGATACCGAGCCTAAAAAATACATCCTAAGGGTCCTATTACACGGGCCGATTATCGTGCAAAAAAATCGTTAAATCGTTTGAATTTAAACAATAATCGTTCTGTGTAATATGGTGAACAATTTCAGGTTAACGATAAACAACCCCGTTAGTCGGTAATTGTTAAATATTGCTCCATACACGGAGCGATTTTTAACGATAAACGATTACAAACGAGATTGTTTATCGTTAACCTGAAATCGTTCACCATATTACACAGAACGATGGTCGTTAGTTACGCTTGTTGCTACGATCGTTATTTATGAACCAGTATTAGACCGGTGATTGTTTTTTAGATGAAACTTTTTTTTTTATTTGCCTGTTCTGAGGATTCACCCAATTTTATCATTTTCAAGTTTTTAAAAAGTCTCTCAAACAGGTGCAGGCCAATGTCTGGTCAGTACCAGGTGAATGTGCTTGCACAATTTCTGCAATTTTGCGACTTTTTGTGCGACTGTTGTTTGTGACTTAGATGCAATCACTATGGCAGGGCTACATTTTAATGAATCAGTCACATGATATTGGAACAAAATATTCACCAATCCTCATTAGAAGAGGTCAACTGGTTTTAGAAAGTTATGCAGATCTGTAAATTACTTCTATTTAAAAATGTTCAGTCTTCCAGGACTTATCAGCTGCTGTATGTCCTGCAGGAAGTGGTGTATTCTTTCCAGTCTGACACAGTGCTCTCTGCCACCTCTGTCCATGTCAGGAACTGTCCAGAACAGGAGAGGTTTTCTATGGGGATTTGCTGCTGCTCTAGACATGGACATTTTATGATTTATAATCATTTTTTTTCTCTCCAGAGTACCCCTTTAATGGCTCAGATTTACTAGAACCCTCCTATTCTTTCACAGTTCAGACAAAACAGTCTAGAAGGTGCAAGATTTATGGAAGTGTTTCTAATGGGGCTTATTTATAGACTGTCTAGTTGAAGTTCACGCCACCTATGAGTTATCATACATGAAACCCAAATGATGCACCAAAATTTTGGTGCATTTTTGAGGCACATAGGTGTAGTCCCAGCAAAAGGTTGTGTGGCCCATCTGCCCCCCAAAAATATAGCAAAAATTTGGTGCACCACTAGGGTTTAAAGAACACTGAAATGTGTCAAAAAACTCATAATTGTGTTGCGTCATGTGCGCTGGTTATTGGTGCAAATTTGCCAAAATTTTTTAATAGTAAATCTGGGCCAATAGGTGACAGAGACTATGATGAATTTGTCCCATTTCATATTGGTATATGAGAAAAAGTGAAAGCTAGAAAAGTAAAAAAAAAAGCAAATTATTATTATTATTTCCCGCTTCGACTCTTTGTACGTTGAGTTTTATTGCGTAATGTCCTTCTTTACCAACATCAAAACCATCCTCGCTAACATCAAATGTAGCAGCACATCCCAAGTCTACATGACCTCTGACCTTTATGGAATTCCAATATTGCAGTTTGGAAGAGGACCGGGATCCATGTGGGAAACCATTTGTCGACGTCTGATGGGGTACCAGGTTACAAGTGTCTGAAATGTCTCTATATTCTTGTCTACCCATAAAGACCTACGTAAACTTGATGGACTATTGGCTAGCTGAGGCCAATGAATAGATCCGATCGTCTCATGAACGTCTCTTTCCGCTGCACTGGTGTTGAAGGATCTTCTTTGCAGCCATGGTCTCATTGTGCCTCGTGGTATGACAGATAGGGATGCTGGGTAGAGATGATCGAACAGCGGAAAATCTTCGGTTCTATAGAACTCGATCCTTGCCGGACCTTCTGCATTTGATTCCCGATGCCTTCCTGGTCCGTGGGGAAGGAGGAGACAGCCCAGGTACCGCCTGGAATTCCGGGATATAAGCCTATTGCCTAGTATGAATCCTGGAATTCCAGGTGGTACCCGGGGTGTCTCCTCCTTTCCCACGGACCAGGAAGGCATCGGGAATCAAATGCAGAAGGTCCGGCAAGGATCGAGTTCTAAAGAACCGAAGATTTTCCGCTGTTCGATCAACTCTAATGCCGGGCAGCACTGGCGTCCATTACCTAATATTTCCTGCTTACTCTCACCACTATAGTACGACATTACCTTTCTGTAGCCCTTCCTCATACAGCCATATATTCAAACAAAATACCCTGTTTCCCCAAAAATAAGACAGTGTCTTATATTATTTTTGCTACCAAAGCTGCGCTAGGTCTTATTTTTCCATGAAGAATGAACATGTCACATGCACAGCAGGGACATTGTACGGTATGGCGGCTTCCGGCCACCAGGGGGAACTCACCACTGCACACTCATACAGCACAGCAGGGACAGCGTACGGTATGGTGGCTTCCGGACACCAGGTGCAGCTTACCACAGTACACTCGTACAGCACAGCAGGGATAGCATATGGTTTGGTGGCAGATGACGGGATAACGGCAGACTCTACATCTGGTGGAAGGGGACAATGGGGATGGCGGCAGGCGACGGGCTTCTTGATGCCTTGCCTGCACATTTATAAATGATGTTTTCCAGGTGTGGCACAGAAGATGTAGACAGTAGGCAAAGCTATATAAGCGGAGGTCAGGGCAGACATAGGTCTGTTAAACTAGCAGGAGGTCAAGACCGGCAGTGGAGAAGGAAATAATCATGGGAATAGCTGAATCAAAACCTGGTAAGAGCAATGGAAACACCTCTCTAGGTACACCAACCCTTATGGTGGACGGTCCAAACATCACATCTGCCTGTGGTCCACAACATTATAGATGGAAAAGTTCTGAATAGCAGAACAGATTATGGCACCGAGTAAGATGAGCGCTGAGGATGTTTGTTGGCGGAGATCTTACCTATGTTTGCTTATATTCACTAATAAATTCTTTGTAGCCTTGGACCCCCGGCCCTGCTGGATATAGGAGGAAGCATCAAGGCTATGTGATAGAATTATTAGGACAACACTAAAGTAATATCAGCCGAGACTAGGAGCCAAAGCTCCGCACATGACTATATTATAATGGTTTAAGAAGTATTCAGCTTATTTGTCAGCTGGACGGATTTGCTGCCGCCGATGTGCCAAGCGCTGATTGATGGGTATAACGTCCGGACAGTGCGATGAGTCTTTCATGAGTGATCCTGGACGCCCATGCAGCTGCTTTCCTTCATTTTCCTGGCAGCACATGTGAAAGCCGAGACATGGGGGACCATCAGCTTTGATTCTAATCTTCTGAAGGCCGAGGTCAACCAGATTATGATACGCGAGAAATGGACGAGCATTTGGCTTCCCGAACCGGCCAGACCTGAAAAAAGTGAAGCCCACAGATCCATCTGCACCTGCAATCAGAAGAACCGTAGATTTTAGCCGGACTGGTCAACCATCTAATCCGCCCATCCTTCCTACTATCTACCAATCGCCAATGTTGGGGGGGGGGGCTATTATACATGGGGGGTTTTAGTTGTTCGAGCCTATTATTCTTTGGGAGATAAGTGGCCACCAGAGGAGCCTGGAGAGGACAGAGCAGTCTGTCAGCAGCTTTTTCCCACCAATACATTCAGAACACATTCATTCATATGTTTGGGGATTATGTATATATACTGTATATATATATATATATAGGCAACTTTCTCTTATAAGTTCTTCAACTCAATGCAAAATCTCCAAGTGTCCTGACCACTGTAAAGCTAGCCATTACCATCAGATAGAAGTAATCGGTATGAAGATAATGGAAAAGGCTGCCTTATCATTGTATGGGAACTATGCTATATCATTGTCAGGTATTGGCAGATAGCTGGTGTGGAGGTAAAATAATGAGACCTGTTTTATCTTTTCGTTAACTTTTACAAACTTTTATACACAGCCAACAATTATCCAGCGATTATTTTTCATATTCTGCAATACTTTTCGGAACTGTCAGATGATCTTATTATCCAAGTCCGTGCCCCCCCCCCCCCCCCCCCAGTGTGACAAGTGGATAACTCTGTGTAGGATGTAATCCAGGCTGAGACTCTCTCACACTACACCACTAGCCTGGGCCCGAGGGGGCTCTAGAGTGGATACTAATGTATTGCCTCACACCAGTCCCAGTGGGCTCACAATCTATTTGACTGTTTCACAATAGATATACACAACAATGAATGTTCTTGTCTACAGAGCAGTCAGCCTGATGCTGATGTGGGAGAACATGCAAAGTCAATGAAGATATTTCCCTGCTCGGATTCACTTACTTTAATCCAAGACTCCTCCAGAAGGAAGAATGCTGGCTCTCTAGTGTCATCTACTGGAGGTGGTGTCCATGTTAGACAATGTCCAACACATAGAAGACCCTATGACTTGGCATTATCGGCCAAACAAACATTTCCTGCAATTTTCCTAGAGAGTGTTGCCTGGCCTATGAGAAACCCAATGCTTATTGGTAGTGTGCACAAGAAGAAATACTATCCCCTTAGTCTGATGGCCTTAAAGGGGGTTATTCATGTTCATAAAAGGGGGCCCCAAACACATTAAAGGAACAGGGGAAGAAACGTTCCTCCTCATTGTTCCTGTCTTCCTTTTGGAGTGAATGTCTGGTGTCCGCTGCAGCCAATTAATGGCATCAGAGGTGACAAGCCAAACTCCTGCCATCATGGCTTCCACCATGCCAGTAGTGTAGCCCATGACCTCTTACACTGCTGATCGACTGCAGCAGTTACCTGACCTCCGCTCCAGAAAGGCGGAATCGGTGAGGTGAGTTACTGCTCTTCTCCATGATTGTAGCAAGAACAGAGCATCACCCAATGAGCCGCAACATTACTTGAAATAAGTGGTAGCACGGCCAGTCGGGTTGGCCTGCCATTGGGAACTTTGATGGATACCTGTGAACTTTGCACAACCAGGTGCCCATGTCTGGAGGAAACATCTTTGCAAGGAAACATCTTTGCATCTCTTCTGGCAGTCCCTGTTGAATGTCCTAGAAATGTACACAGAGACTTTGTTCTCAGGAGTAGTCTATAGAACCATTTGGTACTTTATGGTCCAATTTTGGGCTATCATGGAGCTGGGGCTATCCGGGACGCCTAGTGAACTGTATTATGGAAGTGTTGTGGCTTATCAGGGAGAGGATGTCCATCCATGTCTGCTCTGAGTCTACCCCTTCATGGAAAGTCCAGACATTGAGGATATAATGGAGTCTGTTCAGTTGGTATTTACCTAACTTTAGGACCTTCTAAGGGCCAGACTTTTTTTTATTATGTCCTGATACACAAAAACATATATTTAATCAAGGCTGGACTTTCTTATCCCTTAGCCCCAAAGATTTGTAGAAGACCAACATTTCTATTAGTGGAAGATGTGCAATTGTTTTAAGCAAATCTCACCCATCATTGTGAAGGCACCATCATCGCTTTACAGTATGGGAATGATGACTTTTTGGAGTAATTTTTTTTTTAGCCAACCCATCCATATCAAGAACAATTCTGCTCATGTGGCTCCTATTTTCAGATTGGCCTGTGGGTCTGTGGATATAGCTGATGACCAGGGCTGGGAAATGGCTGGGACTTCTCCCACCCAGTGTAGGACCGAATCTGTCACTTTGATTTAATCTACAAATACCGTTGCTGATCCGTTAAAATCAGAGCTATTTCCCCCCTCCCCCAAGGATACATCCTATAAATTCAGTCCGGCCCATATAAATTATTTCATTTAGTTCCACTATTAAGTCTCTCTTGAGAAAAGGTTCTACACGGCAATGACTTTTCCTCCTTCCCCATAGAGTGCTCTTAGAGCTGAGATTTCTCCAAGCCAGCGGATCTGACCTCTGATGGCTTAAATGAAACCTTTTGACATTTCTTACAGCTGGAGAAGGTTAGCATTTCGTAGACACAAACTGTTTTAAGGGTAATAAGGTCAAAGACCTTTTTAGCCTGAAAAATTTGCCGGAAGAATTATCTTCAGGTCACTTGTCACCAGATCATTGCCCTTTAGACTATCGGGACAGGACACAAAGGCTTGATGAGAAAAGTGCAAAGGTTTACATTTACATATCTTCTGACCCGTCATCGGGATGTGTCACCGTGGCTCACCCGTGCGATCTGTACCTGGTACCCGCGAGGTTCACTAGAATTATATCTTCTGATATGTCTCAGCGACAGTCAAGCTTTATGGATTATTCCAATACCGTTCAATTTTTTCATATGCGTTTCAACCATCGATTTGCTGTCTACACACATTTATAGTTTAATACGTAATATTTAGCGCTCCTTTAATGTCAATTGGTTTTCTCATAAATAGTGTTGACCAGAATTGCCGAACCATCTGGCATTGTCAATGTTCTCAGAACGCCCAGTACTTGACTTCGGTAGATACCAAGCTAGGAAAACATGGATACAGCCTATGGCCTATGGCTGTATCCAGGTTTTCCAGGCTTCCCTAGGACAGCATTGATCTTCTTCAGACGCTGGAAGTCAAATGCCAAGTGTTTGGGTTCAGAGAAACTTGCCAAACCCAATTTGGCAAGTGCGTTCAATACTTCTCATAAGAAAAACTCTCTATAGAAGTCTTAACGTTGTGGCGGAACCTAAATTTTTTGTTTAGATTGCTTAGATGTCCCCACTAGAGCGGCTTACTTTCTTCTTTTCACCTAGAACGCATGCATGCTCGGCAAAGCCAAGTGTGACTTTATACAGAAGGGTTAGATAAGGTAGATGTTGGATAAATGAGAGATGAACAAGAGCCGCCTGACCCTTAGAGGAAGAAAGGATCAAACCTTTGGATATTAACATGCCTGATCCTTTTGGTTGGAAGAGATATAAGCCTCCACCGGACATGTCTGGCAGCAGGTTTCTTCCTTCTTCCCAACTACAACACATCCCGACTGTTGTAAACCAAGTGTGAATTTGTATGGAGAGGTGAGAAGAGATAGCTTTAGGACCGAAAAGAGTTGATAGACAACCTCCCAAATGTCAGAGCAAATAAGAATCTGGGGGACATTTATCATCATCCGCCCCTGTCATGAGGGGCGGGGGGCAGGGCAAAGAGCTAGGCAAAGAGGAGGCGTGGCCCTCTTCACCATTAGGAATGCTCCTAGAACAATTTCTCCTATTCATCACCTGTGTGAACACTGCACATGAGCCAGATCGTTAAGGCACCTGTGCAAGCGTCAGACAGGTGAGGAATAGGAAAAATCCTGCCCAGGGGCATTCCTAGTAATGAGGAGGGATGGAGGTGTTGCAATCCTAGGACATGGGTACTCTAGGCCATGCCAATTTGACACAGGACTGCAAGTTTAAAAGTTGTTTTTTTAGGACAATAACTGCATCACCTGCCGAACGGACCCCAGGACAGATTATGGTTTAAAAGCAGCTATCTGAAGGTACAAGCAGTTTGGGGGGGGGGGGGGGGGGGGGGGGGCAGATTGTGGGTACAGAGTCAGGTAGTGTGAATTTCAACATGCTGGATTCTTTTTTGTCAATGAGATCTGCATAAGGTGGATAGTTAACAATTTCCTGGCCGGTGGTATCTGGGTGCACAGATCTTGAACTGTGGGAATAATAGTACCTTAGGCAAAATGGTGATGTAAGAGATAATGGCTATTTAGTGCAATTGTGAGGTGCCTAAAGTTTTTGAGCTGGGTTCAGAGGCTCTTAAGAGGCAAAAACATCTCTTTTATTGGCTTGACCCTTTCTAAGAAAATCTTTTATAGCAGCGCCAAAACTTGACACAGGATAATATAGTCCTCTGCATTGAAGCCTGTAGGGGGTACATGCGATCCTGGTAAGCTTTTAGCTCTTGCACGAGCAAGTTAAAGTTAAACATTTCTAGTTCCAATGAAATCAATTGAACTGAATTGTAATACCACATATAACCTGTGGACAGGGTTTGGCGCTGTTTTTGCAAAAATTTAGCTATGTTTCTTTTAACCTTGGATAGCCCCCTTAACCAGTTAACGACGGATGATATATATTAATGTCATTGCGCCGCTACGGGAGTTCAGAGGGCAGCCTGGGACTGCGGCTATTTGCGGGCGCGGGCTTGTTTGCCATCTGCTATTATACATTATACATATATTACAACATAGTGAACACGATATAGGGTAATGGGACCTAAAGAAGACCAGACTTAGGTTAATGCTCCATTTTGTCGTAGAGCCCCAGTGACCAGAACAATCTCGTTGTGTAATTATAGGAATTCTAGAAGCGGCTGGCCACTACCAACAACCGCCATATCCACCAAAACGAATGATTTCCTCTATAAAGGAATCCGATGCAATATAAATCCGCCTTGTAGAGCCCCAGTGACCAGAACAATCTTGTTGTGTAATTATAGGAATTCTAGAAGCGGCTGGCTGCCACCCCCAACCACCATATCCACCAAAACGAATGATTTCCTCCATAAAGGAATCCAATGCAATATAAATCTGCCTTGGCCCATGTTTACATTAGAAGGAAACGTCTTAATGACGAGAATTTCCTTCCCGGAATATTCTAGGAAACACCAGATGCACATATTTCGGTTCTGATCATTCGACCAGTGCCTCCTTTTTCCGGAGCTCTGCCGATGCCACTTGCGCTTATTTAATGATGGCCTCCCGGTGAGCCACCTACCAATCATTAAAAGCCCCGCCATAAACTACCTGTCTTCAGAAACAAAATATGCACAGAAGTCGCACATCGAGGGAGAAATGAAGACATTATTTTGCTGCTTGTTTCATGCGCACCACAAAAAGAATTATTGAAACTAGTTGTCACGCATCAATCTCCTCCGGAGTAAAGTTGACAGTTCTACTGAGTGAGAATAAAGCAAAGCAAAATATATGAAGGAACCCAGGCATAAGATAAAACACCAGACACAACAGCATTACTTTTCTTCTTCGTCTTTTTTTTTTTTTTTTTTTGCTTCTCCTCCATCTTCTTGCCTTTTGAGACTCGCCGAACCAATCTGTGACACTGAAGGGTAGAATGCGATTTCTGTCATTCGGATAATTGTCAAACTACATGTTTGTAAAAGCCAAAAACAAACTCAAAATGTCATTAAATGTTTTAAACCTTAGTTATTTTCCCTAGGCAAAAAGAAAAAAAAAAAAAACTTTGCCGGATCTGGAATCTGACCTTCACAGTGCTGTTCTCTCTAAAGTAGTAGCCGGCTCCTTATTCTTAAGTGCTAGTAGATTCATGAAAAATTCAGGCACCAGGTTTCCTTGAGACCAATCTGGTGACTTGTCTTTGTGCTAACCGCTTCTCTATATGCATCATTCAGAAGGTACATTCTGTTGTCAGCCCGAGAACCGCTACCTTGGTGTTAAACATGAATATTTGTAGCTTGGCAAGGGACTATATTTAAAAATATTAATATTTTACAACCTTTGAGAAAGATTTCTTGCATTTAGCCAAGAGTGAAGAGGTCTGATTAATCCGGGGAGCCGAGGAACCAGCTTCATTTTCATACCAGAAGGTCACATGTGAAACGGCTTCGATTGTGATAAAAAATAAAAAATAAATAAATAATAGAAAAAAAGACCAACAATTGAATAAAAATAGTGATTACGGTTTCATTATTTCACCTCGGGGGAAATGCATTGAAGTGTCTGAGCCGGTAATCTCATCAGCTCACAATGAGCGAGGAACGTGGGATGACACGGCTCGGGAAGATACACAAATGATATATACTTAGAGCCACGTGGATGTGTCTGGTGGCAAAAATTACCTTTTCCCTTCCCGCACTTAATTAGAATTGGAATCTAATAGAATATCTTATTAGTAACAAAAGCAATGGATGGTTCTTGAGTTGGAGTGGTAGAGGCGCATAAATTATAGCTGGGAGAGCTTACGGAGTCACTCACTCCTGGCACAATGCCTTTTACTCTGTCATATTAATGAGTTGTTCTAAATTTAGTCGACTGTGACAAACTAATATTAATACAGTATTTTATGGCCCTGAGCTCTGTTAATGCATAGAAATGAAACCTTGTATCGGGGAGGGGTGGAGGGAGGATTACTTTGCCTGATTGTCAAGATGGGGAATAATCCACGCATGTAGATATTAAGACTGAAACATAATACACTCCTTATAGATTTGTATGATGTGAAACATTTTCCATTATTTTAAATCCTGCCTGTATTGCTTTGCTCCGCCGGCGGTCGGGTATCTTAGGAGTCTATAAAAATTGTAATTCTTAAATTCCCTTAGTGTCACGGAAATACTGTTTGTAATTATTTAATGTAAAATGCAACTTACTGCAGGAGATAAAAGATGGCGCATTCGATTTGGCGGGGGGATTGTCGGGATAAATGTCAAGTTTAATGTTTTCATAATATCAAGCGCCGACTGCCTGCTATTGCCCGGCCGATAAAGTCAGCTAAGTCTACCGGATGGGGTTTTGCCGCGTAAAAAGCTATCACCTGCTAAAGTTTTTCAAACGCCGGCGTGGCGCTGCCGATGCAATAGTTAATTGGATATGGGGAATTCGGGAATCCGTGGGCTTTGTTTTGCTTTTTTTTTATTATTATTTTTGTTATTTTGTGCCTTTTTGTGATTTTCTTTGTAGAAACGTATCTGGAGGACATTAGTTATTCACAAAGAGGTGTACGGAGTCCTTCTCGGCCGCGGAATAGGACGGTGACATTAAAATACACAGAGCAATTACAATTTCAAGAACGCCGCAAAAGAAAGGAGTAATTTTCTTCATTTTTGATGTATTCCTTTTGTAGATGATTGGATTTCTGAGTCCTGATCCTCTCAACAAACATTTCTTGATATAGTCAATGGAGTATTTGGGTCTGTGAGATGAGGATGAGCCTTTTGTCTTCTAAACAGTGGGGGGAAAAAAAGGCAGCCGGGGAATATGTCCTCGTCATTGAGGTGTTGTTTTTAGCTCAAAGTTGAGCATTTAGTATTGAGATTTTGAAGTTTATCGGTGATAATTCCTGGGAGTCTTTGTGGTTTGTAGCTTTTGCTTAACCTCCTCATTATGTTGTAGTAAATGAAAAGATCGACCATTTCTGTGCAGAAAAGTGGATGATCAACAACTACAAACAGTAGCGGTGTATGAAGTGCTAAGCACGAGAAGGAACCGTGTATTGTTTAAAAACTACAGGAAGGACAAGTGTATTACACCCACACATCACAGGAAGTACAAGTGTATTACACCCACACATCACAGGAAGTACAAGCGTATTACACCCACACATCACAGGAAGTACAAGTGTATTACACCCACACATCACAGGAAGTACAAGCGTATTACACCCACACATCACAGGAAGTACAAGTGTATTACACCCACACACTACCGGAAATACAAGTCTATTACACCCACACATCACAGGAAGTACAAGTGTATTACACCCAAAAATCACAGGAAGTACAAGTGTATTATACCCACACATCACAGGAAGTACAAGTGTATTATACCCACATATCACAGGAAGTACAAGTGTATTACACCCAAACACCACAGGAAGTACAAGTGTATTACACCCACACATCACAGGAAGTACAAGTGTATTACACCCACACACTACCGGAAATACAAGTCTATTACACCCACACATCACAGGAAGTACAAGTGTATTACACCCAAAAATCACAGGAAGTACAAGTGTATTATACCCACACATCACAGGAAGTACAAGTGTATTATACCCACATATCACAGGAAGTACAAGTGTATTACACCCAAACACCACAGGAAGTACAAGTGTATTACACCCACACATCACAGGAAGTACAAGTGTATTACACCCACACATCACAGGAAGTACAAGTGTATTACACCCAAACACCACAGGAAGTACAAGTGTATTACACCCACACATCACAGGAAGTACAAGTGTATTACACCCACACATCACAGGAAGTACAAGTGTATTACACCCACACATCACAGGAAGTACAAGTGTATTACACCCAAAAACCACAGGAAGTACAAGCGTATTACACCCACACATCACAGGAAGTACAAGTGTATTACACGCACACACCACAGGAAGTACAAGTGTATTACACCCACACATCTCAGGAAGTACAAACGTATTACACCCACACATCACAGGAAGTACAAACGTATTACACCCAGATACCGCAGGAAGTACAAGTGTATTAAACCCGCACACTACAGGAAATACAAGTGTATTACACCCACACATCACAGGAAGTACAAGCGTATTACACCCACACATCACAGGAAGTATAAGCGTATTACACCCACAAATCACAGGAAGTACAAGTGTATTACACCCCCACACCACAGGAAGTACAAGTGTATTACACCCACACATCACAGGAAGTACAAGTGTATTACACCCACACACTACCAGAAATACAAGTGTATTACACCCACACATCACAGGAAGTACAAGTGTATTACACCCACACATCACAGGAAGTACAAATGAATTACATCCAGATACCGCAGGAAGTACAAGTGTATTACACCCAGACATCACAGGAAGTACAAGCCTATTACACCCACACATCACAGGAAGTATAAGCGTATTACACCCACAAATCACAGGAAGTACAAGTGTATTACACCCACACATCACAGGAAGTACAAGTGTATTACACCCACACATCTCAGGAAGTACAAGTGTATTACACCCAAACACCACAGGAAGTACAAGTGTATTACACCCAAACACCACAGGAAGTACAAGTGTATTATACCCAGACACTACAGGAAGTACAAGTGTATTACACCCAAACACCACAGGAAGTACAAGTGTATTACACCCAAACACCACAGGAAGTACAAGTGTATTATACCCAGACACTACAGGAAGTACAAGCGTATTATGCCCACACTAAAGGCAGGTGATTGGTTCTTAAGTCAGCAACAAATGTTGCTTGGGGTCCATTACAGTGCAAGAGCTCCAGCATGCAGACTGGATGCTGGAAACTCTTCTGTCCCCTTCAGACTCCTCTATCTCCCTCCAGACCCTTCTGTCCCCTTCAGACGGCTCTTCCCCTTCACATTACTCTTTCTGCCTCCAGAATTGTATTTTCCTCATTTCTTCCCTTCAGACTGCTGCAGACTCTTTTGTCCCCTGTAGGACACACTCTCCTTTCATTACAGACTCCTCTAGTCTCTTCAGACCTCTCTGTCCCATTCAGTGTCGTACCATAGAGAGAGGCAGGCCAGGCAACTGCTATGGGGCCTGTGCGGCAGGGGGTCCAGGGATGCACAAGGAAGATAAGAGCCATCCTGTGTCCTTCTGCTTAACCCCTTATGTACTGCAGTGTGTAAGTGACCCAGAGTTCACTTACATGCTGCAACACAAAAAAAGGTTAAAAAGCAGAAGACAAGGAGATCTAGGCTTCACTGCTCGTGCACTGATCACCCCTGACCCCTGCATGAGCTCTGAGAACAAAGGTCAGGGGTGATCAGAGCAGTGAAGCAGAGATCTCCTTGTCATTTTTTGTGTTGTGGCACGTAAATGAACTTTGGGTCACTCACACATGTACATAAGGGTTCAAGCACAAGGTAGTCTGCTCCTGCACCTATGTATTAAACCATAAAGGCTCCTAATGAGCCCTTATAGTTAAATAAAGTGGACTGACAGAGCAAGCAGCCATTGGCTCTCTGCTCTGCCAGTCACTCTGCCTCACATTTTTTTTTACATATATTTTGCTTTGTGTTGTGCGTTGGGGAGGGGGGCCCGTACAGTTTTTTTGTTATGGGGCCCCATGAATCCTAGCTACGTCCCTGGTCTATCCACACCTTTCTGTCCCCTCCAAACTCCTTTGTCTCCATTCAAACTCTCCTGTCCCCTCCAGACCCCTATGTCCTGTCCCAAACCCTCTATCCCCTCCAGATTCCGTATTGGATTATATGGTGGATTCTGCAGACACTTGTCTAATGTGTTTGGCCGCCTTCACACCATTGTCACATGATTTTTATATGTGTTATGCTTATAAACCAGAAAACTCTGGTGTACCGTGCTAATGCCCCTGGGGTAGGTTTAGGGTGGCCATATTATAATGGTAAGACTTCAAATAAATAAATAAATAAATAAACAAAAACATGTTCCCTTCTAGACTGCTGGATCACTTCTAGATGGCTCTATTGCCTCCAGACTCATCAATATCCTCTAGACTCCTCTGTATCCTCCAGAATCATTGATCCCATCAGGCTCCTTTATATCCTCCAGACTCCCTTAAAAGTTGAACTGTGATTGTTTTTTTATGGGCAACAAAAAACATTCTTAATGTGAAAATACTTGATAAATCTTCCCCTAAGTATTTGTTCGTTGTTACTTCCATTGAGGTTCCACGTCTGCACCATGTCCCATGGATGCAACTCTAAGTCAGGGATGGGGAACCTTCGGATTTCCAGTTATTTTTTAGTTTTAGCTTTGGCTTTCCAGGCATGATGGGAATTGCCACAGCTGAATGGCCGAACGTTCCCGTCACTGCTCTAAGTAGAGTCATACCTTTATGGTCCATCACCACTTTGTGGAAACAAATACTAATTCAGTTATCGATACTCAGATATATCGGTATCATAAAACAGGAACCAGGCTCAAACCATCGTAATCTGTATAGTAATGATATACATACCAACGAAGAAACGGTGGAGATTAAAGGGATGCGATCCCCCTCAGTAAGTGACATCGTAGACACCTGAGCCTCCATTCTGGTCAAAAAGAGCATCGTGATGAGAGGGCAGTCGTCCTGGCAACTACGTGAGCGGCAGCCGGAGAACAAAGTCAGGCCTAATGCCCTTTTCATTTGCACTTATGGCTGGAACAGCCGGCCAAGTGTGGTTCTAGTGTCGTAATAACGTCACAATGGCACTTACTGAGACCAAAGAGAAGAGCGAGAGAGATACAGCCCTGGAGTAGTCAGGAGATCGGACTAAGAGAATGGCCGACGGGGCTGGTGAATGAGGAGGTAATCCGCACTCGGTGTTAGAGGTTTTAGTGCACAGATCCTACTTATTCACTTCTGAACAAGGGGATACTGGTGTCCATGTCCTGAAAGGTTTGGGAATGTAGGGGCAAATAGTAACAGGATGAGGAACATGATAGCCACACGTAGAGAAGAGCGAATCCAATCCAGCCAATTTGGCAAAAATGGGATTCATTGGACTAAGCGAATTTTCTTAAATTTGTTAAAAAATTCTGTACTTCCCCGGTGTTCTCTTCTGTGTTTTTAGCCGTGGGACAAACGGGCGTTTGTGACCATACATGGTGTGAAAGGACCCTAAAGGTACAATTACACAGGCCGACTACAGCCCAATCATTTTAGTAAACAAGCGCTGATCTGGTAGACCTATTAGATGGCCCGATAATCGGACAGTAAGGGCTGCATGGACATAGTTAGTGATTTCCATGCAACCCTTGCCCAAACACCTGACACCTTACCTCTCCTTGCTCCCCGTCTTCTCTCCTGGGCTCCGCATCTTCCTGGACCGCCGCAGCCTGTGATTGGGTGAGCGGCCTGTCAGCTAACAGCTCGTTCAGATGCTGCACCTGCCAGGATCAGGAAGCTGCGGAGCACAGGAGAGAAGACGGAGAGCGGGGAGAGGTAAGGTGTCAGGTGTTTGGGGAATCGTCGGCCATTGGCCAGGCATTGCTACGTGTAATAGCTACATGTAATAGTGATGCACGGCTGACAATTCGCCAAACACCTGATACCTTAGCTCTCCTGGTCGATCCAAACCTAAACCAGTGATCAGCTGATGATCGTTGTCATCGGCTGATGGTTGTCTCTATTACACCGAGCGATAATCGTCCAAATCGGCTCGATATTCCTGATTATCACTCCGTGCAATAGGGCCCTAAGCCTCCACCAGAGTTTGTCCAAAAGATTCTAGTTACAAATAAATGTGCAAAAGTCCACATATTGCCAAGCCAGAAGGTCGGGTGAATACAGGCGTGTGAAAGAGCATATCATTTACACAAAGGCCTGGGCCACCTACTGGTAACCATTGGGCCAACCTGCCAACACGCAAAATAGCAACCCCCCCCCCACAGTAAGATAATACCAAAATACGACATGGTGTAAATAAGTGAAAAAAACAAACAAACAACCAGACAGCATAAATAACAATGTCACCATGTTCATTATTTTTACACACATTCTCAATTACGGAGGTTTTTCTCTATTGGGTCATTTTCCTATAGACTTTAATAGTGAATATTTTACATTGAAAATCCAGCTGTATTTTGCTTTTATTTTGCGTGGTGTAAACATGCTCTATATCTGTGTGTTTGCTGTTTGTATTCACATCTATAGCAGCCTGAAACTCAGCACGGTGTCATGTAGAAAGCTGCACCGGCTCCTTTATCATATATATCGCCTTTTATCTTTGTATTAGAGCGTTACTGTCATTAACGTTCACTTTTCACATTTTGCACATGTCACGCAGCGCTCTACTCTTTATTTCTTCACTTGCACTTTATTGTATCAGTTGATTCCTTGTTCACTTTACAAAGAGGCAACAATATGATATATTGTAAGCGTCAGAACCGGCAACGGCCAAATACTGCAAAATATCAGTCTCCAGCCCCCCTCTCTCTCTCTCTCTCTCTCTCTCCTGATGGATCAGTCTCCAGCCCCTCTCTCTCTCCTCCTGATGGATCAGTCTCCAGCCCCTATTTCTCCTCTCCTGATGGATCAGTCTCCAGCCCCTCTCTCTCTCCTCTCCTGATGGATCAGTCTCCAGCCCCTCTCTCTCCTCTCCTAATGGATTACTCTACAGCCCCTCTCTCTCCTCTCCTGATGGATCAGTCTCCAGCCCCTCTCTCTCCTCTCCTGATGGATCAGTCTCCAGGCCCTCTCTCTCTTCCTGATGGATCAGTCTCCAGCCCCTTTCTCTCTCCTCCTGATGGATCAGTCTCCAGCCCCTCTCTCTCTCCTCCTGATGGATCAGTCTCCAGCCCCTCTCTCTCCTCTCCTGATGGATCAGTCTCCAGCCCCTATCTCTCCTCTCCTGATGGATCAGTCTCCAGCCCCTCTCTCTCCTCTCCTGATGGATCAGTCTCCAGCCCCTCTCTCTGCTCTCCTGATGGATCAGTCTCCAGCCCCTCTCTCTCCTCTCCTGATGGATCAGTCTCCAGCCCCTCTCTCTCCTCTCCTGATGGATCAGTCTCCAGCCCCTCTCTCTGCTCTCCTGATGGATCAGTCTCCAGCCCCTCTCTCTCCTCTCCTGATGGATCAGTCTCCAGCCTCTCTCTCTCTCTCTCTCTCTCTCTCTCCTCTCCTGATGGATCAGTCTCCAGCCCCTCTCTCTCCTCTCCTGATGGATCAGTCTCCAGCCCCTCTCTCCTCTCCTGATGGATCAGTCTCCAGCCCCTCTCTCTCCTCTCCTGATGGATCAGTCTCCGGCCCCTCTCTCTCCTCTCCTGATGGATCAGTCTCCAGCCCCTCTCTCTCTCCTGATGGATCAGTCTCCAGCCTCTCTCTCTTCTCTCCTGATAGATCAGTCTCCAGCCCTTCTCTCTCTCCTGATGGATCGGTCTCCAGCCCCTCTCTCTCTCCTGATGGATCAGTCTCCAGCCCCTCTCTCTCTCTCTCTCTCTCTCTCCTCTCCTGATGGATCAGTCTCCAGCCCCTCTCCTCTCCTGATGGATCAGTCTCCAGCTCCTCTCTCTCCTCTCCTGATGGATCAGTCTCCAGCCCCTCTCTCTGCTCTCCTGATGGATCAGTCTCTAGCCCCTCTTTCTCCTCTCCTGATGGATCGATCTCCAGCCCCTCCCTCCCTCTCTCTCTCCTCTCGTGATGGATCAGTCTCCAGCCCCTCTCTCTCCTCTCGTGATGGATCAGTCTCCAGCCTCTCTCTCTCCTCTCCTGATTGATCAGTGTCCAGCTCCTCTCTCTTCTCTCCTGATGGATCAGTCTCCAGCCCCTCTCTCTCCTCTCCTGATGGATCAGTCTCCAGCCTCTCTCTCTCCTCTCCTGATGGATCAGTCTCCAGCCCCTCCCTCTCTCTCTCCTCTCCTGATGGATCAGTCTCCAGCCCCTCTCTCTCCTCTCCTGATAGATCAGTCTCCAGCCCCTCTCTCTCCTCTCCTGATGGATCAGTCTCCAGCTCCTCTCTCTCCTCTCCTGATGGATCAGTCTCCAGCCCCTCTCTCTGCTCTCCTGATGGATCAGTCTCCAGCCCCTCTCTCTACTCTCCTGATGGATCAGTCTCCAGCCCTCTCTCTCTCCTCTCCTGATGGATCAGTCTCCAGCCCCTCTCTCTCCTCTCCTGATGGATCAGTCTCCAGCCCCTCTCCTCTCCTGATGGATCAGTCTCCAGCTCCTCTCTCTCCTCTCCTGATGGATCAGTCTCCAGCCCCTCTCTCTGCTCTCCTGATGGATCAGTCTCTAGCCCCTCTTTCTCCTCTCCTGATGGATCAGTCTCCAGCCCCTCCCTCTCTCTCTCCTCTCCTGATGGATCAGTCTCCAGCCCCTCCCTCTCTCTCTCCTCTCCTGATGGATCAGTCTCCAGCCCCTCTCTCTCCTCTCCTGATGGATCAGTCTCCAGCCCCTCTCTCTCCTCTCCTGATGGATCAGTCTCCAGCTCCTCTCTCTCCTCTCCTGATGGATCAGTCTCCAGACCCTCTCTCTCCTCTCCTGATGGATCCATCTCCAGCCTCTCTCTCTCTCCTCTCCTGATGGATCAGTCTCCAGCCCCTCCCTCTCTCTCTCCTCTACTGATGGATCAGTCTCCAGCCCCTCCCTCTCTCTCTCCTCTCCTGATGGATCAGTCTCCAGCCCCTCTCTCTGCTCTCCTGATGGATCAGTCTCAAGCCCCTCTCTCTCCTCTCCTGATAGATCAGTCTCCAGCCTCTCCCTCTCCTGATGGATCAGTCTCCAGCCCCTCTCTCTCCTCTCCTGATGGATCAGTCTCCAGCCTCTCTCTCTCTCTCTCCTGATGGATCAGTCTCCAGCCCCTCTCTCTCTCCTCTCCTGAGGGATCAGTCTCCAGCCCCTCTCTCTCCTCTCCTGATGGATCAGTCTCCAGCCTCTCTCTCTCTCTCCTGATGGATCAGTCTCCAGACCCTCTCACTCCTCTCCTGATGGATCAATCTCCAGCCTCTCTCTCTCCTCTCCTGATGGATCAGTCTCCAGCCCCTCTCTCTCCTCTCCTGATGGATCAGTCTTCAGCCCCTCTCTCTGCTCTCCTGATGGATCAGTCTCCAGCCCCTCTGTCTCCTCTCCTGATGGATCAGTCTCCAGCCTCTTTCTCTCCTCTCCTGATGGATCAGTCTCCAGCCCCTCTCTCTCCTCTCCTGATGGATCAGTCTCCAGCCTCTCTCTCCTCTCCTGATGGATCAGTCTCCAGCCCCTCTCTCTCCTCTCCTGATGGATCACTCTCCAGACCCTCTCTCTCTCTCCCCTCTCCTGATGGATCAGTCTCCAGCCACTCTCTCTCCTCTCCTGATGGATCAGTCTCCAGACCCTCTCTCTCTCCTCTCCTGATGGATCAGTCTCCAGCCCCTCTCTCTCTCCTCTCCTGAGGGATCAGTCTCCAGCCCCTCTCTCTCTCCTCTCCTGATGGATCAGTCTCCAGCCCCTCTCTCTCCTCTCCTGATGGATCAGTCTTCAGCCCCTCTCTCTGCTCTCCTGATGGATCAGTCTCTAGCCCCTCTCTCTGCTCTCCTGATGGATCAGTCTCCAGCCCCTCTGTCTCCTCCCCTGATGGATCAGTCTCCAGCCTCTCTCTCTCCTCTCCTGATGGATCAGTCTCCAGCCCCTCTCTCTCCTCTCCTGATGGATCAGTCTCCAGCCTCTCTCTCCTCTTCTGATGGATCAGTCTCCAGCCCCTCTCTCTCTCCTCTCCTGAGGGATCAGTCTCCAGCCCCTCTCTCTCCTCTCCTGATGGATCAGTCTCCAGCCCCTCTCTCTCCTCTCCTGATGGATCAGTCTCCAGCCTCTCTCTCTCTCTCCTGATGGATCAGTCTCCAGCCCCTCTCTCTCTCCTCTCCTGAGGGATCAGTCTCCAGCCCCTCTCTCTCCTCTCCTGATGGATCAGTCTCCAGCCCCTCTCTCTGCTCTCCTGATGGATCAGTCTCCAGCCCCTCTGTCTCCTCTCCTGATGGATCAGTCTCCAGCCTCTCTCTCTCTCCTCTCCTGATGGATCAGTCTCCAGCCCCTCTCTCTCCTCTCCTGATGGATCAGTCTCCAGTCCCTCTCTCTCCTCTCCTGATGGATCAGTCTCCAGCCCCTCTCTCTCCTCTCCTGATGGATCAGTCTCCAGACCCTCTCTCTCCTCTCCTGATGGATCAGTCTCCAGCCCCTCTCTCTCTCCTCTTTTGAGGGATCAGTCTCCAGCCCCTCTTTCTCCTCTCCTGATGGATCAGTCCCCAGCCTCTCTCTCTCCTCTCCTGATGGATCAGTCTCCAGCCTCTCTCTCTCTCTCATGATGGATCAGTCTCCAGCCTCTCTCTCTCCTCTCCTGATGGATCAGTCTCCAGACCCTCTCTCTACTCTCCTGATGGATCAGTCTCCAGACCCTCTCTCTCTCTCTCTCTCTCTCTCCTGATGGATCAGTCTCCAGCCCCTCTCTCTCCTCTCCTGATGGATCATTCTCCAGCCTCTCTCTCTCTCCTGATGGATCAGTCTCCAGCCCCTCTCTCTCTCTCCTGATGAATCAGTCTCCAGCCCCTCTCTCTCTCCTCTCCTGATGGATCAGTCTTCAGCCCCTCTCTCTCCTCTCCTGATGGATCAGTCTCCAGCCCCTCTCTCTCGTCTCCTGAGGGATCAGTCTCCAGCCCCTCTCTCTCTCCTCTCCTGAGGGATCAGTCTCCAGCCCCTCTTTCTCCTCTCCTGAGGGATCAGTCTCCAGCCTCTCTCTCTCCTCTCCTGATGGATCAGTCTCCAGCCTCTCTCTCTCTCTCATGATGGATCAGTCTCCAGCCTCTCTCTCTCTCTCTCCTCTCCTGATGGATCAGTCTCCAGCCCCTCTCTCTCCTCTCCTGATGGATCAGTCTCCAGACCCTCTCTCTCCTCTCCTGATGGATCAGTCTCCAGACCCTCTCTCTCTCTCTCTCCTGATGGATCAGTCTCCAGCCCCTCTCTCTCCTCTTCTGATGGATCAGTCTCCAGCCTCTCTCTCTCTCCTGATGGATCAGTCTCCAGCCCCTCTCTCTCTCCTGATGGATCAGTCTCCAGCCCCTCTCTCTCTCTTCTCTCCTGATGGATCAGTCTCCAGCCCCTCTCTCCTCTCCTGATGGATCAGTCTCCAGCCCCTCTCTCTCATCTCCTGAGGGATCAGTCTCCAGCCTCTCTCTCTCCTCTCCTGATGGATCAGTCTCCAGCCTCTCTCTCTCTCTCTCTCTCTCATGATGGATCAGTCTCCAGCCTCTCTCTCTCCTCTCCTGATGGATCAGTCTCCAGCCCCTCTCTCTCCTCTCCTGATGGATCAATCTCCAGCCTCTCTCTCTCTCCTGATGGATCAGTCTCCAGCCCCTCTCTCTCTCTCTCTCTCCTCTCCTGATGGATCAGTCTCCAGCCTCTCTCTCTCCTCTCCTGATGGATCAGTCTCCAGCCCCTCTCTCTCCTCTCCTGATGGATCAGTCTCCAGCCCTTCTCTCTCCTCTCCTGATGGATCAGTCTCCAGCCCCTCTCTCTCTCCTCTCCTGATGGATCAGTCTCCAGCCTCTCTCTCTCCTCTCCTGATGGATCAGTCTCCAGCCCCTCTCTCTCCTCTCCTGATGGATCAGTCTCCAGCCCCTCTCTCTCCTCTCCTGATGGATCAGTCTCCAGCCCTTCTCTCTCCTCTCCTGATGGATCAGTCTCCAGCCCCTCTCTCTCTCCTCTACTGATGGATCAGTCTCCAGCCTCTCTCTCTCCTCTCCTGATGGATCAGTCTCCAGCCCCTCTCTCTCCTCTCCTGATGGATCAGTCTCCAGCCCCTCTCTCTCCTCTCCTGATGGATCAGTCTCCAGCCCCTATCTCTCCTCTCCTGATTGATCAGTCTCCAGCCCCTCTCTCTCTCCTCTCCTGATGGATCAGTCTCCAGCCTCTCTCTCTCCTCTCCTGATGGATCAGTCTCCAGCCCCTCTCTCTTCTCCTGATGGATCAGTCTCCAGCCCCTCTCTCTCCTCTCCTGATGGATCAGTCTCCAGCCCCTCTCTCTCTCTCTCCTGATGGATCAGTCTCCAGCCCCTCTCTCTCCTCTCCTGATGGATCAGTCTCCAGCCCCTCTCTCTCCCCTCCTGATGGATCAGTCTCCAGCCCCTCTCTCTCCTCTCCTGATGGATCAGTCTCCAGCCCTTCTCTCTTCTCTCCTGATGAATCAGTCTCAGGCCTTTTTCTAAGAACGTCCCCAAAATAGAGACAAACCATGCCTTGTCCCATGTTTCAAGTGTGCAACATATTTGGAGTTTTGTTATTTGCTCCCTAATATCAGTGGCCCCAATTCAGAGAGCTGTTTGCTCCTCCTATGACCGTCCCTTATTGCACCAGTGTAGTTAAAGGAGAAGTCCAGCCATTTTAAAAAATTCATGGATTGATGGATTTTACACTTAGCCAATCAGTGATGGCACTGGCATCCGGCCCAAGTAACTAACTGGCTGAGCGGGCAGTCCATCAAACACGTCCTGACGCCGGCTCTGTAGGAGATCCCGGATCCAGTTGGGGGTCCCGGAGCGGCAATCTAGTGCTGCTATGGCACGGGGAGAGGTGAATTTTGTTCCTTACGTTCACCCCCTGACCCTTCCGGATGAAAATTTTTTCCAATGGCCGGACTTCTTCTTTAATGTTGAAATTGGAAGAACCTGTAAATTTCAATGCCACCATCGTTACGTTGGATAACAAGCCCTACGGATTACCGTAATGGTTGCCCCCCGTCACCAAGCCTCCCTTACCTATGAGGTCAATCAAACTCGGATGATAGAACACTCAAAGACTCCACGTACGGAGACAGATTTACAGCCATTTTTATTATTTTTGGATGGAACGGGTCTTTAACAATCAGAGGTATGCGGAGAGAATAAGTGCGGCAGCCGCGGCGGCGAGGGCGATGTGATGTGATGTGACCGGAATAACCCAAATAAAATAAATACAAATGGAAAGTGAAGATTTAAATTACACAAATGAATGTGCAATGTTTGAACTCAAAGTTCTGCACAGAAGGAAATTGCTCTGGAGGCTCCAACTGTGTTTCTTATTATCAGTCGGATTGTTTGGAAATAGCTTTGCATTGTATTTGTGGCGCAATAACGAAATGTACCGTAATATTAATATCCTCGACTGTAACAATTACTGGCAATTTATGAAACTTCTTCACTTACTTATCATATTTACCGAAGAATTGCGATGATGTTCTGCATAAAGATTGGACGCGTATCTCACGTACTACATGAATATGCAAAAGCCCCCAAATATTATTGAATTATTTAAATTAGGTGCCATGCCGATAATGAGATTTGATGCCCTTTTTAGCAGATTTTACATTAATCTCTATAGGTGAGTAAAGATTTTATTCAAAACTCTTTATAACTTACAGTATGAGCGATGGAGATTAAAGAGCCCCGAGCAGATTGCTTCACGGGAAGGATGGATTCCTCAGCATTGCAGCCTTACGTTTTTATGCCTTTGCGCTAGGTTTTGTTTTTAATATCAATGGCGATGTCCCGGACTATAATTTTTATATTAGATCGGTGGGAGTCCAACTCCTAAGACGCCAAAGATCAGCTGATTGAAGGGGCCAAGAAGCTCAGTTGATTGGTGGAGCCTCTTTATCATCCACTAGTCACAGCGCCATACCTTCCATAGTGGCTGCACCTGGTATTTATTCAAGTGTGCATCAATGTGTCACCGTACCTGGTAAGGAAGTGTCATGGCTGCTTCAATCATCTGACTCATGGGGTGCCGGAAGTCAGGTCCCTGCTGATAGATTGTGACTTCGTGTACCGTAGTGAAGAATCCTCATACTCATGGTTAGAAGACTGCCTTTTGCCAAACCAGTTCAGAGACTGCCAAGTTTGGTAGCACGAGTCCCAGGCTTGAACAACTGGGTGAAACTAACGTCTCGAGACTTCCCAAAGTACTCGAGCGGTGATCAGTAAGATACATCAGCTTAGGGGCTTATTCCACAGGAGCGATAATTGGCCGAATCGGCCCGATTCGGCCAATTATCGCTCGGTGGAATAGAGAAAACGATCAGCCGATGATCCTGTCCTTGGCTGATCGTTCATTTTGGCCAGACCTAAAATCATCGGTCCCCCACCGCGCATCGCTACGGCGGAATAGCGGTGCGCGGCGAGCAGCCGACAATTTGAGAAGCACCATATATTACCTGGCAGGACTTCTCCTCCGCTCCGTCTTCCTCCCTGGGTCCCGCGGCACAGCATCAGCAGCTCCGGAGCGGCCTGACTGAGCATATAGACCGCTCAGCCAATCACATGCCAGAACCGCCGCTGCCAGTGATTGGCTGAGCGGTCTGACAGCTCAGTCAGGCCACTCCGGAGCTGCTGATGCTGTGCCGCGGGACCCAGGGAGGAAGACAGAGCGGAGGAGAAGCCCTGACAGGTAATGTATGATGCTGCAAGGACATTGGTAACTATGTCCCTGTAGCCCTCGCTCAACGATCATCGGGCCGTGGAATAGCAGATTGGCGCTCGTTTACATCGTTGATCGGGCCCCCATCGTGAAATAGAACCTTTAGGCTCTTTGTCTTACTGGGGATCAGTCCCTTGACCTTTGTGGAGTGTCCTGATTTTTAAGAAAGATCCCAGGCATAGACAAGGTTGACCTAGGTGATGGTTACCCTACCTTTGGATTTAACAGTACATCCTGTACTCAAAGTCTCTCATAGAAGAAATCTGTTGCTCTTGCCAGTGTCAGACTGGGGTATCTGGGGCCCACCAGAGGAAATGATCCTAGGGGCCCACCAATGAAGAACCAGTAAGAAACAACATGTCAGTTAATGTTACTGCAGATTCTAAAGCTGGGGGCCCGCCGGAGGATCCTCTGGTCCTCTGGTGGGCCAGTCCAACACTGGCTCCTGTTCCTGACAAGGACTCTGGCTCTGGGCCAGGCCCGGGTATATACTGCAGCAGCAACTCTCTGTATCTTGCTTCCTCCACCACACCAGACTAAAGATAAAAGACCTCTCACAAGGTAATAACTAGCCCTAAATATGGGAAACCAGGTGTAACCTCCCATTGGTGGTGACAGTATAAGAGAAATGAGAGGGAAGAAGTGTAGTTGGCGGGCTGTGTGTGAGGTACCTGCACCAGTGGACAGTAGAAACACCTGAAAGTTAACCCTTTACCTTCAGCTGTGCTAGACAGGGGAGAGTGAGACACCAAGTGGTGACAGAGCAAAAGGCACCGATCATATCAGACTGTGACCCCTGAGTTACCTTTAATCATGTGGCATAAGACTTAGTCCTTCCACCCTATCCACACCCCTCCCACAGCACTCCTGCCAGTATCTCACTCAAAGCTACTGCAGAACATTTCAGTAAACAGCAGACTATTGCTCTACAGTCAGAAAATCACCTGGTCAGAGGTGATGACATCACTTGGGGGGCAGGGCAACATTTCAGAGACAAAACCTATGTAAGCTTTCTTAGGCCCCTGCGTCCTTGTGATGTGATAGAGTGGGCCCCTGCGTCCTTGTAATGTGATAGAGTGGGCCCCTGCGTCCTTGTGATGTGATAGAGTGGCCCCTGCGTCCTTGTGGTGTGATATAGCGGCCCCTGTGTCCTTGTGATGTGATAGAGCGGCCCCTGGGTTCTGGTGGTGTGATAGAGCGGGCCCCTGCGTTCTGGTGGTGTGATAGAGCGGCCCCTGGGTTCTGGTGGTGTGATAGAGCGGGCCCCTGCGTTCTGGTGGTGTGATAGAGCGGGCCCCTGGGTTCTGGTGGTGTGATAGAGCGGGGCCCCTGCGTTCTGGTGGTGTGATAGAGCGGGCCCCTGCGTTCTGGTGGTGTGATAGAGCGGGCCCCTGCGTTCTGGTGGTGTGATAGAGCGGGCCCCTGTGTCCTTGTGATGTGATAGAGCGGCCCCTGGGTTCTGGTGATGTGATAGAGCGGGCCCCTGTGTCCTTGTGATGTGATAGAGCGGGCCCCTGCGTTCTGGTGGTGTAATAGAGCGGGCCCCTGTGTTCTGGTGGTGTGATAGAGCGGGCCCCTGTGTCCTTGTGATGTGATAGAGCGGGCCCCTGCGTTCTGGTGGTGTAATAGAGCGGGCCCCTGCGTTCTGGTGGTGTGATAGAGCGGGCCCCTGTGTCCTTGTGATGTGATAGAGCGGCCCCTGGGTTCTGGTGATGTGATAGAGCGGGCCCCTGTGTCCTTGTGATGTGATAGAGCGGGCCCCTGCGTTCTGGTGGTGTAATAGAGCGGGCCCCTGTGTTCTGGTGGTGTGATAGAGCGGGCCCCTGCGTTCTGGTGGTGGGATAGAGTGGGCCCCTGTGTCCTTGTGATGTAATAGAGCGGGCCCCTGCGTTCTGGTGGTGTGATAGAGCGGGCCCCTGCGTTCTGGTGATGTGATAGAGAGGGCCCCTGCGTTCTGGTGGTGGGATAGAGAGGGCTCCTGCGTTCTGGTGGTGGGATAGAGCGGGCCCCTGCGTTCTGGTGGTGGGATAGAGTGGCCCCTGTGTCCTTGTGATGTAATAAAGCGGGCCCCTGCGTTCTGGTGATGTGATAGAGCGGGCCCCTGCGTTCTGGTGGTGTGATAGAGCGGGCCCCTGCGTTCTGGTGGTGTGATAGAGCGGGCCCCTGTGTCCTTCACCAGACAATAGGAAAACAGCTATAACATTACTGACCTGTCTGCTCAAGTTCTGAAACCAAAAAGTGGTGAGAGGAGGCGGCAGAGGAGAGGATTACACATCCACACACTGTATATACCGGAGGGATTATCGGAGGTCTCAGCATGTATCATTATGGAGCTCTGATAATCCATTCCGATGCAAACCGTCATACAGTACGGAAGGTGGGAGTAAGGCCAGCAGAGACAGCAGAGGAGGATGATGTGTTTTCTCTGGAGAGAGGGAGGAGCCACAGAGTTGGAGACAACACCCCACTGACAATGAGAGGACTACACAACTTCCTGTCACATGTAAATCAAGCAAAAACATACCAGTACTATGAGTGATAATGCTGTATTAGGAAGGTATTGTATATATATATCCTGGGGTAATAGGTTTACTTAAATAAAATTTTCTTACATAAAATTATATATACTGGCAAAAATCTTTTATTTTTTATTTTTTATCAATTGGTTTCAGAAAGTTATATAGATTTTCTATTTACTTCTATTTTGAAATTTCCAGTCTTCCAGTACTTTTCAACTGCTGTATGTCCTGCAGGAAGTGGTGTATCCTCTCCAGTCTGACACAGTGCTCTCTGCTGCCACCTCTGTCCATGTCAGGAACTGTCCAGAACAGCAGCAAATCCCCATAGAAAACCTCTCCTGCTCTGGACAGTTCCTGACATGGACAGAGGTGGCAGCAGAGAGCACTGTGTCAGACTGGGGAGAATACACCACTTCCTGCAGCACATACAGCAGCTGATTAGTACTAGAAGACTGGAGATTTTTTTTAATAGAAATAATTTACAAATCTATCTAACTTTCTGACACCAGTTGACCTAAAAGCCACTTTTTGTCCTCCGGACCGGAGTACCCTTTAAAAAAAAGTTCAATGTAGCAGCCAAGGTCATGGCAACACAGCTAAGAGGTTTTATGAATAAGGAGTGTACAAGGATAATGTAAAAAATGATGATAACGAAACTCATCTGTCGGTAGAACATATGAGTTTATCAATTGCATCTACCTATACAAGGAGGAGAGGTGAGCGAACGTTTCAAAAGTTTTCTCCGACCGTTTTTTTTTAAATGTTCGGTTTGACCGAATTTCGGATTTCTTCGGATTTCATAGTTTAAAGCATCAATATGATACGGGGGTGGTGTATTTGGTTGAATTTAGGGCTCTACATGTCAGTAACATCATTATCTTTTCAATATCTCAAAGTCAATTTTTTTTTTTAAGACTTCAATATTCACCATTACAGGGTCTATGCAGGAAACTCACCATTACAGGGTCTATGCAGGAAACTCACCATTACAGGGTCTATACAGGAAACTCACCATTACAGGGTCTATGCAGGAAACTCACCATTACAGGGTCTATTCAGGAAATTCACCATTACAGGGTCTATGCAGGAAACTCACTATTACAGGGTCTATGCAGGAAACTCACCATTACAGGGTCTATGCAGGAAACTGACCATTACAGGGTCTATGCAGGAAACTCACCATTACAGAGTCTATGCAGGAAACTCACCATTACAGGGTCTATGCAGGAAACTCACCATTACAGAGTCTATGCAGGAAACTCACCATTACAGGGTCTATTCAGGAAATTCACTATTACAGGGTCTATGCAGGAAACTCACCATTACAGGGTCTATGCAGGAAATTCCCCATTACAGGGTCTATGCAGGAAACTCACCATTACAGGGTCTATGCAGGAAACTCACCATTACAGGGTCTATGCAGGAAAAAGGTCACAAATGCAGTAAAGGAGCAGTCTCTCCACTACACTCTTGCAAGGGTCCAACTATAGTACTTGTATATCTGTATAGCCCTTTTTTTTTAGAGTTTTATTCTACACACATGCACAAGGTATATATTTGTGCCTCAGGAAAACACCGATGTCATATACACTCTCACAAGGGAGACAGTATAGTACTTGTATATCTGTATAGCACTTTTTTTAGAGTTTTATTCTACACACATGCACAAGGTATATATTTGTGCCTCAGGAAAACACCTATGTCATATACACTCTCACAAGGGTGACAGTATAGTACTTGTATATCTGTATAGCACTTTTTTGTTCTGTGCACCCTTTGCTCTCCTATGCCTAATCTATCTACCTATCTATCTTTCCCCCTCTCTATTTTTCTCTCTCAATCACTATATGTGTCTTCTCTCCGCTTTCCTAATAATCTTTTTGTCTTTGCTTTTGTACAATATCTTCTCAGTACAGCAGCAGCGTTTTGTCACTGACGAGCTCTGTGCACTGCTAACAGTCTCCTTTCTCTCTCTGTGCAGACTGCTTCGTGCGATCATGTGACCGCTTCTCTTAAAGCACTTCCAAAAATCCGAATCCGACCGGACTCGGAGTTTTGGAAAAATCCGAACCAGATCCCATACCGGACGAACCGGTTCACTTTAATAAGGAGATGACAGTGTGTCCGTGCCGAGGCCAGGACATGGCACTAGCAGCTATTAGCAGCTCTAGGATCTCCTCTAACATGTGGATTTGGCTAGTGGGGGGGGCAGGGGGGCAGGGGGTATGGGGGTATGGAAACCCTGGGCCGTGTGGGGAGCATAGAACGTTGTTTTGCCGTTGGTATGTCTCTTATGGTATGTCTCTTATAGTAGATGTGGTGTCCCACCACGGGTGTTGTTGCTTTGTACACCTCTCACAAAAGCCTGTACTACAGGTTAACGTGGTAATGAAGCGATACTTAAGTTTTACCACTGGATGTTGCTGTTATCTGTATATGTACTTGTATGTCGCACAGCGGTAGTGAACAAGGGGTTATTGTTGGTTATGATCTGCGCACCAATAAGAGCTCTCTTCTCTTCTTCACCTATCTATATTCTCCCTTTTCTCTTTGCACTTTCTTCTCCACCACTCACAGGGGGCATTACACCTCCTGTAGGAAGTTGTCACATGGGGAGAGATAGTACACATCCACACTTAGTGAGTTTTACCCAAGTCTTGGTAGATAGAGGATGCAAGACGTCCCCTTCTGTGGTCCAGCTGGTCCCTGGTGCCCCCCTCCAGTCATTATCCTGTGTAGTCTAGTCAGGAATGTGGTAGTGGACAGACGCACATAGGAGACGGAGAGATTTTTCTTCTAGATGCTATCTTTGGTCCAACTATGCAGTGCTAAACTACTTGAGAGAGGACAAGTCAGAGAACACCCCAACCCACGGCGTGAACACGCCTAAAAGTGCAGAACAGTATCCTGAAACAAGAGGAACTGATCCGGAAAGAGCAAAAATTGCTACAAGCCTACGTACTCTATCTCGCAGCAAGGGTGTAACCAGGTAATTTGCCACAAGTAATCTGTTTCAAGTATTCTTCAGTATTCTACTTCTTCCTGCTCTAAAGTTCTGGCAGAGCACACTTCTACCCTGGGTTGGGACTGTCAGCACACACTCCTTTCCACTACTCTGAACTTGCAGCATTATCCTCTCTACTGTTCTCAGCTCACTCTACTTCTCAGCACACAACCAAGTCAGCTCAGCTCTTCTGCTCTAAAGGTTCTTGGCGCAGACTCTGTTCTGTCACGTCTACAGTCTATGATCAGCTATCGTACAAAGTATTCTCACAGTAAAGAAGATTTTATTTATGGTAATTATTGTTCCAACACCTACACAGTAGTTACACACTCCTTGGATCATCTCCCCTTTCTGTGGGTGGTGGTACCAATAGTCCGGGTGGGTCACAACTCCACTCCGGACCACCGGGACTACAACCCAAGGGACCCCCTCACAGCTCGGCAGATCACCGACCACAGGGGAAAGGATGTAGCTCACAACCATAAAATAAAAGCAGGTGTGCCTCCATACCTGTGTGCCCAACTGGCAATGGCGTCACAACATTATACCATCTGGCTGAGCTATATTTCGACCAACCACCACAGTAGTGGCATCACGCAGTATCATCTGACAAGTGGTCGCTTGGCCGTAGTGCATTACATATGTCTCTTACCTTCCTCCTTGGCGCAGTTCCAGTGCAGTTAGACTTTTGCTCCACGGTCCGGTGAGACCGCTAGGAGCACTGACCGCCCCCATAGCGCAGATCTGCCACCAGTCAGTCTGCTTCTTTCTAATCATAATGAATGGAGGCGTGCCAAATCGGCGCTATGGGGAGGGGTAGTGCTCCTAATTATCTTACCATGGAGACCATGGAACAAAAGTCGAACTGCACCATAACTGCGCCAAGGAGGAAGGTAAGAGACAAAATATAAGAGACATACTATAAGAGACATACCTTCCTCCTCAGTGTCTCCTGTGCAATAGGGACATATCAGCAGGTTAGTTCCGTCTTACTTGCTGATAGTTCCCCTTTAAGGTTTAAAGTTTATAAAGATGTCATAGGATGGGGCAACGCTTCCAATACCTCAGATCTGTGTCTAACATTATCCGACATGAAGTTCCTGTTGCTGGCGAACTTACTCTGTACCTGCACTGGGAACGCCTGCAAAAGTATCTGATGTCCAAAATGTCTCTCTGTGCTTTGGTACCTTTATGAACTTTGAGGACTGGTACACATGGGTAAAAGCCTCCTGTTTGAAGCAGTGCCCTACGGTCAGCGCTGGGGGTCTTGGCCTGGAGCTCTTCTCAATCTTCTTATGATTCCCTGTCTCTCATTGAACTCAACAGGACATGTGTTCTAAGGGTGATCTCTTGGTCATGTGTTACACTAGAGGTTCCATGATGACCTCATAAGGCTGCTACATGCTGTGTGCTGTACTACAGAATGGCTCTAGGGCTTCTGCTTCTGCCCACAAGCTGTCCTACAGCTTCAGTAGTCTTATAGAAAGGTTGCTGTTCAGGGAGCTACTTCATATGCTCCAGCATGCTTTTCCGAGATCCCGGCCATCCTAAGTGTAATAGACTGGTGCAAGTACCTCAAACATTACTGAACTGCGGTAGTGCTTATAACCATGGACAATGGCTGCTACTCATAACTATAGACAATGGCTGCTGATCAAAACCATGGACCCTGGCTGTTGGTCATAACTATAGACAATGGCTGCAAATCAAAACCATGGACCCTGGCTGTTGGTCATAACTATAGACAATGGCTGCCGATCAAAACCATGGACAATGGCTTCCTATCAAAACCGTGCACAATGGCTACTGATCATAAGAATTGAGTGAACCTTTCAAAAGTTTGATTCGGCAGGTAGTGACAACCTGTTCAGCCAATCACTGGCTGCAGCGCTGTCCTGTCTTAGTCAGTCAGTGATTGGCTGAGTGGGCTGAGGCGCCTGGAGATACCGGAGATACCAGAGACCCATAGGAGGACATCAGGAAAGTGTGGACAGGGAGCCTAACATTTTTTAGATGTGCAGCCACCATCTTCACAAACTCATTCCGAGCTTTGCCAAAAGTTCGGTTCAGTACTGAATAGAACTTTTTGCAAATATTAGAACAAATCTCGGTTCGGGAGATTAGGGTCGCTCATCTCTAGCCATAAACATAAAAATAGCTGCCAAACAATAGAATGGGTAAAAAGGCAGTTCACAAAAGGAAATAAGACGTGCCCTAGGCCTTTGACGCCTCACCTTTCTTCATCCTCGCTCTCCTCATCATTAGGAATGCCTCTGGGTGAGATTTCTCCTATTCATCTGTGGTGACCTCCCCCAGTGTGGAGGAGGTACGGACGGTGACTTGCCAGATGGTCGGCCGTGATGCCAGTTCTATGGTGGTTGGCCGAAATAAAGCCGTGCCCAATGATATGTCGTGACGCCAGTGCCGATTTGGCACACAGGTATGGTGGCACACCTGCTTTTATTTTAAGGGATCGGCTATACCTTGTTCCCCGGTGGTCAGTGACCTGCCAGGTTGTTGCGGGGTCCCTTGGGTACTTATCACGGTGGTCCGGAGTGGAATAGTGACCCTCCCGGACTATTGGTACTGCGACCCACAGAAAGGGGAGATGACCCAAGGAGTTTGTGTGTGCTGTGTCGGTGCTTGACGAGGGATCACAGAGTCTCTTTATCATAAATATAATCTTATTTACTCTGAAGATACGTGAGGTAGGCAGCAGATCATACAACTTTGCCTTGATACAGTACTTTACACTTGATAAGACACTTAATGCTTTAGATCTGTACTGAGAGTAGAAAGAGTGGTACAGTCGTGCTGACTGAGCTGCGTGCTGAGAAGTAGAAGAGAAGAATCAGGAGAGAAGAGAGGAGCATGTCGAGAGAGTCCCAACCCAAGTAGTACTGTGCTCTGCCAGAACTTCTGTGGTAGAAATAGAAGAATACTTGAGAAGAGAGAGAATACTTGTGCTTGTGTTTTAACTTTTTGGTCTTTGCACCACCTATTGCCCACCAGTGTCGAGTGACCCATCCTAGAGGGTGGCACAAGCCCCAGACCTTGTTACCTGGGATGAGCGGAATGCTGAGGGTTCCCTGCTTACATCTGCGCTACCAGTTCGTAGGCTTCTAGCAACTTTGCTCTATCCAGATCCGTTCCTTACTTTCTTTATGGATACTGTCCTGCACTGTGTCTCTCCTTGTCCACGGTGTGAGTTAGGATGATTCCTAACTTGTCCTCTCTAGCAAAGGTTTAACACTGCATAGTGTTGAGTGAGGTTGCTTGAGAAAAAACTGTAGGGAATGTTCCACCTCTACAGAGTCTAAAGGCAAAAGACCCTACATTTCCTCTACTCATGTGACTTCCTTCCTACAGCCCCTGGAAGGTGTGCTGTGAGTAGGTGAGGAGTGCGTATGTAAGAATAAAGAGAGAGATAATAGGTGAGAAGAGGAAAGAACTCTCATTGGCGGACAGATCCATGTGATACACAAACAAACAATAACCCCTTAAGAACTACAGCTGTGCGATAACTGAATACACATACTTGCAATAACAACATCTTGTGGTGAAACTCTGGTACTACTACATGACCACTTACACTGAAAAGTACAGGCTTTTACGAAGGGTGTAACCAATGGCAACAGCTGCTACAGATTGAAAGATAATCTTTTACCCTAGCCAAGGCACCGGGCACATTTTAAAAGACATAACCAGTAAGAACTTACTTTCATCAAAGGGACGGTACCAGCAGTTTGGGGGGTGGGGTGTGCAGGTTGGTGGATACAGTATCGAGAATCAAAACAATACTTACCTTCCTTGTTCCCCTGCCACCATCGCTGCTTCTGTGTTGGTTCCCCGTCATTCTACACTTTCTTGTTTCTGTGCCACACAAGAACCTCATGGGGAAGGATGGAGATGGGACACCAGTGCTGCCACTGATTGATTGGGAAGTGATGTGCGGCAGGGAACATAACTGAGATGGTGGTGGTAGGGGAGGGTGGAGGTTAAGTACAGTATATGTATATATATATATATATATATATATGTATATATATATATATATATATACTTTTTTATTTTTTCTATATAATGAATTAAAAAAAAAAATAATTATTTTGTATTTTGTGTTTTCTCCCCCCCCCCCCCCCCCCTAGAATTTATGTATTGCCCTCATAGTCCATAATTATATGGTGTCTTGTTTTTTTTGTTTTTTTCAGATACTAATTGTAGATTCCTGGTCACCATAATAGTAAGGCTATGTTCACACTACGTAAGTTTCCGGCCGTAGAGCGCTCTGTGAATAAGCGGCCGGAGATTTACGTAGTCTGTGTACAATGGAAAGTATAGGATCTACAGCTGCACAGTTCACACTACGTAAGAACTTACGCCCGGATCGTATGCGGCGCCGTAAAAAATTAACCAGACCATTGTTTCGGGACGGAAATGCTGTAACTTACGCCCGTAGCGTAACATGCGGTCCCGTACGGAGTGGTGATTTCTTCATTTTTACACTTTGATTTGCCGATCCAAAAGGTTCTGTGGGGTGTCCGGGGCTAGCCGAAGATATCCAAGTACAATACCGCTGTCAGATCGCTACGTACGCCGCTCGGGAAGCGTACGTAGATTACGGGTGTAAGTTTGCGGACCGTACGTAGCCGGCCGCAACTTGCGTAAATCCCGGCCGGAGTTTTACATGTATATGTCCGGCCGCGAAAAATATGCGGCCGGACATATACGTGGTGTGAACATAGCCTAAAATTGTATAATTGAATGACAAAAATCTAACCAAACAATAGGAGAAACCAACTAACATGAGAAATTTTTAATTATTACATCTGCAAAAAATTTTTTTTTTTTCATATTTGAATTAACTACCATGTATTAAATAGAATTGCTGAGATGGGACGTGACATCACTCTTGCATGATGACATCAGAAAACCTTTTTACAATCACCCAAGCTACTATATCTATCTAGTTTTCTATCATTTTTCTATTATCTATAATTCATTTATTGCTGAATGGTTGACCTCTCCATGGTGTCTTGTACGTTCCACGCTCACCCATAGTCCCATAGAAGTAACTAACATTGATTTTTCCCCCCGATCAGGTCATCCCCTCTCGGACGTCTCCTTTTCTTCGCCTGTCTTCTCCTCCGTCCATCTCTCTCACCCGTCTCTTGCTCCATTATGCAGATTGGCGTGTGAATATTAAGGCGCTGTCTTCACTAGGGGGCAGCATTTGATCAGATGTCTCTCTGTGTAATATATTTCACCGGCAACATAAAACAAATTGCACGTCCCTCTACAACAGATTTAGCAGCCTTGAAAGACTCGATTTTCTTAAGCTAATTTCGACACATCCCTTCCGTCGGGCTGACCACACAATTTGCTCTCGCGAGTAATTTCTAATACTTTAAATGACGGAGCTTACTAATAAATAAGATTTGTTTAAAAGAGATAAAAAAAAATTTTAAAAAAAATTCCGGGGCTTTATAAATCAAGCGTAGCCTGTCTGTGTTTCCGAGCGGCAGCTTTTTTTTAAATGCAGGGGTATTAATATTTTAAGGTCTTTTATTATTGTAACAGAATAAAACATGAATAGGTTCTCTGGTCTATTAGCCCCTCTCTTCTCCTTTCTTCTACTTAGCAGTCATTTATGACAGGACCTAATGAGAGATGAAATAAGGCGGCCATTTGCAGCATACGTTGGTATTTTTTTCCGGATAATAAGCACGGAAGAAATTCCCCGGAATAAAATATATACATTTTATGTATTCATCATTAAAATAATAATCCGCCTTTGTTGTAGCGCAGATGTTAAAAACGCAGAGGGACACGGTGTACAACAAATGTAATAACTCGCCTTTTATTTCCATTCCTAATGTACCAAAAAAAAAAAAAAGCTGCAAAATAAATACAGCGACATCTATAAAGATTTTTTTTTTTTACTGTTTATGTAAATTCAAATTCTAATTAAATTTTAAGTTTAACTGAATAGAATTTTTTTTAAAAAAAATTCTAAATACTTAAAATAAATATATATTTTTTTAATTTAAAGTTCTAACCAATTTTGTCATATTTAAATTATTTTTTTTTTTTTAATTCAGTTTAAAGTTCGAACTGATTTTGTTACATTTGATTTATTTTTATTATTTAGTTTAAAGTTCTAACTGATTTTGTTACATTTCATTTTTTTTTATTCAGTTTAAAGTTCTAACTGATTTTGCTACATTTAAATGACAGTGTTTTTTATTATTTTTTTTATTGGTGCTAATAAGCAGTTGATGTTTTGACAGATTGTACCCGGAGGCATCGAGCTTTACAAATCAATATATTTAAAAAAATTTCTAGTTTTTTTTTTTTTTTTTCTATTTACTTTTGTGTGTTAATCCACACGGAGGTGGAATAAATCACTTCCTCTGGAATGGTAATATTCATGTAATAAAGGTATAGGTAACGCCGCCGTGCTTGGAGGCTATGGAGGAGCCAGACATATAGGGATTAGCGGTGTGAAGATTTACATGCAGATTCCTTATCCCCGGAGAAATCCACGTAATTAAATAAGGGGGGGGAGAAAAAAAATTAATTTTGCGGTGGCTGCTAAATGGATTTAGACAAAAACAGATATGTACACCTGACAGTAATGCATAGCAGACGGGAGGAATGGAGCTGCGGATGTCTGTAGCAGACGGGTGGATGGATGGATGGCTGTGTGTGCCAGGGATAATACAGAGAGTGTATAGACGGAGACATAGGGTCGGGTCAGAGGGTCGGGGCGGTCACCTGACCCCCATGTCAGAGGTGGGGCTGGTATTTCCTATAATACACTATAATTGGATTATTCTTATATGTACGCAGCAGTATATACCTGTAAATAACAACGCACCCGGTCAGACTGACTATTTCAAAGTGAAGGCAATTTGGGGCAAAAAATTTCTCCTTTTATATAGTACACCAGGTAAGTTATGTGTTTAGACTCTTTTAGACAGTATTGCGATTTACCCGACTCGGTGTCATGGCTTCTCCTCCCTATAGTGAAATTAGGGTACTGATAACACATAACATAGTGGATCCCCACCATGCACGCGCATGCTCAGCTCAGCCGAGAGCGCATGTGTGTTCTCAAGGGATAAAGAGGAGAAAGCTCTGGCGGGGGCTCCAGATCAGGCTCTGAAAATCCAACATAGTGGGGGAGTCTGGAGAGCACAAGACACTGTTCACATTATGGTAAAAGCAGCACCATATAATAACAACAACAACAACAACAATAATAATAATAATAATAATAATAATAATAATAATAATAATAATAATAATAATCTCTCTCTATAATATATTCTGCAGCACTGTACAGATCTTCCTTACAGAGCTGTCTCTCTCTCTGACTGTGTTCCCAGGCACTCCCCTTCCCATCTTCTTCCTTCCCCATCCATAGAGTTGTCTTGCTAGTAAATTGTTGCCTGAACAGCTGCAGGACTATTTATTCAGATAGTTCAGAAGGAAGGAGAGAGGAAAGATGCTTGATAAGAGAGAAGGAAGCAATTCTCCTGATAAGATATATTACATGGTTTTTTTATATTCACTTTTACTATTGATCTATGCAATAATGGGATCTATGTAAGTTACCTGCATTCTGGTGAAAATCATTTTCTTTCAAACCAACTGATTTCAGAAAGTTATATAGATTTGTAATCAACTTATATTTAAAAATCTCCAGTCTTCCAGTACTTATCAGCTGCTGTATGTCCTGCAGGAAGTGGTGTATTCTCTCCAGTCTGACACAGCGCTCTCTGCTGCCACCTCTGTCCAGGTCAGGAACTGTCCTGAGCAGAAGAGGTTTTCTATGGGGATTTGCTGCTGCTCTGGACAGTTCCTGACATGGACAGAGGTAGCAGCAGAGAGCACCGTGTTAGACTGGAGAGAATACACCACTTCCTGCAGGACATACAGCAGCTGATACGTACTGGAAGACTGGAGAATTTTAAATATAAGTTAATTACAAATCTAAAGAACTTTCTGAAACCAGTTGATTTCAAAGAAAAAGATTTTCATCGGAGTTCCCCTTTAACCTCATGATATCACAGAAATATATTTTTTAGGTAAAAAGGTAAAAAAAAAGTTTGCAGACTGTATAAAACAATCGGTAAATGCTCCATCCTTGTGTTCTATAAATCGTGACCCTCAGCTCTCTGTATGACTTCTCCCTGGTGGCTGGGTCTCCATACTGAGTCTATCAGTGTCTGTCCTGTACATATGGGATCAGTAGGGAATATAGGGCTGTGTATTATAATACAGACGGGTAACATCTGAGTTCACGTTTTGTATATTTCCTTTCGGTGTGAGCAGCCGCACGCACCCCATGACTTACACCAGGCACATCCTCTCACATTGCTGAGGGGAACGCCGACTCCTAATACCACCCCGGAGCCCCATAATACTCATCTCACCTCTCTGCCGGAGCTGTGACTCTATACGTCTCAATGTGAACATGCACATAAGGTGTCACATGCACAGATTGCATCGCTTCCCTCCTCTTCATCGTTCACACTGCGGCTGCAGCATTCTATAACTTTACTTCTTCAAACAAAACCACAGTCGTTGTGCCGGCGCCCAACAGGAGAGCCGGCGATATGAGAGGAGGATTCACGTACTGGAAGCGCATAATACATAGCTGTAGGAATAGATGTCGATCATTGTACTGTATGGCTATGATTACATATGATTACATAACGCTCAACTAAGAGAAAAGGCAGCCACTTTTTCTATGTGAAAAGACGTCCGTTTTTGGCCCAATTTAATTTACTTTAATGCACTGAAGTCATTGAAATGACGAACGCCCAATGAACACAGTGTGTAAATGACGGACGTTGTCTGTGCGGACGTCAAAATAATGATCATGTCAATTATTTTCGGACGTCTTTTGCAAACAGCGGACGTTATTTTTTAGTCGTTATTTTTTTTCTTTTTTCACAGTTTTTACTATTAAACTCAATGGATTCAATAGATTTATGGGTCAGGGCGATCAGTCAACCTGAGCCAGAATAACGGACTGATGGCCGTCACTGCACTGACATGCGGCCAAAGAGCCAAATGACAGATGCCATCTTTTCTTTTAAGAAAAACAGAGAGGAAAAAGTTGTAACATAGTGGGAACATAACCATTGTACGTTCGTATTTGTTAGATGAAGTTTTAACTACTGTCGGTCTTCGATTTTTTTAAAGGGGAACTCCAGCGGAAAACGTTTTCTTTCACATTAACTGGTTTCAGAAAGTTATATAGATTTGTAATTTACTTCTATTTAAAAATCTCAAATCTTCCTATACTTATCATCTGCTAGATGTCCTGCAGGAAGTGTTGTATTATCTCCAGTCAGACTGGAGAGAATACACCACTTCCTGCAGGACATACAGCAGCTGATAAGGTCTGGACGACCGAAGATTTTTAAATAGAAGTAAATTACAAATCTGTATAACTTTCTTAAACCAGTTGATGTGAAAGAAAAAGATTTTTGCGGGTGTACCCCTTTAAGTATTCCTTTGCACTGTGGTATTCCTGTGGAGCTGTAGTTCGACGGGTTCAAGGCGCCATAATAGATGGGAATGACAGCCATAGAACAAACAATTAGATAAATAAAAAGAACGTTGCATTGAGTGATGTAGTAAAGAAAGAAAGATGGTTCAGGAACGGCTCTCGGGATGACCCTGAAAATGATGGGGGGGGGGGGGGGGGGGACCCTGATTATGATATGGATAAGATATAAAAATAATGAATAAAAAACTAAATAATACAGAGATTGAAGATGGTGGTGGTCTGGCCGAGAGAATGCGATGAGAGGGGTAGAAGTGTATAGTAATAGTAATGGGTCACTTGTAATATGGGTAATAACTGAAAAATAAGAATTAGGGTATGTTCACACTGAGAAACAGGCGAGGAAATTTAATTTTAATTTTACACATACAGAGCAATGTCTCATTGAGTTCAATGGGATTCCCTCCCTGCTGACATGGCGGAATTTACACGTGGCAGATAATTTCTGTTATTTCAAAACAACATCCGTTATTTGCCTGAAAATTATGGCAATCCGCTAAATTTCAACAGTGTGTGAACATAGACTTCCCGTGTTTTCAATCCATTCCTCGTTTTGGATGCAAAATACTGTGTGTGAACATAGCCTAAAAATGGAAGGGGTAGCCGAGACTTGTTCATTGAATTTTAAAAAAAATTGGAACAAATCTGTTGGGGCGTAATCTGTTCCTAGTGAAGAATTATCTCCATGGTATGAGAAGAAATATGTAATATCCAAATGTATGCTCATTTAACCCCTTATCGACCGTAGGCGTACATTTACGCTCCCACTGCCTGGGCCTTAACGCAGGAGGGCGTAAATGTACGCCCTGCCGGGGTCCCGGGCTATGGAGCGGGCTCACAAGCTAAGATCGTTCTGCTATCTGCAGCCAGGCCCTCACCCTCAATGGTGGGCCGCCGTGATTGCACGTCCGCCCGCCATTAACCCCTTAAATGCTGCGATCGCTGCATTTAATTATAAGTGACCGGAGCATCTCATGTCTGCGGAGGTCCCGATTGTACTGCCTGACTGCTAGAGGTCTCTTACCTTCCTCCATGCAGTTACTTCTTCACTCTTCTGATAGAGCCTGCCTGTGGCCTGTGGCAGACTCTATCAGAAGATGGCAGATAACACTGATCAGTGTATGTAATCTAATGTAATAATGTCCCTAAGGGGACTTAAAAAGTGTAAAAAAATTTTTTATAAAAGTTTTAAAAAATGCCCTAAAGCCCCTTTAATTTGTGGTGTCCTACCACAGGTTTTACCATTATATACACCCTTCGTATAAGTCTGTACTTATTGTACTTGTGTGGTGATGAAAGTAGTGATGGAGTTTTGCCACTAAACGTCGCTATGTTAGATTTGTATATTCAGATGCTGCACAGCTGAAGAGTATGAAGGGTTATTGTTTATTTGTATGTCACATGGGTCTGCGAACCAACAGGAATCTGTTCTCCTTCTCTCCGGCTCTCAGCTCTCTCTTTACTTCTTCTATTGCACTCTCCACCTACTCATAGCGCACGTTAGTTACGCTGAGGAAGGAAGTCACATGGGTGGAGAAAGTGCAGGGGTCTTTCGTTTTGGACATTGTAGAGGAAGGAGGCAAGCTAGATAGCTCTCTACAGTGGTCCTCTCTGGGCCCTGGTCCTCTCTCAGGTCCCCGTACCCTCAAGAGTAAGTCTTAGCTAGAACTCCGTATGGGTAGAAAGCAAGACAGGAAACGCCTAACAGTTTTCTTCTTAGTAACGCTACACAACACTATGCAGTGTTAAACCCCTTTCAGGAGAGGACAAGTCAGAGATAACCTCAACCCACGCCGTGGACTATTAGAATAACAGAGCAGGACAGTATCCACATAAGCCACAGGAGCTAGGAACTGATCCAGATAGAGCAAAGTTGTGTAAAGCCTAGGAACTCTATCTCGCAGCGCGGTTGTCAGCAGGGAACCAAGTGACCGGACGATCCTCCGACACAACATCACACCACAAATTAACTTGATATACCGTAGCGTGCGTAATCATCAGATCTAATAAAATAAAACAATACCATTCCCGCACGGTGAACGGTGTGAACAAAAAGCGGTAAAAAACACAGAGATTGCTTTTTTTTAAATGACATTTTATTTAAAAAAAAAAATAATAAAAAGCGATCAATACATTTGATCTAGAAAAAATGTTTCTAATAAAAAGTAGAGATCATAACACAAAAAATTACACCCCATACGACCCCCCAGTAAAAACGCTATAAGAGTCACAATGCGGTCATTTTAAATATGCCTATTTGCAAAAAAAAAGCTTTACTGCTAATAAAAATGGTAAAACATTAAAAAACCCAGTAACCATGCATATCGCTGTGTTCAGAGCGACCTATAGAATAAAGAAAAGGTGCATTTGCGAAATCGCATTTTTTGACCCAAGTTCACCACATAAATTATATTTTGGGGGTTTCGTCATTCATTTCATGGCAGATTGAAACACAAAATTGCAAAGTACCTGTTCCTGAAAACAGTTGCATGCAAACTCATTTAAAATATAAAATCCAGGTTACTGTTTAGTTGCTGCACCTCACTCCTTTACATGAGAAAGCGATTGCTTATAGTTGCCCAGCTCTTCCCGGGCTAATATTCACATCTAAATTCTGACATATCCTAAAAGAACCTGCCTAAAGCTGACTATATGCTGGAGATCATTGTCGATGGACGTCATCCAACAGATCGACCACAATCGATCACAGAAACTGATTATCCTGAGCTGTGATCAAGAGGCCAAAGACATTGCTGCTTTGCCTGAGCACATATGGGTGTGGGGTGGAGTAAGCTTAGGATATGGGCTGTGTCAGCTGTAAAAAACAACAGATACACTACTGGTATGGTAAGTCTCTGGGTTACTCTACTACTAGCATTTCACCCCCTTAGATGCCATGGTCACTGCTGACCGTACTACCTTCCTGGTTCTATAGAGCATGAGCTGATTGGGGGCCACCAATGAGTTGCCTTGGCAGCTGAGAGACTGAAAAGTTTTCCAAGGTCTGCCACGTACCAGTGCCTATCAGGTTCTGCCTAAGGGAAGACCTAATAGGATACCAGGGTAATTTCCACTAGTAGGATAAATGTGCAAAAAGTCATAAGAAAGTATCTGGGAAACATTACAAAAATGTAATTAAAATGTTTTCCCGTATGCAAATTTTTATAGACAAATAAATGGAATGATCAAACCCCCTAAATCTGTGACGATCCTTCCTTTACAATGAACACATTATTTTATCTCCGACCCCCCCGGTAAAAGAATTAAATATAATCCAAAATGGAACCAATAAAAACCACAAGTGAAAATGTTAAGTCTTGAAATGCAAAACTACAAAGTATTTGTTTACATCTTCTTATTTCACAAAAGGTGTAAAGTATCATTTTGGTGTAAACCTATAAAATAAAGTGGATCTCTTCCATGTATCCCTTGGCGAATAGAGTAACGATGGATCCAACAAACAATGGCAGCATTTCTCGGCATTCATTGGTGTTTTATCCAACGCGTTTCAGACTTACATTTTCTAAGTCGAGTCAAGGACGTGAAATGTGTTGAATTAAACATCACATCGACTGCAGAACTTTTAAAGATGTTGTAATGAAAATCATTTTATTTTTTGACTTACGAGCGGGATCCATAATGTTGTTCTGGTTATCTAATGCTACAGAGGAGGATCCGTGCGGGGGAGCGGTGCAGCTTCCCGCAGAGCGAGGAGACGGATACTTTCTCTACTACATACAGGTAATTAATGGTATGAATGTAATAGCTTCCAATTAAATTATATAAGAACATGAAGTGAAAGCTCACTATTCCCCGAGCAGCCAATTCTAGCGCTCCATTGAAGCTTCTCTGGAGTCGGGAAATATTTTTAATGGATATTGCAAGATTCCTGGTTGGGAGGAGGAAATGTGGCGCTCCCCAACATTTACACATGAATCTAATGCTTGAGAAGGTTTTTAGATTTTTTTTTTATAATGTAATTGTATAATGTTATAAAGTGATGGAATATGACTAGGATCAGACATTAGTTTTTGATTTTTGAGGGTTGACCTGTGGGACCAATATTCAGAATGGAGGGGCTACAGATTCAGCTTAGTGTTGTGCTCCCTTGTAAGTTTATCCCACATCTGCCCCCAGTAACCTGGTTATATAGGGGACCGCAGCCGAACCTACTGACGGGAATGGCGTCTACTGGAGTTCCCTATACTGCCGGGTAGACAATGATGTGCAATACAGCACTACATGAGGTTGGACCCCACTGATCATAAAGTGGTGGCTTATCCTAGTAGGAGAGGAATAACCCTTTAAGCAGAAACTATCGATTTTTATAATTGTTTTCCAATTTGGTTAACCTGCTTATTAAGTTGTTTTTTTTGGCAATTTTTTACTTCTTTAGAAAGGTCAATGGTGGGTTGTTTACGAGGTTCCCACAGGTGGGATCTCCGGGGATCCCCTTTGATCACAGGAGAAATGATGCATTACACAGTTCCCACTGAAGCCATGTAGTGCATAGACATGTTGGGTCCTCCAGAACCATAGACACGTTTTAGTAACTTTGTAGACTCATGTTTCCTGTAGAGTATTTGAGATGACTAAATCACACACCAAGTGTTAGACGTGAAGCCCCAAAGATCCTCTTTATTCTTATTAGTTGAGCAGCTGGTGGAAACCCTTACCACTATGTCATCACGGTAACAAAAGAATCAGATACTGATGTATTGATTCCCTCGAATCTCCAATCCCTTGTTGGGGTTGGAAGCCATGTACGTGTTGTTCAAGGTCCAGAAGGGATGTAAAACCGCACCTGTAGTAAGGTCCAATTGTTGCCCGAAGTTGCCAAGATCGGGCAGCTAATGGACATTACATGCGGTTATGGTTTTGCCTGCATTCAATGATGGCAACTGGCACCTGACCCCTTTCATCTCAGAAGGTATACCTCCGAGACATGAAGAGGCCAGACGTGCGTATCGGGAGCAGAACAGGTAAGACCCTTGCCTGCTCTTGGGCCAATTGTCGTACACATTAGATAAGTTTTGGTTGAGCCCCCCATTTTTGGTGGAACCAGTCAATCATCTAATAAGTACATTGGTAGATGAAGGTAGATGGTGGTGTAGGGAGGGGTTGTGTGTTTTCGGGAGACAAGGTGTCAGCAGAGCAGTCTGTACACAGTGTTGGCCTGGCCCACCAGAGGAATGGAGGATCTTTCAGTGGGCCCCCAGCTTTAGAACCTGCACTAACACTGACTGACATGTTGTTTCTCACTGATTCTTCATTGGTGGGCCCCCAGGATCATTTTGACCGGTGGGCCCTAGATACCCCAGTCCGACACTGCCTGTACATGTGGTGTGGGAGATAATGGTGAGCTTAATGCTATCTTATGTATACGGCTAGATTTTACATTGCTGGCAGTCCCCAGTAAAATAAATGTCATCACTGACTACGATCGGCCACTGAAGTCCATGATTTCCTATAATCGTCCTATAGGCATCTTGTTATTTTTGCATGAAAAAGAACGAGATGAAATCGTCCGGATCCCCTGGCTAATAACCATCCTCCGATGTATTACTGTGTATCACCGATGCGGCCTCTGCTTTTATTGGCTAATTGACGTCTATGTATCCCGTATATAAGATGAACAGTTCATTGTCCGCCCTTCCTCACCGCATTAAAGATATTTTTTATTTTCTAAAAGCGTCTCCAATGATATGTTTGACTTGCCTGACTTCTAGCTCATCCTCTTTTTTCATTCCTCTCCTTTATATTGCTTCTTCATACCTGTCACTTAGAGCATAAGCTCGGATTTTAATGGAGATATGCTCTTCTTCCTGGAGGGGAACTTGCCTTGCAATCATATCAGGCACATCATTCTAAAAATGACTTAACCCCAGGAGCTGAACTCGTCCTCCCGTATGCAGCTCAATTAATAAAACAGAACTATCACAATCTTCCAAGGTCCTTTCAACCTTTTAAGTGTAATTAGTGATTCTAACTAAATGCAAAAATGTAGGAGAAGAAGACCTTCAGCCGGTAATGAAGGCGCGTACCTGCTTGGTGAATACTTTTATTGTGGCGTCTTATCAATAATGCAGAGAAATTCAGTGCTAATACCTGGAATTCAGAAGGCCAATATTTCTACAATGTAAAAGCTTGTTACTGACAAAAAAATCCAAAAAATGTTCATTGCCTGAAAAGCATCTCTCTAAGCAGCCAACCAGCTCCCTGCTCTGTACGGAGGAGCGAGAACCCCGAAACTGACTCCTACAGACGTCTTCCTTCTGGAAACAGATTCTGGTTTGGCTCATGAGAATTAGTTTTCTTCTTAGGAGGAGATCAAATTTGCATCAAAACCATCACGTGGCCCCTGCCCAGCCCCCATTGCACTTCTTAGAGCCACAGAAGGTCAGCAGGTGCCCTTCCAGTATGGTGAATAGGGATATTCTTAAACTTTCGAAGCGCATGAAAGCCAGTGCCCTACAGCACCAAAAACTTTCAAAAATGTAGCGTGGCATGGAAGCAGCAGCACAATGTCGGTGGCCATTACATCTGTACATTTTATCTATGGAGCCTCCAGACCATCAATCTCTTTAATGAGATTAAAGGACAAGGCTGGCAAAAACGATAAATCCAGTGTAGACAGGGGGGCTGCGGGCAGGCCTGTATTTAGAGTTCATGCTGCCCTAGGCACTTTGCACGCAGAGGCGCCCCCCCTCACCCCCCCCCCCCCCCCCCCCGCCGGTATATACCCTGGCACTTGGGTGCCGCTCTGCTTGATGCCCGCTGTTCTCATCAAACAGACGTGATGGAGGAAGGAAGGAGGCCGGGGGACTGGTTCTGTCCAGTGTTGGACTGGGGTACCTGGAGCCACCAATATACAACCAGTGAGACACGACATGCTGACCCGCTTCTTTCCTGAATTCATCTGTATCTGTGACAAATCTCAGAACACCCTCCATTTATACAGCTCTCAGGGTATGCTGGGAGTTGTAGTCTCTGAGAGGACAACCCTGTAATAAATCACTGTGTGCAGAGGCTCCTGGTGGCTGCAATCTGTGGGTGACAACCATCAGCCCTGAAGGTCCAGTAATACATCTGTCTACAGCAGCAGTTATCATAGGATTGTACTACTGTACTACAACTCCCAGCATATCCTGAGGGCTGCAGACTGTCAGTACATGCTGGGAGTTGTAGTGCCTGCAGCTGTTGTAGTTGGGTCCTGGGTGCATTATACACTGAATGCTTTGTGGCACATAAGAATAAAGAGATCTGTGGGGGCTCAGTGTAGGGAAGTGACCCCAGAACATCACTAATAGGGGATAGAACAAAAACATCTCCCCCCCCCCCCCATTAGTGATGTTCTGGGGTCACTTCCCTACACTGAGCCTCCACAGATCTATGTATTCTTATATGCCACAAAGCATCCAGTGTATGATGCACCTAGGACCCAACTACAGCAGCTGCAGGCACTACAACTCCCAGCATATCCTGAGGGCTGCAGACTGTTCTGGGAGTTGTAGTGCCTACAGCTGTTGTAGTTGGGTCCTGGAGGCGTTGCGGGAGATCAGAATACATAGATCTGTGGGGGCTCAGTGTAGGGAAGTGACCCCAGAACAGCACTAATAGGGGGGGGGGGGGGGAGATGTTTTTGTTCTATCCCCTATTAGTGATGTTCTGCGGTCACTTCCCTGCACTGAGCCCCCACAGATCTATGTATTCTTATATGCCACAAAGAATACAGTGTATAATGCACCTAGGACCCAACTACAACAGCTGCAGGCACTACAACTCCCAGCAAGTACTGACAGTCTGCAGCCCTCAGGATATGCTGGGAGTTGTAGTGCCTGCAGCTCTTGTAGTTGGGTCCTAGTTAAAAAGTTTGCACTAGTGTACTGTAGTGACCGCAGGGCTGTGTCAGTACACTACCGCAAACAATACACTGACCCTTATAGACCCCAATGGTACACAGGCTCTGCACACTATAGAAGTAATTACAGTGCAGTTACTAATGACTCACAGGTGACGTCTTCTCCGATTGCCGTCGCTAACTTTTTGCTTTCTTCTCCATCTGGCGCAGCATCATGAAGACTTCTCCGACCACAACTTGTCTGCAGGGGCAGCTGGGGGTGACTGGGAAAGGGAGGCAGCTGGGGCGACAGGGGGACTGGGGAAGGGGGGCAGCTGGGGGTGACAGGGGAAGGGAGGCAGCTGGGGAGGGACTGAGGAAGGGAGGCAGCTGGGGAGGGACTGAGGAAGGGAGGCAGCTGGGGAGGGACTGAGGAAGGGAGGCAGCTGGGGAGGGACTGAGGAAGGGAGGCAGCTGGGGAGGGACTGAGGAAGGGAGGCAGCTGGGGAGGGACTGAGGAAGGGAGGCAACTGGGGGAAAGGGAGAGCAGCTGGGGGAAAGGGAGAGCAGCTGGGGGAAAGGAAGCGCAGCTGGGGGGCAGGGGACCAGCAGGGAGGGGCAGCTAGGGTGGCAGGGGAGAAGCTGGGGTTCAGGGGGGGCTGGGGCTCAGGGGGAGAGGCTGGGGGGCAGGGAAGAAGCTGGGATTCAGGGGGAGAGGCTGGGGGTCAGAGGGAGAAGCTGTGGGTCAGGGGGAGGGGCTGGGAGGCTGGGGAGCAGCTGAGAATGCAGGGGAGAGAGGCTGGGGGCAGGGGAGAGGCTGAGAATGCAGGGGGGAGAGGTTGGGGACCAGGGGAGAGAGGCTGGGGTCAGGGAAGAGGCTGAGAATGCAGGGGGGAGAGGCTGGGGACCAGGGGAGAGGCTGGGGACCAGGGGAGAGGCTGAGGGTTAGGGGGAGAGTCTGGGGGGGGGGGCAGGGGAAAGAATGGGGAGCAGGGGAGAGGCTGGGGGGGCAGGGGAGAGGCTGGGGGGCAGGGGAGAGGCTGGGGGGCAGGGGAGAGGCTGAGGGTTAGGTGGAGAGGCTAAGGGGTTAGGTGGAGAGGCTGGGGGGGGGCAGGGGAGAGGCTGGGGGGGGGGGCAGGGGAGAGGCTGAGGGTTAGGGGGAGAGGCTGGGGGGCAGTGGGAGAGGCTGGGGGGCAGTGGGAGAGGTTGAGGGGCAGGGGAGAGGCTGGGGGGCAGGTGAGAGGCTGGGGGGCAGGTGAGAGGCTGGGGGGCAGGTGAGAAGCTGAGGGGCAGGTAAGAGGCTGGGGGGCAGGTGATAGGCTGAGGGGCAGGGGAGAGGCTGGGGGGGGCAGGGGAGAGGCTGAGAATGCAGGGGGGAGAGGTTGGGGACCAGGGGAGAGAGGCTGGGGTCAGGGAAGAGGCTGAGAATGCAGGGGGGAGAGGCTGGGGACCAGGGGAGAGGCTGAGGGTTAGGGGGAGAGTCTGGGGGGGGGCAGGGGAGAGGCTGGGGGGGGGCAGGGGAGAGGCTGGGGGGCAGGGGAGAGGCTGAGGGTTAGGTGGAGAGGCTGGGGGGCAGTGGGAGAGGCTGAGGTTTGGGGGGAGAGGCTGATGGTTAGGTGGAGAGGCTGGGGGAGCAGGGGAGAGGCTGGGGGGCAGGTGAGAGGCTGGGGGGCAGGTGAGAGGCTGGGGGGCAGGTGAGAGGCTGAGGGGCAGGTGAGAGGCTGGGGGGGGCAGGTGAGAGGCTGGGGGGGGCAGGTGAGAGGCTGGGGGGGCAGGGGAGAGGCTGGGGGGGGCAGGTGAGAGGCTGGGGGGGCAGGGGAGAGGCTGGGGGGGGCAGGTGAGAGGCTGGGGGGGCAGGGGAGAGGCTGTGGGGCTGGGGGGAGACGGAGCGGCCGGGAGCAGGCTGGTGGGCAGGCAGGCTGGTTCCCTCCCCCCATGCAGCGCCGAGGTCCGGGGTCCGGGGTGCGATGCAGGGGGTGAGCTTCCGGCACACACAGCCTGACAGAGGCCGGAAGCTCACAGCTGCAGCCCCGCGTTCCTGGATCTTCTCTCCTGCTAGGCGATGACGTCACATCACGTGAGCGCCGCCGAGCAGGAGAGAAGACCGCGGGGCTGCAGCTGGGAGCTTCCGGCCTCTGTCAGGCTGTGTGTGCCGGAAGCTCAACACCTGCCTCGCACCCCGGACCCCGGACCTCGGCGCTGCATGGGGGGAGGGAACCAGCCTGCCCACCCGCCTGCTCCCGGCCGCTCCGTCACACCTCCCCCCCCCCCCCCCGGCGCGGACTAGGCACCCGTGGGCCGGTGCCTACGGATGTTTTTTTTTTTTTTTTTTTTTTTTTTTAATAATAAAAAAAGTGTTCCCTGCGGGTGCCGCCCCCCCCCAGGGCGCCGCCCTAGGCACCGGACCACGGGTGCCTAGTGACAAATACGGCCCTGGCTGCGGGAACAATAATAAATATCAGTACTTACCCGTCCCTGTGACCTCACAGACCGTCACTGGCCTCCAGTTCATCCTAGGTTTTGTTGTCATCATGATCCGGTGGGAAGGGTCTGCTCAGCCAATCAATGACGGGCTGAGTGGGGATTCCTGAGCCAGGTTAGGACGTTGCCTCAGTGGGAGCTGCAGGACCTGGGTTGGGAAGTGTCAGGTCCACTAAGCAAGTCAGTGGCCGAGGCGGGACTGGATCAGTGATGTGCATCCACCAGTGCTGGGGCCGCGGAGGGAAGAGCATGTTCTTTCTTTTATCGTCTCCCTCATAGAAGCATAGAAGGTTGTCGACAGAAAAAGAGCACTTGGTCCATCTAGTCTGCCCTCTCCCTGGCACTTGTGAAAAAAAGAGGTGAGCCCGGATTTCTCCTTTAACCTCTATACATATCTTATATATATAGTAAAAAAACAGTAGCAGAACGGCACTGTGCACACTTCTAGTCAAAGCGGCTTCCAGCCAGTGGGTGCACGTCTCTCAGGTAGTCGACCCCCTACTCCACAGCATAAGTAATAAGAGATGGGAAGACGGCACTCCAATAGTGAAAAAATGCGTGATAATTTATTTACCCATACACATAATGCGACGTTTCGACTCAAGCATGAGTCTTTTTCAAGGCTTGAAACGTCGCATTACGTGTATGGGTGAATAAATTATTGCGCATTTTTTCACTATTGGAGTGCCGTCTATCCATCTCTTATTACTTATTATATATATATATATATATATATATATATATATATATATATATATTATATCTTATCAGAGAAAACTGTCTCCTTCTCCACTTACAAGACCCTTTGTCTGCCCCTTTCCTTCCTCCTAAACTCATAATTTACTCTGAATAACAGCTTGTGTCCACCTCCAGAAGTATCAGGTCTCTGAGGGATCAGTTGCAGCTGCCCATAAAAGCCTATGGAGAGAGAAGGGGGAAAAGATGGTGGTTAGAGAAGGGCAGAAGCAGCCAGAGAAACACACAAAGTCTAAAGCTGATTATGTGTCATTCAGTGCTGGGTTCACAGCTTACACTGCTGAGTACTGCTCTGAGTACTACGTCCTCCATGTTGCTTCTGCTTCTGAGTGATATTGAGGAGCAGGATCCCCTTTCTATATGTGCAGTGTATGGAGACTTCATAGCAGCTAGTCTGCACCCCCAAGCTCCAGGACTATTGAAAATGAAATATGAATCCCGCAGAAGGAAAAAATGGTGAAAAATGCCACATAGAAATGATAGAAAGACTAGAAATAGTGCTATCCCTCATGTACACATAAGTCACAACAGGTATGCTTTTAAAGGGGTATTCCCATCTCAACTAATATAGTTATACTTCTAGGACTCGTCAAGTTACAGATTCTTGCGTATAAATTCAAATGCAAACTTGTCTTCTTCTGATATGCTGCTTTTCCCCCCCAGTTGTTTAAAGCTCGCTGTCTAGGTTACCAACCACAGCTCTGCTCTAAAAGCATTGCTTTGGCCAGCTCCTCCCTCTCACTGTAGACAATGCATCATCCTCTAATGTCAAAGGAGGAATGGCTGGATCTTGTATCTAAGCTCAAGCCCTGCCCCTGAGTGATGTCACCACCTGTGATCGGCCCTTCCGGCCTACATCACCATCTCCCTGATATAAATATATATATATATATATATATATATATATATATCTTTATTGGTACATTTAGAAAGAGTGAGGTGTGATTACAGCATGTTGCCTTGTGCTGAATGATGTCACAGGGGGTGAATGCAGAAGGTGCTGCAGTCTCACTGATGTTCTGCAACAGCTTTGGGACAGGGAACGGGTAAAGGAGAAGAACAGTGAAAATTTTTATTAAAGTATTGTATTGCCCCCCAAAAGTTATACAAATCACTAATATACACTTATTAAGGGAAATGCTTATAAAGGGCTTTTTCCCTGCACTTACTACTGCATCAAGGCCTCACTTCCTGGATAACAGGGTGATGTCACTTCCTGGATAACATGGTGATGTCACTTCCTGGATAACATGGTGATGTCACTTCCTGGATAACATCGTGATGTCACTTCCTGGATAACATGGTGATGTCACTTCCTGGATACCATGGTGATGTTGCTTCCTGGATAACATGGTGATGTCGCTTCCTGGATAACATGGTGATATCACTTCCTGGATAACAGGGTGATGTCATTTCCTGGATAACATGGTGATGTCACTTCCTGGATAACATGGTGATGTAACTTCCTGGATAACATGGTGATGTCACTTCCTGGATAAAATGGTGATGTCACTTCCTGGATAACATGGTGATGTCACACTTCCTGGATAACATGATGATGTCACGACCCGACTCCCAGGGCTGTGCGGGCTGTGGCTGCTGGAGAGGATGATGGCAGAGGGACTCTGAGGGACACAGGGCACTGGAGGGACACTGACCATCCCCCTGACATCATCCTCTCCATCAGCCACAACCGTACAGCTCTGGGAGTCGGGCTGTGACATCACCATGTTATCCAGGAAGTGACATCATCATGTTATCCAGGAAGTGACATCACCATGTTATCCAGGAAGTGAAGCCTTGATGCAGTAGTAAGTGCAGGAAAAACAGCACTTTATGGGCATTTCCCGTAATAAGTGTATATTGGTGATTTGTATAACATTTGGGGGGCAATATGATACTTAAATAAAAAAAATTGCCGGACTTCTCCTTCAAGCAATGTATTCTGGGAATTGTAATACTGAGCAACTGTTCAATTGGATGTAGAAACAGAAAGTACAGAACTAAGACCACAATACAAATGTATTTTTGGTGGTTTCAGAACTTTGAAAGGCATTTAAGCAATGCTATATGCTTATGCAGCATGTTTTTTTTTTACTTGATAATGGGGTACCCCTTTAATAGAAAATGTATTGAGAAGATTTGTACCTAGAAAGGTGCTTGGCTTACCACAATGATCAAGGTCCGTGGGGGTCAAAACCATCAGTAACATTTAGGAGCACCATACTATGAATAATACAAAACATATTGTAATCAGACCAGCAGTTAGGACGGAACTTGCAGCAAAGTGTCAACCTGGAGACCACACCCACTTTCTTAAGATCACGCCCACAAATCATAAATACTGGATTGCCAGGAAAAGTTTTTCAGCAAATTTGGCATGGTCTGTGATCTGTGACTTTGTAAAGCAAATGTACCATACATTTCACATTAGCAGATCGGCACTGGCGCAGGGATCCCGGTGGCAGGGTGCTGTTCTTTTGCTGCGCAGCGACCCGGCTCTATGCACCGGATGCAGGCCCGCTGCCCCCAGTGTGATGATATCCCTCCTGTGACACGATTCCATTCTTTCTAATAAAGCTGCATCACATGGGGGAGGTGATATGGTCTATGGGGGGGGGAAGGGCAGTGGCCTGCATCCAGTGCATAGAGCCGGGTCGGGGCACAGCAAAAAACAGCACAGAGCACTTGAAGCAGGCGACGTTTCAGAAAACAAAAACAAAAAAACCCCCTGCCACCGGGATCCCCGCACCGGTGCCGATCTGCTAATGTTAAAAAAAAGTGATGTATGGTACATTCGCTTTAAAGCACGGTTTACACTAAAAACTAACATAAACGGGTTGGTAAATGTAAAGCGCTGAGTATATTACAGCTTCAACATAAAATTATAGTTTATTACATCTACAAACCAGAAACAATTGTGTAATGGACTAAAACCTGAATATATGCGCAAACAATTAAATAAGATTAGATAAAGAAAACCAACTTATTATTAGTATCATTTATTATTATTTATAATAGTAATAATAATTATTATTATCATTATTATTTATAATTATTTATTATTAATAATTATTATGTATTGTTAATATTATTTATTAATTTTATTTATAATTATTACATATTAATTATTATTATTATTATTATTTATATAAACCCAGGGGGATCAGAAAAATTCTTCAGATCCAGCGTCGCGTCAGAGCGTGGCGTGAAATCCCTGGGCTATGTGACAGATAAGTATTGGCCGTGATCCATAGACATATTGATTCTGGGGAAGCCTTGCATGTATCTTCTATGGCAGCCATGTTTTCTAGAGCGCTCAACTTGTTAACATATCTAGTCAAAGTGGAACACCGCCCTGTGGATGCTGATGGACTGTTGTGTGACATAAGAAGACGTCTCATCAGAGTCTGATCCCCCGACCATAGACAGAGGCCCGGACAGATTTACTAATCACATTGAACCTGAATTCTGGGGCACATATTAGGTATTTCTTTGCTAACAGTATGTGGCTTAAAGGGGTTCTCCAGCGCTACAAAAACATGGTCACTTTCTTACAGAGACAGCACCGCTCTTGTTTCCAGTTTGAGTGCAGGTTTTTTTTTTACTCGGTTCTGTTGAAGTTATTGGAGCTTAAAGGAGAAGTCCGGACAGACTTGTGCTGGGAAGGGGGAGGATAAAAGAAATAATATACTCTTACCTCCCCTGCTCCAGTGCTGGTGGCCACATACCGCCGCTCCAGTCCCCGGATCCCCGACTGCTTCCGGGTCTGAGCGGGGACCCAGGTCATGATGTCCACTCAGCCAGTCAGTGGCCATAATGGGGTCCCACATCGGCCACTGACTGGCTGAATGGACCGCTCAAGTCATGACCCGGGTCCCAGCTCAGACCAGTCAGAGGCAGGACATGGCTACAAGCACGGGAGCGGGGGAGGTAAGAGCATGTTATATCTTTTATCCTCCCCAACACCTACTAAAAAAAAAATAGGTCTCTCCGGACCTCTCCTTTAATTGCAAACCTCACTTGAACTGGAGACAAGAGCAGTGCTGTCTCTGGAAGAAAGTGGCCATGTTTTCGTAGCGCTGGATAACCCCTTTAAACACACACACACACACATATATATATATATATATATATATATATATATATATATATATATATATATATATAAAATATAACTATGTATAAATAATAAGGGATAGGTGATGGTCACTGCTCCTCTCCTCCCACTTCTTGCACAATGACTTTTTGGGTCACAGAGCATGCCTACAACACTCTCCCATAGAAGTCAAGAAGTGATGATGACAAGCCACCTCCCCCTTCTTGCATAGTAACTCTTTTTAGGTCACAGAGCACAACTACAGTATCCTCCCATAGAAGTCTATAGGTAATGGTCACAGCTTTTTTATTCCTCTCAGCAGTGACTCCACATTGCAGCAGTCTCTGTATAGATACCAATAACAAAGAGTCATGGCAAAAGCTCCTCTCCTCTCAATGGCTGCACTATGACTCCTTCTCAGGTCCTAGAGCATGCACTTTCCCATAAAAGTCAATGGCCACAGCTCTCCTCCCCATCCATGCATAATTAATATCCTTTCTCATACTCATACCATACTCATCCATTGAAGTCAATAGATCATGGTCGCAGTTTACTCCTCCCCCCCTTCAGCATAATAAGATAACATTGGTCCCCTCCTCCTCTGTTGACAAAGGATTCCTTGTAAAAACACATCCTATTGTGCCAATTTTTTTTTATTGTTTACCTGCTAAACCAGCGAGAAAGATATTGGTGAGTGCCGGGATTTCTTTCTATAATACTACTACCGTGTTTCCCTGAAAATCAGACACCCTCCTAAAATAAGACACACCACAACTACCCAACCGGCTGGCCTAAAGTAAGGCATCCCCCCAAAAATAACGTGCCCCTATGCTAAGTTAGGCACCCCCCAAAAGTAAGACACTCTCCGAAAGCAAGGCCGTCCGTTGCGACCCAGGACTCACCTAATCCCCATGTGGAACTTCACAACTTGTGCTGCAGGCAGCTTGGTCCATGGCCCCCATCCCCCGCCCAATCCCGCCGCACGTCCCAACGCACAATGACACTCGCCGGGGGGGGGGGGGGGGGTTGTGGGGTATGGGGTTGAAATAAGACATAGAGGGAGATTTATCAAACTGGTGTACAGTAGAATTGTCTCAGTTGCCCCTAGCAACCAATCAGATTCCACCTTTCATTTCTCACAGATTTTTAGGAGGAATCTAATTGGCTGCTAGGGGCAACTGAGAACATTCTACTTTACACCAGTTTGATAAATCTCCCCCATAGTGCCTGTTTTTGAGCAAAATTTTATATAAGGCACATGGTGGAGTGTTCTCTGCCACTTGTCATCCATAGAGTATTGTCCTTCACTTAATTTACCTCTTCATCTCTGACTTTTTTTTTCTAGGTCACAGAGCATGCCCACAAAACTTTCCAATAAAAGTCAATGAGTGATCTCCAGACTTGAGCTTCCTACAGGCCACATGGATGCAGAAGACATTGCTCTAATGCCGGGGTAGGGAACTTCGGCTCTTCAGCTGTTGCAAATCTACAACCAGTGTCGGACTGGCCCACCAGAGGACTGGAGGATCCTACACTGGGCCCCCAGCTTTAGAACCTGCCCTAACACTGACTGACAGGTCGTTTTGTAACTGGTTCTGTATTGGTGGGCTCCCAGGATCATTTCCCTCTGGTGCGCCCCACATACAGTCAGACACTGACTACTACTCCCATCAGACCTGGACTGGCTTTAGCTTTGGTTGTCCAGGCATGATGGACATTGTAGTTTTGCTCTAAAAGCTGTAAAAAGCAGCTCAGGCAAGATGGCCGCCCTCATGATCATGTACAGAAAATAGAATAACCAAAAAAAAACTACTTTAGAAAACAAAAACAGATAACATTCACCCCCATACGTATCGCTATCTCTTTTTTAATCAGCTAAAAATAGATAATTTATTCCCTTTAAATACCAACCCTATTATCGTTACCCGTCACCGCCATTATCGCTGAACGCTGAGGACACGGTATAACGCTGCATCACTTGCAATTTCCTTGGTGCTAAGTACACGTCCGATATACGTTCCCCTCCGCCCCTCCCCCTATACCGCCACCCATAAGAATTCCGTGAATTGCGTTCGCCGCCATTCCGGTAGAGAAGAGCGAGCGTCTTAGCAGTAATTAGTCGCAATGAAATTTGAGGAAAAGATAAAGACTGTTGAACTCCGAGGATGTTGACCTCTTTTTTTTTTTTCTTCCTTAACCGGTAGCGAAGGCGTCGCACGCCGCAATGAAGGTTTAATGTAAGTTAGCAGATCTGAGCGGCGCGGGGAAGGCTTTAATGCTTGGCAGGTCTGTACATTTTATTTATGAAATCAAAGCTACAACCTCGAGTTTTACTCACTCCAAGACATAAAAGAGATTCAGAAGTCAACCAAATCATCTTGTAATTAATGTTACCGCGCACGCCCAAGACATTAGAATGTTAACCGTGTTAGAACGGCGCGCTCCGGAATACAGAGTGAGGGCTTTATTAGAGGGAAATTCAGCGCAGATGTCATCCACCCTAATTGAAGACATCAGGGCGCCCGCTGCTTTTCCCTATCAGTGGCGGCTGAGGAGGACGGGAATTTTTTTTTTTTTTCCCTCCTCCTCCGTTTTTTAATTTATGCATTTTCCTTACTGCTAGAATCTGCTCTCATTATTAGTCTATCTTGTCAGTCATTTGCATTTCAAGTGCTGGGACTGTGGGGTACCAGCTAGCAGCCTTAGAAGAATACTTCAAGGGGTTACACTATCAAATAGCAGCAGAGTATCAGAGTGAATCTGACATCTGGGTTATCCTATTCCCAGATGCGCGGCAGTGTCATTAGCGGGATTAATCTTAGCTTTAATTTCATAATGATTTTTATTCTAATGTATGTGAATGAACACAAAGTCTCTTGACTCATTATCACCAATTTACCCGAGATATGTAATCAGCCTCTTCTATTCACCAACATTTATTTTTGCTAATACATCTAAAATTGTAGATTAAGCAAATATAGTTAGTTCCAGCTGAGCGCGCGCCGGGCGAGGTGGCGCCGCAACCGTTTAGGTTTTAATTAAAGCCCCATTAATGCTTATTGTCATTTAAATATTATGGATTGACCAAAATATTTTCCCTCGGAACGTCGATGTCATCTTTCAGTTTGCTTCCTGCTCTGCCAGATTGGGATAAACACCGACCTTTTTTTTTTTTTTAGTTACAGTAACGTTTTTTTTTTAATTCTCGAGAAAGGAAAAAAAAAAGGTGAAAAAAAATGTAATTTTTTTTTCTCAATTAGTCGCTCTTCCTCTTCTCCGTTCCCAACTGTGCTCGGCGCCTGCACGGTTTCACAGCCCGTAGCTGAAATATTAACATTTGCTTTAAATTTGTAAAACACCTTTTGGCTGTTTTTTTTTGCATAAATTATAGGGAGGTAAAAAAAAATAATAAAAAAATTAAAGTGATTTGGGGAAAATAAAAAGTGATGCGCGTGCATGATACCGATAAAAATGGGACATGTTGGTTATAGAGACACATTAAAGGGGTTTCTGACTATTTTTTTGTAATCTAATCGACTGGTGTCAGAAAGTTATATATGTTTGTAAATTATTTCTAATTAAAAATCTCTAGTCTTTCAGTACTTATTAGCTGCTGTATGTCCTGCAAGAAGTGGTGTATTCTCTCCAGTCTGGCACAGTGCTCTCTGCTGCCACCTCTGTCCATGTCAGGAACTATCCAGAGCAGCAGCAATAGAAAACCTAAAAAAAAATAGAAAACCTCTCCCGCTCTGGACAGTTCCTGACATGGACAGAGATGGCAGCAGAGAGCACTGTGTCAGACTGGAGAGAATACACCACTTCCTGCAGGACATACAGCAGCTGATAAGTACTGGAAGACTGGAGATTTTTACATAGAAGTAAATTACAAAACTATATAACTTTCTGAAACCAGTTTATTTCAGAACTCTTTTTAGATTTTTCCCCGGAGTACTCCTTTAAGTTACAAACAGACAGGGTAAGACAATACAAAACACTACAATATAATATGTATAGCACATACATAACGTAATAGACTTTTTCTTAAAGACTCTGCACCCCCCAAACCACTCGTACCTTCGGATAGCTGCTTTTAATCCAAGATCTGTCCTGGGCTCCGTTCGACAGCTGATGCAGTTATTGTCATAAAAAATGAATTTTAAAATTGCAGCTCCGTGCCCTATGGGAGTATCTGTGCCCTAACTTTGCACCACCCCTCCGTCCCTCCTCCCCACCCTCTTCATCATTAGGAATGCTCCAGGCAGATTGCCTCCTATTCCTCACCTGTGGCAGCCCGGCACATGGGCTGGATCGTTAAGCACCTGTGCAATGTTCAAACAGAAGTAAATGTTCCAGTGGCATTCCTAATGATGAAGAGGGTGGGGAGGAGGGATGGAGGGGTGGTGCAAAGTTAGGGCACAGATACGCCCGTTGGGCACGGAGCTGCGATTTTAAAATTAATTTTTTATGACAATAACTGCATCACCTGCCGATCGGACCCCCTATCTGCTGTTTCTGGAAGTAAGCGGCCATGTTTTTCTAAGCCTGGACAACCCCTTTAATGGCTGATTTGGACTCATAGTCCAGCTTAGGGTGAGAGTGAGAGTAAGCAGTAATATGCACAGCATCACCACTTACCCATTATACTGTATAGATAGCATATATGTTGCCCCCGGGGCGGCATGGTGGCTCCGTGGTTAGCACCATCCTGCCAACATCTACAAGTAGTCTGTATCTTTTCCGAGGGTTTGCTCCAAGGAAACTGTGTGATGCCCATAAGGAAGTAGGAGTACTCCAGGGAAAGTCTATAGTATCATGGTGGAGGGCCTTGGCTGGACCCTGAGTATCTTTCTGTGGTGTTCAGCCACCTATGTAATAGGGGGGGCTTCATGTGGTGATATTGTTAAGGACCCCAGGGGTATCTGGATGCCGGTGTGCCCATGATGTTAAGTGCAAATGAACTGAACCAGACACAGGTGTGAACATGAACAGAAACGACAACTTTATTCAAGGAAATTCTCCAGTGCACCACAACCTATTAACGTACATCGGCCTGTACACAGGTACGCCTGCTCCTCCATACTCACTGTATGCCTTGCCGCACAGCTAACAGTGGGTGCAGAGTGGCACAGGATAGGGGACAAAGTATGAGATCATGGGGGTGCGATCTCCCAACCCCCCGATGACCTCTGTATTAGACTTCGGGTTCTGCGTTCTGAATAGAGCCGCAGGTACAGCACGTGACCCTCGGCTTTATTTATTCCTATAGAGATGCCGGAGAGAGTACAGCATTCCTCTTGGTTACTCAGCTCTTTTTGGCACCTCCAAAGGAATGAATAAAGCTGCGGATCACGTGCTGTACCTCCTGTTCTATTCATAACACAGAAACCGAGGGAGCCGATATGGAGATCGAACCTCCAGTTATCTATTATCCTGTGCATGTTAATTTTTCTTGGAATACCACTTTAAAATTGCCGCTTACCTCTGGATGGCTGCATACTCCTTATGCCTTATGTCTCGGTGTACAAGAGCAGGGACATCTGCATTTAACAGGTGTCCCTGCTCCTGTAAGTGATTCACCTGTAGGAAACCTGAAAAAATCCTGAGTGAAATTCATTCATTTCCAGCCACTACAGGACAACTAGAGGTCAACAAAAGTTACCTCTCTTCAGTATAGTTTACAGGTATAGCGGCTTATTACGTGCCGTAAATTATAGATGCTCAGGAAACAGCAGCCTTGCGCTTCACGTCTACAACCACAAATGCTATCAATAGAAAATTTTTGGCTGATGTTGTTGTTCTTGCGGCTTCAAGGCTATAAAAGCGGCGGCGCTCAGCCTGTTAACGGGCCAGGAGATTGGGAATCTCATCGTGAACTCTTCTAAGCCATTACCCACAACACACTGGATTACAGATTAATATTTTACCGGCTTCCAACATTTCAAGCATGTGAAGGAACTCTGGGCGATCTGCCATGGAATTCAGGAGTTTTTAATTTTTACACTTTCTGAATCATGGTCTTTTGCTGCATTTCGCCCCGGAGCCCTACCCCGTGTCCGGCACAACCGCCGCGCCGACTGTGATCCTATTGTGTAAAGCCTGCCCCGTGCCAGCTGCGCGGCCAACTCTCCATGAAGCAGTTTATTATTGATGGATAAAATGTTCAAACATTTAAGCAAACGAAAGACATCCTTGCATTCTTAATGAATTAATTGATGCCATCCGAAATGCCAACATGCTTATTTCCCGCCACCTGCAACGCCGACACAGGTTCCGTTCTTCCTCGGAATATTAATTTTTTTTTTTTTTTTAACATCTTGTTAATTCTCGGGAAGCCGATCCTGCAAACATATTAGTAAAGAGTAAATATTGAATTTAAAACAAAACTACCGGCTTGGTCGTCGTCTGTACACGGGGTAGGATTTGAAGCGGGATTTAGATTTCCATGGCTTCTAATTAAGTAGCGATAATCAGGCTTTCTGCTTAGGGTCACTTCCTGGGAGTGATTTCGGTTATTAAAATGCATGTTTGTGTTTGTTCTGCTTTACGCGCTCCAACCCATGGCTTTTAATATAGCAGTAAATATGCAAATGGGTGTTTCATTTTAGTGTGCAATTTATAGCAATCTTCTCTCATTTTCCGAAAGGGCAAGAGTGAGACCTTGTCATTCATTCCTTTTTTTTTTTTTAACTTAAGCTAAACTAATTACGAGGCTCTTTCTCATGGAACGCTAAAAAGTGCGCGGCGAGCGACATAACAGGGAATGTGACAGATTTGGCTCGAATGTGAGAGCCTTGCATTTAGCTTCTCCTGCACACAAGGATGGCCTTCAGCGCTATGTGAATGTCAACGCTGGTTGATAGATAATTTAGAAATTACATCAGTTAGATCTACATCTGAGGAAGTGACTGCTGGAAACCTTTTCAAATGGCTATAAAAATAAATAAATAAATAAACAGCGCACGTCTAATGCAATTGTAAGAAGAAAAAAAAAATAAGGGAAGGTAATATTTAAAGGGGCATTATGCTTCTTGACAAATTCTGTGTCCTGGGCTATGATATCCAAGTATAGTTACAGCCAACTATTTTCCATTGATCTGGTTATATATATTACAATGTCCGAATCCACAAAACAATCATCTCATGTATAAGAGGGCCTCCCAACTCTAGCGACAACAAATGTCGGTGGAGCGCCAATCCTTGGCTTCTGAAGGGATCACGCAATAACCTTCTCCTCCTCCCCATTCAAGGCAGGTGTATGGTCCCTTCTGATGAGTGGAGTTGCTGAACTGTTAAGTTTCTGCAATGGTTTTTGGACCTGAATGCTCAGCATTTGATTCCCGGCATCTGGATAAGTTAGATTCATGGTTTCTTGGCAGCCCTAGGGTGGTATGTAACACCAAGAGTCAAATGCCGAGCGTTCAGTCCAGGGAACATTGCCAGACCCAAACAATTTGGCAACTCCACTCAACACTAATGGTCCCCAAAGCTCAGGGGTTGTGAGGTCAACAGCTATCTTGAATGTATTTCTGGCTGGCTGGCCCACCTTCAAAACTCAACCCGTATGAATGGATGATTGTGGGGGATCCGACTCCCTATGATCTCAAGCACAGGATAGAGCAGTGGCCACATAGGCACACTGCCACGTCCACTGGTTAGACCCTTTACAATCTGGTGTATAGGGGATATGTCTTAATGGCGGGGAAACCCCTTTGAACTCAGAGAAGAACCTCTTCTTCTTTTCAGGCTTTACTCTCTGGCTCCACCTTTGCTGTTCCTATAGGCAGAACCCAGAATACAATCTTGGGTGGGGATTGTGGGAAATACAAACAGAGATACAACACACATTATAACCCATTTATGTAAAATTTGCCGAGTCGGGGTTAGAATAGAAAATAAATGTATATTTTTCTAGTCTCGGTCCCTCCGCATGTCCCCGCTTTTACCTCTATCCAGCCCCCCCCATCTTTCTTCGTTCTGAGATGAGCACACAGGAGCAGGACCGTCACCCAATCACCAGCTGCGATGGGACATTAGTGATTGGCCTGCTTCCGTGCAGGAAGAAGATAGAGAATTGGTGAGACCAAATGGAGGGAAACAATGTGGGTGGATAGGGCTAGGTAAGTATAGCTATATTTTCTATTTAAACTTGGCTCTACCAACAAAAAATGTTGGATAACCCCTAAATAGACACCTCAAATCAGATCCCAAAATAAATACAAACCGCAGACAAGACCCCCGAAAAATTACACAAGACAAATTATATCCCAGACCGAACCTTACTATAGACCCCAGACCAGTACCCAAAATTAACACAGTCATGGTGCTGCCAGAAGTTCAGGTACCTATGGAAACAATCACACCAGCTGGGTTCCATGCATGAGCCCCATTCTGATTCAGTAGGATTCGCGCATGAAACTGACCTGGCATGGTTGCATTAATGTATACCCAAACTTCCGATGGCATGAGCAACTGCATGCTGATTGGTTTAGGGAACACTTTAAAGGGGAACTTTAAAGGGGAACTATCAACAAGTTAGAAGAATCTAACTTGCTGATAGCTCCCTAGCGGACACGGGGTGCCAAGGATAATGGGATGTCTCTTTCCTTCCTCCTTGGTGCCGTTCCCCTGCTGTCAGCAGTGTAATCCTTGGTCCAGAGCACCATTAGAAGCCCCCAGAGCAGGCCACCTTGTGTGATGGGGCAATGCTCCTAACGGTGCTCCAGACTGAGGATTACACTTTTAACAGCACAGGCACGGCGCCGAGGAGGAAGGTAAGAGTCATACCATCCTCCTCGATGCCCCATGCACACTAGAGAGCTATAAGAAGGTTAGATTCGTCTAACCTGCTGATAGTTCCCCTTTAATAAATCCCTATGCAAATCCTTTAAAAAAATCAATCAGCCAAAAAGGCCCTAAAAAATTACTTTTATGTCTGCCCCCTCTTCTATGTCTGTATGTCGGCCAGAGAAGAGTAACACATGAATGCAGAATCCGACTACAGACTTCTCAGTTTGTAGTCTGTAACTATGGAGACACATAGCTCTGCTTAGATACATACATAACAGGATGTTTCTTACCAGGGTTATTCGCAGAGTTGCTTATTTCAATATGTTACCTGCACAGGAGCCATAAGCAATGGCAATTATCTATTGGGATAAGGAAATGGTGTACAGCCGATGGTCTATATAGCGTTTAATGGTGCCTAGCCCATGGTTTATATGGTGTTTAATGGTGCCTAGCCGATGGTTTATATGGTGTTTAATGGTGCCCAGCCGATGGTTTATATGGCGTCTATGACTTTCTACTCCTTATATATTCAGACACAAATACAACATATCATTTAGTTGCAGCCAAAATCAAAGCAATGCCAACACAATGTGGTAAAGAGGAAGCGAGCGTCAATAACAGCCGAGCAACCTCTCCATCCGGCTCCGAGTGATGCAACTTAATGACTCAATGAGAAATCCCCTAACATGACGCTTCATGCACAATGATATAAATGCTGTGGGAGCGATCCGAGCCGATGAAGCGATGGGCTGGCCATGACACATGACTTATGTATTGCTGCCAAAATTATCAAATCATTTGGGTGAAGTCTTGAGTCCTGCGGATGAGCGGATGCTCTTTAGGCCGATCTCTCAGAAAAGCTTAGAACGTATTGGTATTTATCACAATAATTGAGATGTCAAAAGGCAGCGGCAGTGATTCAGAACTCTCTACCCCGCGTATATCCATGTACGCGTCAGGGACAGAATGGAGATAATGATGGCCTTCTCCCTTCTAGTCTTTGCACAATCTGTTTATTTTCCCATTTTGCTGGTGCTTTTTAATTTGACGTTAAAGAGCGTTTCACTTAAAATAAAGTTATAATAAGAAAAAATTAAAAAGTCTGCAAGATGTTCTCTACCATGAGTATACGTCTATGAATATGAATGACGGTAACTAATGGTGCCCATTACAGTCCCTTAGAGTCATCACTCAGTTTTCTATAGGCCCTAAACGCCTATAAATCTCCATTGTTCTGCAGAATTACATCTCCGTCTCTCCTAATCCTATTGATCTACTTGTGGAAGTGTCAGTTTATATTGTTGCGTTGGCATTTTATTCATGAGCCAGGAGGCTAGGAGCGAGCGGAGCTATAGGTTCCTCCCAGATAAGTGCTGTCAAGTCTAAGAAAAAAAAAAAAAAGCCAATCCTCGCCTACGATCTATGGCGGTCTACCCAGAGACCGGGGATGTGAAGATTTGCAACTTGTCGTAACTATATTTGTTCCCAAATAGTCATTGACGGAAACCATCTGGTGCTCAGACGACACAAAGCGCTCGAGGGCAAAATTTTTGCTAAATTAACAATAACGTTATCGTTATCCTATTAATATCGGAAAGTGATCAGATCCCGTCAGATCCGTCTCTTGCATCTTTACGCGTTGAGCTCAGAAATTTCAAATTAGAAGCTTAAATTTCGATTTGTAGACGGGAGCGTTGCGGGGATTGGGGAATCTCAGGTGATATCTGTTTCTTTGATGTAAGGTTGTGGCATGTGTCAGACTCCATGCTAATAAGGATTGCCGTGTCTAAATATTTAGAAAACAGCGAGTCATTAATGGCTCCTCATTTACATCTTTATGTGTGTTAATTTGGCTTCTTACAGACGACTTAGTCTGGTAACGTTGCGGTCGGCGCTTGGCATGCTGTTTTCATTACTCCTATTGATTTATTGGAAAGTACAACAGTTTCTTTGAAATGTTCAAAGCAGATTCCCCCCTTGCCTTGGGGATATATGGAAATACTCTAATTCTCCATATATATGCATATGCACCGGTAGACGGCCGGGATGGCATTGTCTCCGCTCTTCTATCTTTTTTAAAATGACAAGAAAATATAAGGCGGCGGATAGATCCATCACTAAACAAACGAAAGATGAAAACCTTTCTCAATCTACATTTTTTTTTCCTTTCTGAGAAGCAGTTGGAACACGTCCCTGTAAACAACCGTCCTGAACCATGCATATATCTAGGCAGACAAATGGTTGACAGGAGGTGTTGTTAGGAACGGAATGGCATACACATCATTAGCTGGGTTATGAGACAAGATGCCTGGCAATTTTTATTCCTCTTCTCTTTTGTGCCGGGTTTGTGCTAACTCTGGGAATGATCTGTCAATTTGTAAACTTTAAATAAATATTTAAATAGTGACAATTAAACAGGGCTGTCTGGGGGAGCGAGGCGTCCCGTGTCACTCACCCAGCCGCCAAATACATATGTGATGCATAGTGCTGACTTATAATATCTATTGTCAGATAGCTAGGCCGCCTCTAATGTTTCACTATACCCTGTAATTTGACACAGAACTAGTCTGAATGCCGATTATTGGGAAAATCCAGAGCAATCACCGTCGTACATACATGGCAGTTTTACACCAAATCATATAATTATTCTATTTATAGTATTTATTTATTATTTTATATTATTTTTTTTTATTATTTTATATTATTTTTATTTATATTTAATAATAATAATAATAATAATAATAATAATAATAATAATTAATAATAATAATAATTATTATTAGTATTATTACTACTATTACTATTTTTTTTCCTTATCCTTTTCATTATTCCTTTAGGAAACAAATGTATCAACTGTATTTTTTTTTTTTACTTAAAGGGGTACTCCAATTATTATTTTTTTCTTTCAAATCAATTAGTGTAAAAAAAATTGTATAGACTTGTAATTAACTTCTATTTATATATCGTAAGTCTTCCAGCTGCTGTATGCCCTGCAGGAAGTGTTGTATTCTCTCCAGTCTGACATAGTGCTCTCTGCTGCCACCTCTGTCCATGTCAGGAACTGTCCAGAGCAGAACCAATTCCCAATAGAAAATCTCTCCTGCTCTGGACAGAGGTGGCAGCAGAGAGCACTGTGTCAGACTGGAGAAAATACACCACTTCCTGCAGGACATACAGCAGCTTATAAGTACTGGAAGACTGGAGATTTTTAAATAGAAGTAAATTACAAATCTGTATAAGGTTTTGAAACTTTTTTTTTCTGGAGTACCCCTTCAAACTAAATACTGGCACTCATCCTTTTCTTTTTCTGTTTTATTTGTATCTGAATGTAATTTGTACCTGAGAACCATGGATTATAGGAAATTGAAGGTAACGCATTGACTTTTATTGGAGAATTTTCTAGGCACGCTGTGTGACCTGTGCAGAGATCATTGTGCAAGCAGGTGTAGAGGTGAATGATTATAGTATTGACTTATATATGTGAGTGGTGAGCATGCCGTGTGACCTGGACAGCTGCTATGCATCATGGAGTAGACGTCTGTCCAAAAGTAACAAAAATGAGCTCACACTAAGCTTCTACTCCTCACTGATTTGACAGTTTTCCCCATTGCACCCCTGTATCTCACCCTTGAAGGGATTTTTTTTCTTAATCTTTTCCCTTTTGACGAGATGAAGAATTTCTCCAAACATCTGTTCTCCTGCCAGCGCCACCAAATCATCGTTTTGCATTTGTTAGCATAAGGCTAAAACTATTATTAATTATTTATTGTGGTGAGGAAGAGGATGGCAGCTCAGTGACAGCCGGCACGTACCCAGCATCTGTCACCTGGGGTGCATGGCAGCCTGACTGGCCGGATCTGTGCAGAACCATTGCTTTATCTCACCTACCAGGGCCTTATGGGTGAGATAGTGAGATATAGAGCATGTGGCCAATGTCACGCACCTCAGCAGCCATATTTATGGACTTTCCTACGACAACATTTGGCATCCAGAGAAGAGACATATTACTCCTGTCCTATAACTGATTATAAGGTATTAGGTTATCGGTAAAACATCTAAGTAAAAGGTAAAGTACTATAATAGGCCGACACCTGGAGTTATTCATGTGTCAATTTATTTATTTTTTTACTATTGACACAAATATAAAAAGTTCTGTACAGAAGAGTCTTGTCACCCCGTTCTTCACTTACGGCCCCTAAATGAATGAGGCGTTCTCTGGTGTGCAGTAGGATGTATACATTAAATGGGCGCTCGTCCTGTCACTTCTCTTCTAACATATTCATGGAACTCGGATATTTCATCCAAAAAAGAGTAAGAGGAGAAGTGGAGGAGGAAAGCGCGGTCATGCATGTTATATAGTGCGGAGAAGGATGCCACCCAGTCACTCAGCACAGAATTAAGCACTATACATATGTAGAACGTAAATGCCTGGGAAATATGAAATATTCATTCTTTCCCCTCCCTACATTTTTTTTAAAGTTTATATTAATTTACATTTGCATACATTTTTATGTCATTTGTAGCATTGTACAGTTTTATTGTAAGTTATTTGAGCTCAACAATGTAATGTTTGAGGAGTGTTTTATCGGAATTTTTTTTTAACGGGAATCTATTGACAATTACCTATAACCTCCTTAATCTAATAGGGTAGGACAGAGCACACCTGACCCCCTGGTAGTGCCCCGGATACTTACCCCATCCTGCAAGCCCCGATCCAGGAGCCGGTTTGGCCAGGGAGAAATTGCCGCCCAACGGTCTGTGTGCCGATATGTAAATGATAGGAGATGAGTCCGATGTCTATAGGAAATCACTGGAGCAGGACGGGGTAAGTATCCGGGGCTCTTCCTGGTGGGTCGGATAAGCTCTGCCCCGAGTGCTGGGGTGAAAGGTTTCCTTTAACATTTATTAACGTCTAAAGTAGGGCAAGTGGGGTACTGGGGGCAGTCCCTTGACCCTCAGTGCCTGATCCACCTGCCCATTGGCTCCTGGAGAGTGCCTACTGTTCTAAGCCTTTAAAGGGGTTGTGCCATTAAGATAAATAAGTCTAAAATTTATCAAAACATATTACATATGTACATACAACCTATTTCCCCCAGTTACAGCCTGCCCTTGGGCTTATACTAAGGTGGTCACACATGCTCAGCCCAACTGCAATCTACTAATCTGTCCTACTAGTACTGGCGGTTGGTCTCCACTGCAAAAGTGAGCAAGGGAGATTGTGGAAAAATGTGCGTGCTGTGAATGGGAACAGAAGGGTGACAGTCCAGAGTGGAAACTAGGAAGCAATCAGATCCATGAGGGAGAAGAACAGTACATGGATATAAGTTATTTTACTTAAAGCAGCACATTTGCATTTCTTTAAGTATATGTATGTCCTACACATCTGATTTTACCAACTTTCCTTTGTGGGACAATCCCTTTAAGGCCTTTGAGGGGCTTTTTTCAATTTGGACAAATATTTTTAATGTTAGGGCCCTTGGGCGTTAAGCTAATCGGCGATCCAGCAAAAGGTGTTTCCTTGCAGCACCCCTACAGGGAAAATGAAGCATTACACAGTGCCCACTGAAATAAATGGGCTTTGTATGTAATTGACAAAGCATGCTGGGTCCTCCAGAGTGAGGCATACTCTTAACACCCAACTCACAATGGGCGATGATTGGGAGCCCCCTATTTGGTTATTTTAAAAATAGGTCTTTTTCTGTCTTTCTCTCATTGCCTTGTATATGGATCACGTCCCTTGTACCTACAGTTCTCGTAGCTACAGCTGATACAAACTCATAGACCAACTCACCAGTCAAATTCCTTCAAATCCCTAAGGCTAGCGTTGAGCGGAGATGACCAACTGTTCAGGTTCGGCAACGTTCTTCGAACCTGAACTCACGGCATTTGACTCTCTGCGTCAGGAAAAGTTGGATGCAGCCCTACGGCTGCCAGGACAACGTGGATACAGCCAATGGCCTATAGCGGCATCCATGTTTTCCAGGATTCCATCTTCTCCAGACATTCAGGTTTGGAGAACGTTGCCGAATCTGACCAGTTGTGCATCTCCACTCAACTCTACCTCAAACCTAACGACTTTCCTCTCTGGCCACACAACAAACAAACCACAGTATTCAATTACATTGTCATAAATCCAGTCTCTTAATTCCCTTTGAAGTGCACCGCCTTCCTGCGCCTTTGTTACAGCACCTACCTGCAACTCGATTAACATCGGCTCCACCGTAAATATTACAGCCCGGTAGAACACAATAAAATACAGGCCCCCCCCCCCATCTTGTGTTCTCTCTTCTTACCCTGAATATTAATGGGCATCGAGTGAAAATATTATTTAGTGTAACAAGGTGAAGAGGTAAGTGACGGCGAGAAGATTGGCACGCGTTCGTCTCTAATGCACTTAATCAAGATTTACGGGCGGTCGCGGAGATGCTTAATCTTTTATCATTACATACATTTTAATAGCAAGTTTGGTAATCAGTAGCTCGGAAGAACCTATTAGAAGTGAATGAAAGCAAGCGGAAAGCAAAGGGGTCGCCCCTTTCTGTTCTTTTTCTGCATTTTTTTTTTTTTTTTACAATTCTAAAGAACTCATCAGCGGTGGAGAGCGTAGCGCGCAGTCTTCCTTGGCTCATATATATGTATATTATCTTCACCTACTGTGGCATATCAGCTGCCATGCTTGTTATCCGGCTCTAGCCTCCCATTAACAGAATCCCTGGTGGAAAGCCGTTTCTCTACATTATATTGTAATGCTCTTGTTAATGATAAATTGATGAAGAGCTGCTTTTTTAGATTAGGTGAGTGGTCCTTTGATAATGGGGTTGGACTCAAGCCAGGGGTTTTATTCAACTTTGCCTGGAGGGTGAGAACTAACTAAAATATTCTTTTCTTGCCTTCACTTAGAAAGTGAGACTTAAAGAATTTGCGCTTCACCTTTTTTTAGAGGAAAAAATTAAAAATCTTTTATATAGTTTTTATACTTCTCTATTTTCTTGCCGCTTGTCTTTTTTTTTTTTTTAAGGCAGCTGGTAATTAATTTACATGGGATCCTATTTACATTGTACTTTAATTAAATTGATTGTTTTCGGGACTAGCTTTGACAGATAAAATGGTGTTAAATGCCACTTTGTTCTCATTGGGCAGGGTGCGGAGTTATTTATGCACTGACATTTTTGATTTTTTTTCAATGACTTTGCACAATTAAATTAAAGTAAATTGAGTAGAATGAGTTTTAGGAGGGATGGAAGCCGGATAGGGATCGATAGAGGCAGGGGGGCTTGGGAGTAAAAGAATAATGATTCTCCTTGAGGAGAACACCAAGCTGTGGGTGGAGACTTATAGGCAGTGCAAGGCTCCCTGGGAAAAATATGCAAAATAGCTCTCCTAAAAGGAGAGAAGTCTCTGCTGGAAGCTGTATAGAAGATGCCTGAGCTCCAGATTTATAGGGTTACTATGTACTTATACATAATAACGTTGCACATTTAACATGGTGATGCAATATCAGATCTTAAAGGGGTAATTCCACCTAAATATTTATGGCCTGGATTTGCCATTAATGTCTGAGAGATGTGAGTCCTTCCACTCTTAACTAGGGTTGAGCAAACATGTTCGTATGTTCGTACGAACATGACCCTAATTCTGTTCGCAGATTATGAACAATTTTTTTGATGATCGGAATGGTTATAATGATCATTTTCGAGTATATTCAAACTTGCGAACGTATGCAACTGCGTACTTTTTGCACCTGATAATCTGTATACATGTGAGTAGATCGAAACGCACGCTTCTACTGTATGTTCGCTACTTGTTTGTGAATGTTCGGCGAACACAAACCTGAACGGATCACGATAATTTTGTCGATCACGATAATAAGTTCATGTTCTGGATCTGAACCAAACATCGGGATGTTCGTACATCACTCCTCTCATCTTAAGATGGAGGTCATCAACAACTTCTGCCTACTGGAGGTTGTTGTGAAGTCAAAGACAATGGGGAAACCAGCTGTTTGTATGCACTGTACATAATACCCATAGTGGTTGTATCCATGCTTTCCATCCATCTTCCATACTCTTAAGGCTTAGGTTTGGGTTTTAACAAAACCGAACTTACTGTGGCTTTATTTAAGACCGGCATACAAGCATGCCAGTCTTGATAAGTTTTCCTAAAAAACTTCTTTGGCCGGGATATTATGTCTGACTGGGAAATTTCGGCTAATGGGTAATACCTGTGAGTTCAGGGAAAAGAGGAGGTGTAAGTATCCCTACCCACTAGGTGTTGGGAGAAATTGCCAAATTGTTTTGGCTTGGCAACGTTCTCCAAACCCAAATGATTGGCATATGACTCCCAGTGTGTCTGCTCTAAGGAGTCCTGGAAAACATGGATACAGCCATATTCCATAGGATGAATCCATTCTATCCTGGGAGCCCTAGGGCTGTATTCATCTTCCCCAGCCAGAAGTCAAATGCCTATGGGGTTTGGAGAATGTTGCCAAACTCGAACAGCAGCCTTGCTCAACACTACTTGTGACTATTTGATGCTCTCTTGTTGATCTGTTCAGCAGGCCATCATGTTGTGCAAAATTTAAGTCCACATTTGGTGCAAGTAATTTTTGGTAAAGAAGTAAAATCTGTTCACCTATTGACTCTAGGAAATTAAAGGTAAAGTCCGTCCATTTTTTAAAATCGGCATTCCGCAGGGGCAGAGAGGAATGTAAAAACAAGTTCTAACTAGAGATGAGCGAACTTTGAGCATGCTCGAGTCCATCCGTACCCTAACTTTCGGCATTTGATTAGCGGTGGCTGCTGAAGTTGGATAATGGATAATGTGGAAAACATGGATATAGTTGGATAATTGGATAATGTGGAAAACATGGATATAGTCATTGGCTGTATCCTTGTTTTCCAGACAACCTTAGAGCTTTATCCAACTTCAGCAGCCCCAGCTAATCAAATGCCGATCGTTCGGGTTCGGAAGAACTCGAACCCGAACTCGGTTCGCTCATCTCTAGTTCTAACTTAAATCTTCCCATGCCCACTTTGAGCAACGGGATCGGCCTCGGGACCCCCCGACAGAAGTTGAGTTGTGATAACGTCATGACTTGGGCAAAATGCCTGTCCCAGCTGATGGACAGCCCACTCAGCTGATCAGTGACTGGAGCGATGTCCCTCCCCAGTCACTGACTACCCGAGTGTCCAGCCCATCAGTCGTGATGTGTGCAGCGCTGGAGATCCTGGAGCTTGGCACAACCAATTGTACTTTGCAATGACAGGCATTATTTTTCCATAACATATACTGCGAAACTGGAAAAAAATCATTTGCGCTGTCAAATGGAAAAAAAAAGGAATTTGTTTTGATTTCGGGGAGTTTTGCATTTACGCTGTTCGCCCTATGGTAAAATTGACTTGTTATGCATGTTCCTCAAGTCGTTACGATTACAACAATATGTAACATCTATAACTTTTCTTGTATCTGATGGCCTGTAAAAAATTCAAACCATTGTTAACAAATATATGTTCCTTGAAATCGCTCCATTCCCAGGCTTATAGCGCTTTTATCCTTCGGCCTATGGGGCTGTGTCAGGTGTCATTGGCGGGGGTCTCAAAGCGGTGACCCGGGGCTGAAGAGGCAAGGGGAGAGGTGAGTTAATATTCCTTGTTACTTCCCCCTTGGACTTTTCCTTTAAATAAGTTGCAAATGCATAGTATATAATAGTATATGCACCGCATCCATTCTGTAAGCTCGGCTTCATCTAGAACTTTTTCACTAGTTTTCATAAATATCCCCCAATATACATTACTGTTATAGGTTTTTACGAAATGATATTCGAGATATTAGAGCTGTAGATAATGGAAGACGCGATGCATCGTATAGGCAGGGAAAGGATTTCACAACATTGGCTAGACTACAGCGTCGTCCTTATCCACCACTACAAAACCACATCAAAGCAAATGCGTATTATTTAAAATGATCTGTAGAAGGAAGACTTAAAAGAGAAGAGATACCTACTGACCATCTAAAAAATAAAATGATATTACAAATATGCCTGAAAATACAAAAAGACATCTCAAGATGAAATGGGACGGAGATATGGAAGCTGAGTTGGGTGGAAAGAGTTGAGGGAGTTGAAGTAATGTAATCAATTTTGTTGTGGAAAAGTTTTATTGTTCAGTAAACAGCTTCATTTTTTATTTTATTGTATTTTCCAAGTGATTTAGTTTGGGTTTACATTTCCAGATTCATAAGAAGAAGAAGAAGAAAAAAAAAAAAAGACAGTGGTGCCAGAAGAAATGGCACCTTGGGGTCACAGGTTACAAAATATTGTCTGATATTTTACTGAACAAAAAATGAAATAAAATTCTAGAATTAAACCTTGGATGCAGATGTGAGTCTGTCTAAGGCTGGGTTCACACACACAAAACACAGGATCCGTTTTCATCCTTTTTCCATTGACTTTTATTATAAAAAAAGATTTAAAAAATGGATTAAAACGCATTTTTTAGCATACGAAAAAAATGTGGAGGACGTTTTTGTGTACGTTAAAAAACTGAATGCGTTTTGATCCATTTTTTGTTCTTTTTTATAATGGAAGTCAATGGAAAAACGGGTCAAATAAATAAGTCGGTTTTAAAGGGGCACAACCACTTTTCGGTTTTAAAACACAAAACGATGGGTGTGTCGGATTTCAGAGATTTTTGTGCCACGCGTAAATATTGGAAAACAAGAAACCGACAGAGAATATATAGGGTTAGCGAAATTAAACTTTCTAAGCTCAGAGGTCTCTGGGGGGTACTCCCCATCAATTAAGGGAAAAAACCCCCATCAAATTGCCATTTTAACCCCTTGATGCGAAATGACATACCAGTATGTCATAAAAAGGAGTGAGTACCCGCAACATGATGTACCAGTACTCTGTAATGCGCAGGGGCTCTATGAAGCCCGCTCAGGAGCTGAACTCCGGGTCCTCAGAGTTAATGACCAGCTGCAGGAAGTTCAGCATTTAATAGTCAGTGACAGGAGGCCATTGGGACCTTTGCAGTGTGACTGCGGGGGTCCCAATAATTTTCCCTGACTGCTCAAGGTAAAATAATTTTGTGCAGTCCGATCAGCGACCTTCTCATAGAGTCTGTTTCAGGCAGACTCTAGGAGAAGATCACAGGTAACACTGATCAATGTTATATAATGGCATAGCACTGAACGGTATAAACAATCTTGTGATTGCTGGTAATAGTCCCCTACGGGAGACTTAACAATATTTTTTTAACAATATGACAAAGCCCCTCCTCCAATAAAAGCTTAAAGCGAATATACCAGCAGATACATTGCTTTAAGATTTTAACAGTAATAGATCGGCGCCGTGCACAGGCACAGGGTTTCCTCCCGCTGGGGGTGGGCCGACCCACCTCCAATGCTTCAGGCCAGGCCGGTGACTGGGAATAGACCGGTGCCGTGCGCGAGAACCGGGCCTGCAGTTTAAAAAAGGACAGCAGCAATGTCATCCCCATTCCGGCAGCAGTCTATTGATGTTAAAATTTTAAAGAGGTGAAGCTACTGGTCTGTTCGCTTTAAATCACCCCCCTTTTACCATTTTACAAATAAAATGTAAAGATAAGTAAATAAACATATTAGATAACGTAGTGTGAGCAATTGTCCATTCTAGTAAAATATAACAATGTTATTTCTGCACAGTAAACGGTGTAAATAGAAGGATTGCAGATTTTTTGTCACATTATCAATACAACTAAATAAAAACTAAAAATAACGCCCAAACCAGGAGGTAAAAATAAGAGCGCAGGAAAAAAAAGATAAGCCCTGATCCTTAAAGAGACTCTGTCAGTAGGATTATGGTGTTCTATCTCAGAGTGGCATAAACTAGTGACAGAGAAGCTGAATAGAATGATGGATCACTTACATTGTTCTGTGCAGCTGATCCAGAGATCTCCTCCTGAATAACATGGACAATAAGTAGTCTTCTTCATTATGTGCATGAGCCCAGCAGTCCCGGATATTCATGAGAAGCAGAAACCTCTGCCCACCTGCTGCTGATTGGCAGTTATCTGTCCATGCTGTGTATAGGCAGTCAGCTATCAATCAGCAGCTGGAAAGGTGTGACAAAAATGCTATGCTCCTGCATATTAGGAGAATGGATGAAAAAATTATATTAGTAATACACCGATCTGTTCAGCATTTCTGTCACTAGTTTATGCTGTCTTTATTTATGCTCCTCAGTGTTTAGGGGCGAGGCACTGCTCAGTGTTCAGGGGTGGGATGCTGCTCAGTGTTCAGGGGTGGGATGCTGCTCAGTGTTCAGGGGTGGGATGCTGCTCAATGTTCAGGGGCGGGGCGCTGCTCAGTGTTCAGGGGTAGGATGCTGCTCAGTGTTCAAGGGCGAGGCACTGCTCAATGTTCAGGGGCGGGGCGCTGCTCAGTGTTCAGGGGCGGGGCGCTGCTCAGTGTTCAGGGGCGGGGCGCTGCTCAGTGTTCAGGGGCGGGGCGCTGCTCAGTGTTCAGGGGCACCTTTGCCTCAACTCGCTTCTCTGGTATGTATATTGCATGTTTCATGGAACCCTATGCTAAAAACAAGGGGGCCCCCAAAAAATATGTAAAGGTGCAGAGTTCCTGTTACAGGAGCAAGTGGACCGGTGACAAGTGGCAGTGTTGTAAACATCATCACTTCCACCTACAAAGTGGTTTATTGTGTACTGCTGAATTAACCCAAATTTCAGGAGATTCACTCATATCTATTCCTTAGATGTCTTTTTGTTCTTCTTTGCGCAATCCTGTTATTTCTATTTGAAGGTAGTTGCAGTTTTATTTGGTTTGTTAAGTTGTTGTTTCCATTGTTTCATGTTTTTTTCTCAGCCTTGTCTCTCAGGATCCTAGAGCCTTTTTGTTGCCTTTGCAATGGAAAGTTAGGGCTTTCATAGGGAAATTGCAGGGACAGTCAGAGTTGATTTGTCTGTATTAGGTTAAAGAGCCTATGGAAAGAGTAAGGGTCAGGGCTTGCATTGGTTCCTGTTTTGTCATCTTCTGCTTCATTCCAGCCTCACATTATCATCATTTGACTGTGTCTTCATCCAGACCCAAGATGCTGACAGTGGGGTGTAGGTGTCTGGGCCTTTCTGTGCATGGTAACTTTAGTAAATGCATCAGATTCTCCATAATCCATCAGATTCTCTACAGTCTTGTCAAACAATCTGTAATCAAGAGTCAAAGAGGAGTAGTGGCTTGGTGTTTGTGCCGTACTTCGGCACGCCTCATCACTACTTCTTCATTCCTCTTTTTGCTGCATATTTACTGCTGTCTAGCCTCCTGCTCCATGCTGGTGCCATCTTGGTGTGCGCATGCGCTGTTGCTGGCGAGGGCCTACTGAGGGACTGAAGCCAATGCCTTCAGTCGGGAAACTCAATGTGCTCACGCAGCTTCTCCACCCTAAGGCACAAGTGCAATCCATATTATCAAAGATCAGCGGCACAACCAGTAGATCCAGAGCAGGGGCCGTCCAGCGATAAATATGCATCAAAAAGAGGAAGTTGGTAGTAGTGATGAGGCGTACTGATGTGCGGCACAAATGCCAAGCCACTACTCCTCTTTGACTCTTGATTACAGTGGGTTTAGCAAGATTGTAGAGAATCTACTGCACAGACGCATTTAATACAGGTACCATGCACACAAGGGGCTAGATACCTACATTACACTGTCAGCACTACAGGTCCAGTACGGTGCTGACAGATTCCCTTCAATTCCCATGATCTATTAGTGAGTTACTATTCTTGTTCTTGTTCCTTTCTATCACTGATTTATACTTTATATGCTTTCTTGCAACTATCTTACCTTGTCTTTCTGTTCTGTCTTTCGGTAAGTCCTGGGTGTATCCGAGAACTGGAAGCCACAATTAGCGACTGCTATAGGTGAAGCCCACACCTGCCATCTAGTGACCACCTAGTGTTGCAATGAGTATTCGTACTCTTACATTATCCCGGATGAATCCACTCATTGTCTTACAACCACGCTCTACACAAACCTGACACCTGATCCGCACGCAAAATACATTAGCATACAAAGTAGCCCCCTTCTCCTTCCCGTACGCACGGGCCTCTCGAAACGCGCCAGGTAGAGAGCCTCAATGTTTTGATTTACAGTTGCACTGATGTGTGAAATTTTGCCTCAATTACATTAAATTGCTGTAAAGCGTCGTCGGGTTTCTTGGCAGATACAGAACTAGCGTGAAAGAGTTTTTTTTTTCCCTTCCCTTCTCTTAACTGAACCTTGATTCGACTACTGAAGGAGCAGCGGCTGAGCGCTTGTTGCATTGTATATTTTCTTTTAAGTGAAGAAAGGATGTGTCAAGTCTTAAGTCTAAATATATTCACACATTTGAATATATAAATGATACTGTTACTTAGCTTTAGTATGGTTTTGGCGCTGACAGGTAAGGCGTGCAAAAACATCTCTGGGTAAAAAAAAAAAAAGAAATGAAATGTTGATATAAATATCTGAGAGAAAATACTAATCAGAGAATACATTGAGCAGACTTACTGATCTTGTATACCTGGAAACCGGTTTTCAAACAGACTCTGTCAGTTCAGGCTTGGCATTTCTTGTCAAACAAAAGCACGCCTAAAGACACGTTTCAAAAGCAGACAATACAGTACTTGCTAACCTGCAGAAAATCGAAAAGGATCAGGGAGACGAGAACAAACAGAATAGGTAAGCGTTAAGAAATGGAACACAGTTCTAAAGACGCCTTTCTGAGAGCCAAATATGTTTAAAGAAGCCGCCATTAATAATTAACCGCCGGTAAGTAAAATTCAGTATACTTTTTTTTTTTTTTTTTTTGCTGGTATTGTCTTAAGATTTGTAGTGTAGAAATAGAATAATTGATTCCGTATCAGCCAAGAACGAGAAGGGAAAAAAAAAAAAAACTGTCAGGAGAGGCGACTTGGCCTGAAGTCTGAACTTTTTGTTAGCGGCGATACATACTTTTTTTTTTCCTCGCTATTTGCCCATTGCAGTCACATGAAAATTTGGGTCAGGTAGCCGTTATGTGAATTGACAGCAGCTATCTCACAAAAAGATGTTTGCTTAAAATGTGACCTTTCCTATCTGCTGTGTCACATTTACGCCACTCATGTTGCTTAGATTGTGTCACATTGTACGGTGATTTGATGCTACATAACACAACATGACAAGAGCCACAGTTGACTGCTATCCGCTCGCTTCTTCACTCAATTCTCTACGCAGCCGGCTTTTTTTTTTTTTTTTTTTTTTCTCCCTTCCTCTCTCTCTCTCTCTGGAAAGTTGTTGTTGTTGTCTTTTTTTTTAATTCTTTTATTATATCTCCTTTTAAGATGGAGAAAATGGTTTCCAGAGGCTTAAAAATAAATGCATTTTTCATGACCGTCGGCGGCGCAAAAGTTTGGTCACTTCAATGGCTTTGGGAGCGTCTATTGGCCCCGTAATTTCACAGGTTATTTCTGGCCCCTGGCGGGAAGCTTCGGAGGAGAGCTTTCGTCTTTATAGGTACGAATATTTGAACAAGTTTGCAGGTTGGAAAAAGAATAATAAGCGATTCAGACTGAAAACAAGTTTAATCCCTTCGATTTCAGAAACCCTACAGCAAAAAAAGGGTTATTTACCGAGGCAAATGCTGCTATAAAGCGAATGGCTTCAGATGCCAACTGGTAGCGAGATGCAGAGCGCCGGCTGAAGGAAGAGTAATGGGAAAGATACACGATTTCCAGATCAACTAAGCTCCTAGGAAAAGAGTATTTTGCATCATTTCAATATGATATGCAATATATGTCCCCTTAGTCTGCCGCTATGTGTGCGTCACCATACAAACTCTTAAAGGGGAAGTTCAGCATTTTTTTTTCTCTTTCAACTCAACTGGTGTTAGAAAGTTCCAGAAATTTGCAATTTACTTGTTAAAAAAACAAAAAAACAGTCTTCCAGGTGTCGATTTTTGCCTGATTTACAATTGTTTCCAGACGTAAACCTTAATAAACCACATCTCCTTCCCACCTTGATGCACCTCATGCTCACCTATCAGTTGAGCGGAGGTTAAGGCTGGCGAATACCAACGAGAAGGTAAGAATCTGCACCTACGCCCTGGGATGCAACCTTAATAAATCTCCACCATTGTGTGAACGTGGACAATATAAAAATGGCAAGGCCATGACAATGTCTTTTTTTTTGTCTGCTTGATGGCCTTTATTCTACAAATGAAAAAATCATTGATTTTAAATAATGGTCGTTATTTGGTTGAAAATAACGGCCATCCAAAAAAAAGCCACTTTGTGTGGTCATGGCCTAATACAGGCCAGACAGTCAGATGGTGTCACCCTGATACAATCATATGTTGCCCAGATAAATGTTGCATGCAGTGCACAGATGAAAAATACAGGTAAATCCAGCAGGATTTACATAATATGTGTCCATACAGTGCCCAAATGATGCCATATAATGCCCATATAGATAATTACACATAAAGTAAACAGATGGTGCCATATAATGCCTATATAGATAATAATAATACATATAGTGGACAGATGGCGCCATTTCTGGAGAAATTCAGATAAATGCAGAAGCAGGGCAGATAAGTTGCTGTCAGAGGGGACAGAGCAAGTTAAATGGCACAGAGTGTTCTAGAGAGGACAGAGGAGTTTGAAAGTAAAAGAGTCTTCAGAGAGCAAAGGTGTCTGGAATGGATAGAGGTGTTTGGAGGGGACAGAGGAGTCTGGAGGGAGAAAGAAGGGTCTGGGGGGAGACAAAGGGGTTTGAGGGCAGTAGAGTCTGGAGGGGACAGGGAGGTCGGGGGAAGGCACAGGTATCTGGAAGCAACACAGTCCCCTTGTAGTGTCCCAGTACGGGCGATCCACTAAGTTTTGTGTCACCCAAGTAAAGGTAACTCAGTCAGGTGTCACCCTAGGGGATGTAAGATGCCTTTTTGCACTTCTACCACTTGGTGTCTCATGCTCCCTGTTTGTAAGAGCACAGTTGCAGGATGAAGGGTTAACTTCTGTGTTTCAGTGTTCACTGTTCTGGCCAATCACAGGCGCAGGTACCTCACACACCAGACCACCAATCACACTCTTTTCCTCTTCTTTTCTTTACTTAGCCCCAACATTAGGAGACAGACCCAATCACCCCTATTTCCTGGTGGAAAGTCTTTTGTCAGTAGTAGTGGAGTTGGAAAGATTAAGACACAGCCAGAGAGACATGAGATTTTCCTTCCAACAGAAAGACTCTAGTAAAGATGCAGTGCTAAACTCACGGGAGGGGTAACCGTCCTCTATGAAAACCTTGTGTACACCAGGGATTCTTTCTTCACCCCATCAGGACAGTCTACAAGAATCAAAAGACTAATCCCCAGTAGGACAAAGATCCTAAGCTGACGTATCCTACTGATCCATGCTGGGCAACCTTGGGAAGGCTCGAGGAGTTAGCTACGCCCAGCTGTAAAGGCCTGGGGCTCGTACTACCTAACCTTGCACTCTATGATCTGGTTGGGCAAAAGGCGGACTTTTGAGTGTTGTTCTCCTAACCGTCAGTAAGACGTTCCTCAACATAATCCCGGCAGAGTACTTGCTACATTAGACAAGGCCCTATCGCACCTAGGGCCAGTCAAACTACACTTTCCTTAAGCCTTCACTACTGTCTACCAGCTTCTAAAGCAACTACCTAAACACTTCAGTCACCCATACTGGCACCTAGTGAGCTGTTCTGTATTGTTTTTTGTGTATTGCCCTGAAGACTACAAGTAAAGCCCAGTTTCATTGAGTTCTGGACTCTATACTTATTTCCTCGCCACACCTGCACCCACACATTTTGCTACCCCTTCAAGTGCCAGTGTCCGTGTGTCCGGGGGTGGGTAAGACCACTTGTGGCCGCTGTGACAAGTAAACAAGCAAAACAAAACACCTGAGCCCACCTTCTGTATACCACCTCAGCAGCCAGGGTCACGGCACCCTTTCTCCATTTGGAATACATGTATATTTGGCCACACTGAGCATGTAGTTGCTCTATGAGAAGGGGGTCGGGAGAGACGGCTGTCAGCCCAATAATCGCCGAGCCAGCAGTATTCTGAGCTGTACGGTATATCCAGCATAGACCGTTATTATTATAAATGCATTAGCATATAAAACTATAGAAGAATATAATGATTATTCTGATACCGCCACACACCTGCAGCATTTCTGAGGAGCTGCTGTTATTACGGGTGTAGATTGCCACCTTCCACCTGCAGCCATGGTGATCTGATACATGTCACTGACAACAAAAGTGATGAACTTGTTTGCGGGGATTTGTTGACTCATGCTTGGAAGCATCTGAGAGATTTGCCAAATGACAGGAAGACGCTTCTCTCCACAAGGTGTGATCGCCTAAGTGTTTGCCTGCGTCTAATTAGCTCGTCTTCGCTGGTTGGTACCTCCACAGCCAGAAGCAGATTGACTCTGCAGGGTTTAATCTGAAAGCTGCGATTGGTGTTATTAACATTTGTTTATTTAACCCACTTTTCTATCCAGAACCATCTCGTGAGTCTCGGCTCTCCGCCTGACTGGTGTCCTCATTAATTGCTTTTATTCCCTATTAATGACTGAACCCTTGTAAATCCTCGATGACCGCCGTGCCTGCGAGGCTCACCAAAGGTGTTGACAATATATTAGAGGAAGATAGTGCTTCACTAAATGAAGAGCTGAGGGATTTATGCTCATGTGGATACGAAGAACCGTAGTGTAGGACACCAGAAGAATAAGGGAAATCCAGAAGAATCCAGCTGTCCTTACACCACACTAATTCTTTTATTGCTTTATAGATATAAGTGTAGCTCAATGGCATAGCTACCATGGAGGCAGACCATGCGACTGCTACGGGGACCATGCGCCAGGGGGTTCTGGGGCAAAATGTGGTCTGCCTCCATGGTGGCTACGGCTCACATTACTCATTGGCAGCATTGCACCTCCAGCCACAAGAACCCCTCCGCGATGCACATACATGATCCAGCAGCCGGCGCAGTCGCTCGTTCTCCCGGCTCCCTGGCACGCCAGTGACATCATTCATGCATCGGGGTCAGGGTGTACAGAACACTGCAGGACTGCGCTGGACGCCAGGTCATGTGAGAATGGGGGGTGGGATTCCTGGGGCCCCATACAGTTTCTTGCTATGGGGCCCCATGAATCCAAGCAATGTCCCCGATGTACATTTTGTAGAATAAAACAAAAAAGTAGAACCATAATCGTGTTATAAAGACTGTACAGTGGCCGATCTGAGAACAGAAAGGTGGTGGTGGTGGTGGTGGTGGGGGATAGATTGATTCTGTGTGGATACACATCCTGAACCTTATTCTTAGTTATATCCTGAGGTTTTTATCCCCTTCCCGGCCAATGGCATATAGGTATGGTATGGGCTTGGTGAGGGAGTAGAACAGAGATCACTCAAACGCCATATAATGCTTTAGATGCCATGTTGTTCAGTGGCCCAATCTGCACTCCAGTGATGTAAATGCGAAGTGCAACCTGGGTGTCACAGCAGGTCAGCTGGGCCTCGGTGCCTGCCGTGCCTGCTCTGTTGCTCTGTGGCAGGCTGTAACAGGAGAGCGCCAATTCATATTCATTAATCTATACAAGCACTAATAAATAGGGGCTTAAAAAGTGTGAAAAAGTAAAAAAAAAATTCTATAAAATATAGAAAACCCTTCCCCTAATAAAAATTAAAATCACCCCCTCTTCTGTTTTACAAATGAAAAAATCCGAACAAAAAATAAATAAACATATTTGGTGTCGTCACATGCAGAATTGTCAAAATTATTAAATTATTAAATTCCTGTATGATGAATGGACCATAGAATATAAATTCAAAAAGTATCACAGCCTAAAATTACAGATTTTTGATCACATTCCAGAAAAACGTAAACAAAAAAATTATCAAAAAGTCCCAGCTTGACAAATATGGAACCGACAAAAACTACATACAGATCATGGCAGTAAAAAAAAAAACAGCTCTCACTCGATCGTAAAAAAAAAACTACCCAAGTGTAGCATTGGGGTATTTGTGCTGACATGTAGAATGTAGTGTGAACTTTTTGCAAATAAAGATGATGGCCACCAATTTAATACAAATAAAAAAAATAAAAGGGTATCCCCAGTCCCCTAGGGTCCCCCTACGAGTCTCCAGCCGACTCCAGCCCACTCAGAGAGACAGAACAGTGCCGGGGCCAGTGATTGGCTGAGCGGGCTGTCACTCTTGTTTTGGTCAGAAGGTGAAGGTAGCTGCCAGCAGCGGGGAGCATGTAAAGGTAAGTATTGATGAGCAAACGTGCTGTACAGCACATTATTATTAATAGAAAAACATTATTTTTGGGTCGTAAAGAGAAAGGTTTATGAAGCCAAATGTCAACTGGAAAGAAGGCTACCTCCAATAGAGGAAGAGCTATTTGCAGAACCTAGTGTAGTGGCACTGGCCCCTCCAGATGACCAACCATTAAGAGTGGACAACGGGGACACTTTATACCTGATGCACCAAAGTCTGGAGGCTGAAGACGCTCCCCTGCTGCACCTGTAATGATTGCCTAAAGCCAAATCTGTGGAAGGTGTCTAAAAACTGCCCAAGATGTCTCCCCAGCCCGCTATATAAGAACATGAGCCAATGACTTCTCACTTCATCAATCATGGCACCAAATCATTAAAATGAGAAGTAAAAAGCACTTACAGTTACAGGGTCAGGCACATCGCCCGGTAGTCCGGTGGGCCCCAGTTCATCGGATACTGACACCAGCTCTGCTGCCACTTCTAATAGCAGCTGGCACTACCGGCGGCAGACACTAGGTGGGATTATAGTTTACACTGAGGAGCCTGTATACCTAATACACACCCCCTGAATTTATAATGTCACTTGACAGTCACTCCCATTATAATCACGCCCATCTGACCATTAGGATAAATGATATAAACTCTCATATCTCAGGAACGGGATCTTCTTAAGTTATTTAATGGGTATAGCTTCTTAGTTTTTGAATTGGCCATAGGTCCTCTATAAGCCAGAGTGCAGCTCCCACCACTGGATTTGTTCCTGACACAAAGATTCAATATTTCCAGATTTTCTTTTTACATGGAAAAAAAAACAAGAAGGAGAAAACAAAATATAAGTACAATTATCTGAAGCCATCAATACTATCCAAGTGTCCAGAACACTAGAATACTAGATATTGCCTACTGACAGGTATGGAGCTGTTTTTGAAAAAATATATATATATTTTTCCATTTCTATCAACATTTTGACTTATCTTATAAATATTTCGATTTTTTAACAAATAAACTGACAGCTCCATCTCTACGAGGCCTAAAATTTTTTGTAGATCCACGGTCACAGATTTTTTTGATGACTTCGACTCTCAATTTCCACAACTTTTTTTTTCCCATGGTGATGAAAATAGATGGAAATCTTTCCACCTATTTTTACCCTTTGTCAATCTTATTTCTCCTTAC